>NC_137047.1:31552888-32135388 GCF_032717465.1 Coenobita brevimanus | reverse complement strand
ATGGGGAATGAGAGGCTGACAAGAAGACTGTATGTAAGAGAATAGGCAGGGAAGATCAAGGATGAGATGGAGGGATGGGGTGGAGATGATGGAGAATTAGAGACTGAGTAGAAGTGTGTGTGTGTGTGTGTGTGTGTGTGTGTGTGTGTGTGTGTGTGTGTGTGTGTGTGTTCTTACCTAATTGTATCTTTACAGGAATGAGTCAAGCTCGTACTGTCCCGTGTCTTAAACCATATTTATCGTACATATCCTTAAATTTGTGAATTGTTTTGGCACACACTATTTCATTCGGTAGTGCATTCCATTGATCAATTGCTCTGTTTGGGAAACTGAATTTCCTTACGTCTTTATCACCTCTCTTCTTATGCAGTTTTTTGCAGTGTCCTCTTGCTGATGCTTCTCCATATGTTAAGTAATCATTTATGTCTATTTTCTCCTTCCCTGATATGCACTTATATAGCATTATCATGTCACCTCCTTTCCTTCTCTCCTGTAGTGTTGGTAGATTCAGTTTATTTAGTCTTTCTTCGTAGCTCAGGTCCCTTAAGCTTGGAATCCATCTTGTAGCGGCCCTTTGAACTTTTTCAATCTTGTCTATGTGCTTTTTGAGATGAGGACTCCAGACTACTGATGCATATTCCAGGGTTCGTCTAATGAATGATGTTATTATCCTTCTTAGCATGTCTTCATTTATGTATGTGAATGCTATTCTCATATTTGCAAGCAGTGTATACATGTTCCGTACCTTCTCGCTGATGTGGTCAGCCGGAGATAGTCTGTTATTGATCACACCTAGGTCTTTCTCTCTTTCTGATGTGTATAGGGTTTTATTTCCTAACTTATAATCCCAATCAGGTCTTTTTCCACTTTTACCAAACTTGATTACATGACACTTGTCCACATTGAATTCCATTTGCCATGTACTACTCCATTCATGAAGGTTATTTAATTCTTCTTGTAGCTCTTTACAAGAGTCTGTGTTAGTAATTCTCCTTTGTATTTTTGCATCATCTGCAAACATATTCAGATAGCTCTCATTTCCAGTGTTACTGTTTATATAATTTATTTATACTAAAAACATGATTGGTGCCAGCACTGAACCCTGTGGTACTCCACTAGTCACTTCTTTCCATGATGAGTAGTTTCCTCTTAGTACTGTTCTCATTTCTCTTTTTATGAGAAAGTCTTGCATCCAACAAAACAGTTTGCCTCGAATTCCTCCTTGATGGTACAGTTTCCATAAAAGTCTTTGGTGCGGTACTGTGTCAAAAGCTTTCTTGAAATCCAAATAGATACTGTCCACCCGTCCTTCCCTTTCCTGTATTGTGTTTGTTACTCTGTCATAGTAGCTCAACAGATTAGTAACACATGATTTTCCTTTTCTGACACCAAACTGTCTTTCTGTTATCATACTGTGTTCTTCTAGATGATTTACCGGTACCCAAGCTTTTCTTATAAGCTTTTCTAATACCTTGCTTACAACACTGGTCAGTGATACTGGTCGGTAGTTGAGTGGATTTTGTCTATTTCCTTTCTTGAATAAGGGGACAATATTTGCTTTTTTCCAAATATCAGGTAGTTTACCTTGACTCAAGGATTTCTTGAAAATTAAAAATAATGGTTTACTTAACTCCTTTGCATATTCTACAGTAGTAGTACCCAACATGAAATTTCATCAGGACCACTTGCTTTTCCTCTGTCTAATCTACTTAAATCCTCCTGTATTACTTTTTCTGCTATTTGTATATCTGGTAGTATGTGTGTACACGCATGTCCCTCTCAAAATTTTTTTCTTCTGTAAAAACTAATTGGAAATTCTTATTTAGTGCTTCACAAATATCCTTCTCTTGTGTATAAGTGGTTCCCTCGTCCGTAATTGATTGTATTATATCTTTTACTTTGGTTTTGCTTCTGATATAGCTGTAAAACAGCTTTGGTTGATCACTACTTTTATTTATTATATCCTCCTCAAACTGTTTTGGGGCTTCCCTCCTTATTCTTGTTTAATCGTTTCTTGTCTGTTTGTAATTATTATACGCCCTTTCACTATTATGTCTTCTGTATCTATTCCACAACAAATCTCTTTCTTTTGATTTTTTACATTCTGTATTGAACCATTTCTGTATTTTCTTATCTGCTTCTTTGTGATGTGGGATGTACTTCTGGACTCCTATTTCATAAAATTCACAGATTTTTTTATATACAGCATTTAAATTTTGTCCTCTAAGCTCATTTTCCCAATCAACTTCTAAGAAATACTTCTTTAGGTCTTGATAATTTCCCTTTTTATAGTTTAGGCTCTTTTTGTAACTGTCATTGCTGTTTACTATGTCATATGCTATCCTGAAGTTATAATTTAGTACTGCATGATCGCTTTTGCCGAGTGGAGGGTGATATATTAAACTGTCAATATCATTTTCTTGCCTAGTAAATATTAGATCTAGCACTGAAGGTACATCAAGTCCTCTTTTTCTGGTGGTTTCCCTCACATGTTGCGTTAGGAAGAACTCTTGTACGAGATCCAGGAGCTTTTGGTCCCAACAGCTTTCTTAGCTAATTATATCTAGAGTATTCCAATTTATATTTGTATTGAAATCCCCAATTAGTATAATTCTTTCCGATTTCTCTTCCATTTTATGTAGTAATGATCTTAAACTCAGAATTGTACTCTCTGCCAGGTCCTCATATTCATCTCTTTCCCATGTGTTTGATCTGGGTGGCATGTACAAATTGGCTACAATTACTTTACCTTCAGATGTGTTGATCTCTACTGCAATCAGTTCTACTTGTGATGGTATATCTAGTTTTATTTCATTGACTTTTAGATTTTTCTTAGTTAATATTATAATTCCTCCTCCTTTTTTTAAATTTCTGTCTCTTCTCCATATATGGTATTCCTCTAAGTTTAGTATGTCATTGGATATCCTTGGTGTTAATTTTGTTTCAGTTAGGCATATTATGTGGTTCATTTTCTCTGACATAATCATTCATCTCTAGTAATTTAGATACCATTCCATCCACATTTGAGTACATCAACTTTATCATCTTGTTTATATACTTGTCATGACATGGTTCTATTACTTTCCTCCTTTTTATTCCATCATGTTTGTGTACCACTTTCGTACCAGCAAATCCTATTACTTTGTAAAAAAAAATTCTTCTTCTCCTCTTCTGATCTTCCCTCATTTTTTGTTTTTGCTTCCTCCCTTTTCTCTTTCAGTAATTCCAGTCCCTCTTGTGTTAGGCATCATTTTATCCATACATTTTTGAACTCCTCTTTTTCTATAAGATTCTTTGCATTTTTTTAATATCTCTTCCACAGTGTTTACACTCTGGAAAGTCACCTTTAGAGGTCTTGTCTTGCTTTTCTCATATTTCCCTAACCTTTTGTGTTCCTCTATGTCTTTACTACAGATTTCCTCTGATACTTCTTTCAGTAAGCTCATTACATTTGCCATCTCCCTTTTGTCTCTTGTGATCTTGTTTTTTACTTCTTCCTCTTCTATACCAGTGATTACTATAGATTTGTTTATATCTACTGAATCTCTGACTAACTTTGGATTGTTTTGGATTATTCTTTTCACTTCCTTTTTAATGCTTTTTTCCTCCACCCTTGTTTCTAAGTCTTTCTTTACTTTCACCATTTCAGCATACGTGGTTTCCGCATCATTTTTGTAGCTTTGCACAGCTTCATTCACTGCTCTGGTCTATAAGACTACTTAGTTGCCTAATTGTTTCTGTGTCATTTCTGAACTCTTCCATAACACTCTCGTGATTGACTACTGTACTTGCCATTTCACTCATTTTCTTCCTAAGTGTACTCAGTTCCACTGTTAGTTCACTGATGTTTGTGTCTTTCTTGTTGGCCTCCCTTCCTAGTTTTTCTGTTTCTTCCTTTTGCAAGTGCATCTGCTTCTTTATTTCATCAATTTCATTTTTGAAAGCCATTTCTAGTTTGTTTACACGTTCAACCAGTCTATTGTGAGTCTCCACTTCAACCAGTTCTTGGTAGAAATCATCATTTTGCTTTTTACCTTTATCCCTTTTCTTTTCCAAATTTGCTTTACTAAAGTATGTATCCATTTTATAATACTAAAAGTGCAGAGTATGTACTTACAATCCCCGTGTTGTTGTTGTTGCTGTTGTGTGTGTGTGTGTGTGTGTGTGTGTGTGTGGTGGAGGGGAAGACCAAGGATAAGATGGAGGGATGGAGTGGAGATGATGGAGAATTAGAGACTGAGTAGAAGCGTGTGTGTGAGTGTGGTGGAGGGGAAGAACAAGGATGAGATGGAAGGATGGGGTGGAGAGGATGGAGAAAGAGTGTATGTGAGTGAAGTGAAGGGGGAGACCAAGGATGATATAGAGATGTGGAGAGGATAGAGAATGAGATACTAACTAGGAGAGTGTGAGTGAGTGAGGTGAAGGGGGAGACCAGGGATGATACGGAGGGAAGGAGTGGAGAGTCTGGAGAATGAGAGACTAGCCAGAAAAGTGTGTGTGACTGAGGTGGAGGGGAAGACCAAGGATGGAATGGAGGGATGGAGTGGAGAGTCTGGAGAATTAGAGACTGACTAGAAGAGCGAGAAAGACGAATGGGGAGACAGGATGAGATGAAGGGATAGCGTGTGTAACATGTATCTCCGCATGTCGTAAGTAAAGGAAGAATGACTTAATTTAATCCACCTGCACTGGGCCGGGGATCGAACTCATGACTTTCAGATGACAATCAGGCAGCCCATCACCGTTATGATATAAAAAGGTAAGAGGAAACATATTTTTTTTCTTTTTTACAAAACACGGCCACTTGCAATTTGAACACTACGTTACGTGAAATTAGATCAGCCCTAGCCATGAGACAGGAATTAATCTCCTTGGTTACTAGTCAGATTTAACTTTCTGAGCACCAATTGACCTAAATAGGGCGTAGGAGTCTGTTGTCAGATGAAAAACAATACAATATAGCAAAGGAAAAGTTCGCTGCTATGCCGTAAGACACAGTAGCGTTGACAAACTTAAGATATGGTTGGCAACACTCTGACGTGGCAGAAGCGTACCAGATACCTCTAGACCGGCAATTTATTTATATATTATTTTCTATCTTCTAACCATTATAAGACAACTTTGCTTAAAGGGCTATCTACGTGTAATTAATCCTTTATGTCTATCACAAAATCACTGACAGATATTGCTGGATTTAAAACTTAGGGCTTTGTTTACATCCGATGGCAAGCCGAAATCCATCATGGGCTCCACGAGAAAGCGATGTTGCCATATGAAGTTCTTATTTTTATTCATGCCTGAGTCAACGGACGTGTTTTTTCGCTTGCTGCCTCCACGCGATTTTATTTAACTGTTTCTCATACTGACTGGGTAATGGCTCATATTTTAAGGGACGTATGTCCGTCAGTTAAGGAAACTCCCTAACATCTCATCCTAAGCGATTTATTTTGCATATACTCCATACTAACCTCGTGTCAGTTAGATCATTGAAATAACATGTTCCGCATAAAATTTTGATATTAATTAGTCGTATCAAAAAATAAATCGCTAAGGAAGAGGTGCTGGGAAGATTATTTACCGCACGGGAATACCGCTGTATCATATGACCACCACCACTCATACCACAGAGGAGTGTCGTTACCTTGCACGTCATCGGTCAGGGGAAGACGAGCGCGACATTGGAAAACACACAACATACCAAACACAATGAGCTACCCCTCAGTGCTGTTTGTGTATTAGACTACTTAGGGGTAGTTGTGCGCGGATATTGCGGTCAGGTAGATGTCTCACTTTTTATGGATTCAGGTTCCACAGTCAATTATTTGATGAGTCGTTAACAAGAGTTCAGTGTAACAGATCGACACGAGTCAGCTTCCTTGAGTCCACGGATGGAAATCTATGCACGTTGGATGGGTCATATTTAGACATTAAAGGCAAAACCCAGCATAGAATTTCTTGACATGTTTCTGCAGACCCATTCATTGCTGATTTCTATGGTACACCCTGGATGTAAGATATTCACGGAAGAGATAAGCGCAGCGTGTGAGGCGGTTTGTGGAGTGAGGAGGAGGTGCAAGGGTGAGCAAGGGACAGCATGGTGGAATGATGAGGTGAAACGAGCTGTGGAACAAAAGAAGAAGGCATATAGTGAATGGTTGGCGAGTAGAGGTAGGGGAGAAGATGAGAGAGAGAAGAGAGAGGTATATGTGAGCAGGAGAAGGGAGGTTAAGAGACTGGTGAAGGAGAGTAAGAAGAAAGTGGATGAAGAGTTTGGGAGGAATCTGAGTGTGAAATGGAGGGAGAGTAAGAAATTGTTTTGGAAGGAGGTAAAGAAAGTAAGGCAGTGTGAAAGGGGAAATAGTAGGGGAGTGAAAGATAGGAATAATAGATTGTTGGTGGAGAAGAGAGAGAAATTGAGGAGATGGAAGGAGCACTTTGAGGATTTGTTGAATGTAGAGAGTGAGAGCAGTGTGAGTATAAGTGGTTGGGGAATGGCTGGGAGAAGAAGAGATGAGAGGAGGGAGGAAGAGATCAGTAGGGCGGAAGTAGTGGAAGCGATGAAGAAGATTAAGCTGGGAAAGGCCCCAGGAATTGATGGAGTGTGTGGTGAAATGCTTAGGTATGGGGGTGAGATTGTTGTGGAGTGGACATGGAAGTTGTGTAGATTGGCTTGGGAAGAGGGAAGGGTTCCAGAGGACTGGAAATCAGGTATAATTGTTCCTCTGTACAAAGGAAAAGGGGAGAGAGAAGTATGTGGTAACCATAGGGGTATTTGCCTTCTTAGTGTGACTGGTAAAATATATGGTAGAATACTCATTGATAGGGTTAGGCATATGACAGAGGAGCTAGTTGGAGAAGAACAAGGGGGATTTAGGAAGGGAAAAGGGTGTGTAGATCAGATATTTGTTCTAAGATGTTTAGTGGAGAAGTATCTAGAGAAGGGAAGGAAAGTGTATGCTGCCTTCATGGACTTGGAGAAAGCTTATGACAGAATAGATAGGCAAGGTATGTGGAAGGTATTAAGAATATATGGAGTGGAGGGGAAATTGTTGAGTGCTGTGAAGAGTATGTACGAGGGAGCTAGGGCTACGGTGCGAGTGGATGGTGAGCTGAGTGAGTTCTTTGATCTCAATGTGGGACTGAAACAGGGGTGTGTGATGTCTCCATGGCTGTTTAATATATATATGGATGGGGTTGTAAAGGAGGTGCAAGGTAGGGCAGTGGATGTGGGGGTGGCCCTAATGAATGAGGGTGAGATTTGGAAGCTTCCGGTGTTGCTGTTTGCGGATGATACAGTATTGTTGAGTGAAGATGAATGGGAGTTGCAAGGTTTGGTGAATGAATTTGGGACAGTGTGTAGGAGGAGGAAGCTGAAAGTTAATGTAAACAAAAGTAAAGTTATGGTGTTTGAGAGGAATGAAGTCACAGAGTGTGCAGTGAGGTTGGATGGTGAGGATATGGAGAATGTGAGTGCATTCAAGTACTTGGGTAGTGTGATGAGTAAGGATGGAACTTTGGGGGATGAAGTACGTGAAAGGGTACAGCAGGGAAGAAAGGTTGTTGGTACACTGAAAGCAGTGATGAGAAATAGGGAGGTGAGTATGGAAGTTAAGAAGTCACTGCATGATGGTATTGTGATCCCTACCCTGACGTATGGAAGCGAGGCATGGACCTTGCAAGAGGGGAACAAGTCAAGAGTGAGAGCAGTGGAAATGAGTTACTTGAGAGGAGCATGTGGAGTGACGTGGAGGGACAGGTTGACGAATGAAGAAGTGAAGGAACGTTGTGGGGTAGATGTGGATGTGGTTGAAAAGATTAGGAGAAATACACTGAGGTGGTTTGGACATGTGGAGAGAATGGAGAATGAAAGACTGACTAAGAGGGTGTATGTAGGTGAGGTGGAGGGAGGGAGAGGAAGGGGTAGACCGAGGATGAGGTGGAGGGATGGAGTTGAGAGGTATATGAGGGAGGGGGGGGTGAGTTGGGGGGGGGAGTCGAATGGTGGGTGACAGAGTGACTTGGAGGCGTTTTGTCTGTGGCCACCCTTTGCGGGATTAGGGCGTCGGGCTATAGATAGATAGATAGATAGACCCTGGATTAGCTGCCCTGCCGATGTTTCAATCGGTGTTCGAACCATGACAGATGAAAATATCACTGTGTTACCAGCAAAAGGGGGAGTCACAATTATTCAAGGTTGGTTTGTGCCAAGTAACAATGATCATGCTTCAAAGTCACTATATTCCTTTCATTCTAACTTGGCCCAGAGTTTCATCCTTTTGCAGCTTAATTCACGTAGTTCAGTGGCAGAAAAAGACCCTACTACGGCTCTACATCCTTTCCACAGCAATTCTTCATGACTAACATCCTATTTTATTGCTATTCTGCTGATACAACTCAGCATTCAAGATGAAGGGGTGGTAATTTTAGGCCAAGTTAGAGTAAAAGGAGTACAGTAGATACAATTACAATCCCTCCTAATGACCCACCATCAGATCCATCTTCCTCTGATCTGCTTGATCCAGTTACCGACTTCTGTGATCCCCTTGATGATGAACTGTACTCGTCCGTGCTTGATCTTCGTTAGTCATCCGGTGGCACTGAGCCGTCACTGAATTCGTCATTACCTACCATATTACCCCTAGCATACCTTATGCAGTCCTCAACAACAAACACGGCGGGGGTAAAAAAAAATAAATAAATAAATAAAAGAAAGAAAAAGAAAAAGATAGAAGAGAATTCATTCATTCATCATCATCCAATCCTATGTTGCCCCATGAGGAGCGTAGAAGCCCGGGACTAGGCAAGTTGGTCCTGACATTTAAGACGAGAGTGAACAGCCTCACTCATCCCTGAGTGGCATTATGTGAGCAATAAACCCCAACCATCCCTTGGATATAAACCTTCACCAGCTCAATGCGATCGGAGCTCTGTAATTACCCACTAAACCACCAGGCGCCAAAATTTGGTTATATGGTTACCACCCGGCGTAGTAAATGGTTTCCAGTTGTACAGGAAACCATTTGGCTTGTCACTCAGTGTAGTCACCCGAAGGCAAAAGGAAGAGGAAATAATGAAGGAAAGAAAGACAGAAGAGGGAGTGTAAAGTCACCCATAGGCAGAAGGACGATGAAAAATTGAAGGAAAGAAAGACAAAAGAGGATGGAAGGAAAGAAGGATGGAGGAGAGGTAAGGGCAGACACCCGAGAGCAGCACTACACCGAGTAAGTGGATGGTGTAAAATAAAAAGTGGATGGTAAAAAAATAAAAAGAAAGAAGACTGTTGACAGAATTTGAACTATACCAGACAGCGGGTAAAGGAATTAGGTCACGGACACCCTATTAACGACACATACTACTGGTTTACAAGTGGAGACAATGTGTGTGTGTGTGTGTGTGCGTGTGTGTGTACATAAAGGTGTATGTATATGGGGGCCATTGTGCATGTCTGTCTGTCAAAGCTTGTGCATCTGTGTGTGTATGGGTGTGTACGTATGGGTGTGTGTGCGTGTGCGAGGCGGAAGCTATGGTAACCTGCCCATGCTCTTTCACAGCTGGCTGACCTGCGGTAGTGTGTGTGTGTGTGTGTGTGTGTGTGTGTGTGTGTGTGTGTGTGTGTGTGTGTGTGTGTGTGTGTGTGTGTGTGTGTGTGTGTGTGTGTGTGTGTGTGTGTGTGCTCGTATTCTAAGTGGTCTAAGACATTTCGTAACAACTAGTCCTTAGCGATTTATTTTGCATATACCATCCCAGTAACCCTTTATGTGCTATCGATGTAAACTATATTAGCATGATATAAATTACTTATAATGCCTACGTTACCTACATTACTTACATTGCCTATATTAGCATGATTATAATTACCTCCTAGAGAATATGCAGCTCCCTAAGACATAGTTGCTACCATCATGTCATCTAGAATACGAACCTAATAACGACGGATGAGAAGTGGCTGACAGGGAGTGACATTTCTCATCCTTCGTGACGCAAGTGCTCGTATATGTATTAGTTTTTGTATTATGTAACGCACTATTCGTACATATAACGCCATTGTTTGCATGTCTTTGTAAACCCTAATCTGATAATACAGTTGTGCGAACGAATGAAGTGAACGAACTTGTGGTGTGGATGTGGATGTGATAGAAAGCGTTAGGAAAGATACACTGAGGTGGTTTGGCCATGTGGAGAGGATGGAGAGCGACAGACTAGCGAGGAGAGTGTATGTGAGTGAGGTGGAGAGGGGAAGAGGGAGAGGGAGGCCGAAGAAGAATTGCATGGATGGTGTGGAGAGGTATATGAGAGAAGAGGGTGTGAGCTGGGAAGAGGGCAGTGAAATGGAGGGGGACAGGGCGACATGGAGGTGATTTGTTTGTGGCCACCCCTTGGGGGATTTAGGAGTCGGGGAATAGGCAGATAGATAGATAGGTAGAGAAGAAGACAAAGATGGTAACACAAGATCCCATCCCCCACCTGCCAGTCAACCCAGACGTTGAAGATAAATACTTAAATAAATATAAATAAAGGTGCGATTCTATCTATATTTCTATTGCCAGACGCCTTAATCCCGTAAGGGGTGGATAGATAGACAGATGGACAAACAGACAGACAGATAGGTAGGTCGGTAGACAGACAGATGCTACTGGTGCAAACTATGTCAATTTAAGGATACAAATAGCACACAATACAATGTTATATAAGCAAAATAAAATTAAAGAAGAATGTTAGGAAGTTTCTTGTATCCCCTAGAATACACCTTGATATGAATAAAAGTGGCAGTCAGGTGGTGAAAGAAGAGGGGGAGGATTAGGAGGAAGGTGAGGAGGTAGGTAGGGAGGGAATGAGAAGAGGGAAGGAGGGAAGAAGAGGGAGAGAGGGAGGAAAGAAGAGGGAGAGAATGAGGGATGGAGGAGGGAGAGAAGGAGGGAAGGATAAGGAGAGAAGGAGGGAAGGATAAGAAGGAGGGAAGGATAAGAAGGAGAGAAGGAGGGAAGGAATGAGTAGAGGAACGTAGGAGAAAAGAGAGAAGGAAAGAGTCGGAGGAACGTAGAAGGGATGAACTGGGGGGAGTACCAGGGAAAGTGGATGAGAAACAGAGATAGGAAGGAGGATAGGAGGGTAGGGAGGAAGAAGGAAATGGAGGGACGTGGAGAGAGTGGTAGAGGGGTGAGAGGGAAAGGAGGAGAGATAAAGTAACAGATAAGCGACACTCTTACGTTTATGAACATTCATTTTAAATCCAGTACAATCGCATTATCTATTTCTGAAAAATGGGGAAGTTATGAATAAAGTACACATTGAAGAACATTACCCTTTGTCCTAAACTATGCAACAACGGAGATAACCCTCTTAGATTTGTTTGATTCGAGTCTGTAGTTCCGAGCGGCACCAAGGCATCGTCCCTTTCCTTCATAGGCCCTAACCTTCATGATCATCATTAGTTATTTCCGTACTATTGGCTTGTTATAAGTGAACTATGCTTTTATTAATATTATACCTCGCCATAAATTTTCCAGAGTCTGTGAATTAACGTTCTCCAAAGTGTGTCCCTATAGAGACAGCTTCAGCTGAGTTCAGAGTGGTCGACACTGACGAGTTTTCACCGAAACGGTATGTCACAGTGTAGAGGCTACACTGTGCGATATGCTGTCATTGTCGCGCTCGTTTGCCAAGGACACGGAAGTGCTCCACTGATACGTGAGTAATTTACCTCTAAAAGTTAATTACATCATTAGTTACGTGGGTACGGGGTGTTTAAGTACCTCTCAATCAGACTCTTGACTAGCAGTTGACCTTACCTGTGTGAAAGTGTAGATATACGGAAACTGGATACATGAACATGGTGTAAAGGCCCACAAACACCATCAGTAACAATGACATCAATATACTGATATCAATAGTTGTAAAAACCCCGGCGGCCACAAACGGTTCAATAATATTAATCAGTATTCATGTCCATAACTGATGTCAAGCTGCAAACATCAAAGCATCGATACGGACTGTGATGGGAAAATATTGATAAATATTATTGAAGCCACCACACACGATTAGTGATATTGACATGAACTCAATGTATTGACAGAAAATCAAATTCATTTTGATGTGGTCAGTATATTGAACAACCCTTCAATATAACCCATACACCATCAATAACATTGATCAGTATCAAATACTGACCAATAATACTGATCGTGTGTGGGGGCCTTAACAGTGGCGTCCTTAGTGCAGGGCCTGGCCTCACTTCGGCCATAGTATCACCTTGTCCCCCACCCCACAAATTTTGGCTTCATCCCATAACTGATGTGGACATTAGCCTGTTATATATATATATATATATATATATATATATATATATATATATATATATATATATATATATATATATATATATATATATATTTTTTACAAGGAAGAAGGAACCAAAACAACAAGATTATTTTTACCCCAGTCAGAGATACGAACCAAGTCAGACATTAGATGTGCCATAGCCTCATCCCTTGTTTGTTGAAGTAACTGCTGAGATGGACGTTGCAGAAACCTAATGGAAAGGTGAAGGGTGGTCATCAGCGTATGAGAGGATAAGGTTAGATGTACAGCTTAGAAGGTCACTGATGAATAAAAGGAAGAGAGTTGGTGATAGGAGAGAGCCCTGAGGAACGCCATTATTGATACATAGGAGAAGAACGATGGCCCTCTACAACAGCAGCTATAGAACGACCAGAAAGGAAATTATAGATGAAGGCACAGATAGAAGGATAGAAGCCGTAGAGGGAAGTTTGGAAATTTAAGATGTATGACAGACTCGGTCGCAAGCCTTTGAGATGTTAAGTGCAATGGCAAAGCATTCACCAAAGTCCCGAAAGGAGGAGGACCAGGAGTCTGAAAGGTAGGTGAGAAGATTGCCAGTGGCGCGTGCCTGACGAATACCACACTGACGATCAGAAAGAAGATTGTGATAGGAAAGATGCTTTAAAAGTTTCCTGTTGAGACTAGACTCGAAAACTTTTGGGACACAGGATGTTAAAGCAACTGGACAATAGTTAGAGGGTTGGGAACGGTCTCCCTTCTTTGGGACTGGCTGAATGAGAGCAAACTTCCAGCAAGAATTAAAGGTACAAGTTGAAAGACAAAGGCGAAAGAGTTTACTTAGGCCGGGTGCAAGCACAGAAGCACAGTTCTTGAGGACAACAGGAAGGACTCCATCAATGCCTTGTTAGTACGAGTATTGAGGCCAGTGATGGCAGAAAATACATCAGTTGAAGAAATTTTAACGTCAGCGCATGATGCCTCTTCTTCACAACCAGCTCCTTAAGCACCGTGTCACGTATCAGTAATTTGTTGTGCTGCACTCACTCTTCACCCCTTCACCAACCTCTTATCAGCCCTCCTGACCAGGAAGTAGACAATTAGGCTATTATTTCTCCGTATGCAGTCATCCTATTCTCTCTCACTCTCTGAAATGCGTGTTCATTGCCTCCATGAATTCAAGTACCCTTTCCTCTTGCACATTCCTCGTACCATATGTGCGTCTGCTCATCTGCCACGTACCCATTCTCATCCTTGAGCTGCTGCACCCACGTGAACATTTAAAGTCCCCTTCGATAACTACCGTTTCATCATCCCCCATCCCACCAACCGTGCATATAGTCATCCCAGAAACTGTCCTCTTCACCATCCAAGCCTGTCTGTGGAGCAGATGCCGATATAACGAAGATCATGAGTGTACCAGGCAATATTTTCACTGCTATCATCTTTTCATTCATTCTCACTACATTCTACCCACTTCTCCTCAGCCAGCCCACACACCACCATGACCATCTGCTCCTCCCTGCCAAAATATAGCCATTTGAATACTATATATCTATCTATCTATTGCCAGACGCCTTAATCCCGTAAGGGGTGGCCACAAACAAATCGCCTCCATGTCGCCCCGTCCCCCGCCATTTCACTGCCCTGCTCCCAGCTCACACCCCCTCTCTCTCATATACCTCTCCACTCCATCCCTCCATCTCATCCTTGGCCTCCCCCTCCCTCTTTGTATACTGACTAGTGTTTTCTTGGCCAAATTCTATTGTTATTTAGGATTACATTTTCTTTTTCAATTTTCTAATAACATTTTCAATTGGTTTTTGTATTTGTGGAGTACTGCTAATTTTTTATATACTTGTCTACCAAAGTTTGTGTGTGTGTGTGTGTGTGTGTGTGTGTGTGTGTGTGTGTGTGTGTGTGTGTGTGTGTGTACATACTTTTCCTCAGTGCTGTGTGTATACTATTCATTTTTTTTTCCCAGGTGTGCGTACTGAGCCTCCATCTCTCCAGCGCTGTTGTTGGTTAGTCTGTTCTAGGTACTTAATAGAATTTTATAGGCTGTTATAGGCTAGGATGAGGGGTGGGTGGGGTTCAGCTCAGGAATTATGAAGAGGGAGGGACTGGGGGAGCTTAGCTATCATAGCTGTAGTTGTTAACGTCTTGGATTAGATGGTTTGGTTGGTTCTTGGGCCAGTCTGATTCTGCTAATCGGTCTGGTCAGTTGGTCTGTTGGTTTGATTGTTTTGTGGTTGACCTGGGAAGCTGGGCAATAGAAGACGACGACGACGATGAAGAAGACGATGACGACGAAGACAACGATGGCGAAGAAGAAATAGAAAACACAGAAGACAACTTAGAGAAAAATGGTGTGATTGCAAAGACAGACTGAGAGCTATAACAAGGCAGTAACAGCGGCACAGTACCAACGTCTGCATGCACAGGTAAATAGTGTTACTTTCCATCTGTTTATATGTCATTATATACGTCTATCTCTCATCTGTATATGTCTGTCTCTCTCCCTGCCTATCTTTCTGTATGTATATCTGTCTGTCTATCTTTCTATATATTTATCTGTCTGTCTGTCTCCGCGTCTGTCTTTCTATACATTTGTCTACCTCTCTCTCTCTCTCTTTCTCTCTCTCTCTCTCTCCGTCCATATCTATCCACTCATAGCCAGACACCTTAATCTCGGGGGAAGAATGGCCATAAACGAGTTTCCCCAATGTCGCTCTGCCCGCTCTGCAACCCACACCTCCCTTCTGTCATATCTATCCACCCCATCCCCCCAGTTTTAAAACGAGATGCTCTATTCTCATACACTATAATGTTCCATCTCAGGACGCTGTTCCCACATTCGGTCTATACTGTATATATTTTTTTTCAATTTAACTTGGTCTAAAAATTGCCATCTATCCATCTTGAATGCTCATTTTAAACAGCAGATTAGCACTAGAATATAACGGTAGTAGTTGTATCATCATTGGATTGATGATACTGGATAAGTTGTTTGTGCATAAATACCTGATTTCTTGATTTATTTATTGCGTTTGTATAAATTCAGTACTGCCTGTAATGCATGTATTGTTTGTGTATATATAGGCTCATATTGTAACATTATTTGGCGTTTTTGGACAAATTTTGCGGCATTTATTGAAGAGAAATGTTCTGGCCTTCGTAGTGCGCATGCCGCTGTGCTTTTGTGTTGTGTGTGGGTGTTTACATGATGGCTGGCCGTGGCGGCGCCGCTCTGAACGATGATACCAGAGAGTGAGGTGAACTGGTGCCTGTACTGGAGGAAGCAGTCGCTGAATTGAGGGTTGAGGCCATGGTGGACTGGGCACAGCCGGCAGTGACATTGTTTGTTATTTATTTCACACTAAAAGAGTGGAGCATTACAATGTGAGTGTTTTGGATCTGTTTAGAGTTAGGGACTGCAGAATAGCATAATTGATATATGTAAAAATATACTGTAGGCTTGAGGTATGTATTACATATTTGTGATGAGTTTAATATACACATGTATGTTAGGAGGGATTGGTGTGCATAATTGATAATGTTTGCATAATTGCAAATTCTGTCGTTGAGATATTGCAGGGTGTGTTAAAGAGCTGGGACATGACCACACCATATGGGTAAAGGAGATTAACATGCTGTAATTTACTGTACTTTGTAATGCATACTGTGAAACACTTCCAGTATTTTCTGGTATAATAAGTCTTGTGAAATATTTTCAAATATTTAGTGGTAAACAGGAATGCATCATGTGAAATATTTCAAACATTTTGGTATAATATGAATTATTTTCATATTTTTGTTTGTGCTTGGGTGCAAGTTAGATAGGGTTTGTGTCCAGTATATAGATGGATTAATTTGTAACTCATTCTCAGGTTGAAATAAATTATTACGGCAGCTCACAAGTTTTTAGTGTGAAACAGTAGTTCTGGGGATCAATGAATTTTGATAAGCAGAGGTCCTGCATTGCGAGGGAGAGAATGTGAATTCATGGGCGCTCCCAGCTGCCCGAGTATTTCGGGAGAAAATGTGAAAGGGAGGCACAATTGAAGCCAGTTCTTCAGAGCACTAACGGTAATAATATCGATATAATGCTAAAGTTGCAACATCTCTACATACTGATAATGGAGGAAGGTCCTGCATAATGGAAGAATTATTGATTAATCTAATGGCTTTATTTTGAATTTTGTCCAACTGCCTCAATGCAACCGCTCCACATCCACTCCACAGTGGTGAACAGTATTCAATCTGAGAACGCACATGACTTTTGCGTATTGTGGCCATCTGCTCGTCAATGAAGAACTCACGAACCCTGTACATAAGTCCCAATTTTTTGGAAGCAATTTAAGCAAGGGATTTAACATAAGCTGTCCAGCTTAGGTTGGGGTCTAGAGTAACACCTAGGCTATCAATTGTAATGGATATGGGAAAAATGACATCATTTGAAATTATGTGAGAGTCTAAGGGATTCTTTGTGTTGGAGAAATTAATGTATTTAGTTTTCTGAGCATTAAATGTGACCAGATTTGTTTGTCCCCATTGATTAATTTTAGAAAGGTCGTGGTTCAGAGAAATTGATGTGTTTATTTGGGAATTTATAATATCAAACTGTGTAAAGGAGGTACTAAATGTGAAAGAGCTATGATGGGTCGAGTCATCAGCTTAAGAGTGTATTGGGCTGTGCGTGACAGATAGGTCATTTACATGAATGAAAAAGAGGGTTGGGGTCAAAACTGATCCCTGAGGTATGCCAGCATTTATGGAATGAAACTGAGAATAAATTTCATCTACCATGACCCGTATTTTTCTATTATGAAGGTAAGAAGAAATTAGAGGAACCAGTGATGCAAGGCCATAGTGTGACATCTTAGACACTAAGGCCCGGTGCCATACTCTGTCAAATGCTTTTGATATGTCAAGTGCTATTGTGTGTGTTTCACTGTGTTGGTCTATTGTTTTGTTAATCTGATGGGTAAGAAGGCAAAGAATGTCTACAGTTGAACATTCTTGTCTAAATCCATACTGCCGATCATTGATTAATTTATTGATTTCTAGATGCTTGATTATGTGTTTGTTAATTAGTGTCTCAAAAACTTTACCGAGAATGGAAGTTATTGCAATTGGTCTATAGTTTGGTGGATCAGAAGTTGCCCTCTTTTTTTCAGGAACGGGATGGATATTTGCTTCTTTCCAAGAGGCTGGAAAACTTGAGGTACGGATGCATAAGCGGAAAAATTTTGCCAATACAGGAGCCAACACTGAGGAGCAATTTTTAAGTACTATCGAAGGAATTTCAACTGGACCAGTAGCTTTGTCTGCTGAGAGATTCTGTAATACAGCTTGTATGTATTTGGTGTGAATCATGAAAGGAGGTATTTGAGGGGAATCAAAATCAAGTACAGGGATATTGTGATTTTCTGTATTTAGGGTTGAGTTTGTTGAAAAAATGTCAACAAGAAGTTTGGCTTTTCCGCGTGGGCCACTTACTAGATTTCCATTGGGGGACTGTAAAGGTGGAATGGAAGAGGTGGTAGTGAAGTTTATTTTGAATGAATTGTTGACCAGAATATTTTGTTATCATTTGGGTTGTTTAGTAGATTGTTAGCCTGCCTATGTAGAAAGTTTGATTTAGAAAAATTGATAATAGTTTTGGCATGGTTTCTGATAATTCTATAATAGTTAAAGGCTTCTTTGGTTTTGGTCCTTCTATAAGTGTTATAGGCTATTGTTTTATGTTCTGTTACTCTAGCACAATTGTGGTCAAACCATTTAGGAGAATTACATCTTTTTCTGTAACTATGATGGGGAATGAATGTTTCCATGCCGACTTTAATGAA
Source organism: Coenobita brevimanus (assembly GCF_032717465.1). Classification (NCBI taxonomy): domain Eukaryota; kingdom Metazoa; phylum Arthropoda; class Malacostraca; order Decapoda; family Coenobitidae; genus Coenobita; species Coenobita brevimanus. Next base: position 32,117,239 of record NC_137047.1, on the reverse strand, counting down.
ATCCTGTATGTGGCCCAATGTGGAATTTGCATCATGGGAGAAAAAGGAGGTCCAAGGAACATCCAGGAGAAAATTTTGAAGTCCCTCCCAGTCTGCCCCGTCGTAGTGCCATTTAGTCATCACGACAGGTTCAGAGCAGGAGGTTGTGGTAGGTGTTAAACTGGTGGCTTGAATCAGACAGTGATCCGAGGATCAGAGGGGGAACTTCACTTTGACGTTATAATTTTCTGAATTGCTTGTTAGAACCAAGTCCAATAGGTGGGGATTTTGATCGGGGTTGTCTGGTACACGGGTGGGTTGACTGACTAACTGGGTTAGATTAGCCTAAATGAGTCTGCAAATAGCTCACATTCATATACATGTATATACTGTATAATACACACCTGTACTGACATGACACACTGACAAATGGAATTACTCTAAATGTTCTATAGCGCATTTACGTATACACTTAGTGGTGGTGAGGGACGCCTTCCCGTAATGGCACCGTCATAATGGGCTGATTCCGCTGTCTGGTCATATAAACGTTCCTAAACGTTTTCTCTGTCCAATGCAGGAAGGATGGTGGACTACAGTAGAGGGAAGTTTCAGCCTTCAGTCCACCAGTTTCATATTGTTGTGGGCCTTTGCTTATAACGACATACAATGATTCACATATGCATACAGATCGGACCTCTATGTGACATAATTTTTTTTTTTCTTCGGTGGTTGAAAGTTGCTTAAGTAGGAGCTTAGGTATGTGCTTGGGTATTACTCATACATATACGCACATAAAGGTAATTTTATAAAACATGTATACGAGTGCAAATACACGTACATCACCTACATAAATATTCTTTCTAATAATATGTCCCGATGGTTCAGCTCCTGTAAATACGCACATTTGCACATATATAGCACGTAGGGGAGGGCGGTGATTTTTCGGACATTAAAATATATATATATATATATATATATATATATATATATATATATATATATATATATATATATATATATATATATATTCAGGTTTAAGCAGGAGAGTAATCTGGTTTACGTTAAAATATTGCCACATCATTTGGCTCTTTAGACTGATAATATGAAATTCTTAGCTCTTTTCATCTTTAAACTATAGTTAACGAAACACAAATGACTAAATCGTCCGAACCATCCTTACCAATGGTGATGGTTCGGACAGAAGGGTGGGATGGTTCGGCCATAGGTATTACTCAGCATATTCTTATAATTATGTGAGTTGGATTGGATAAAACCAAGCATTTATTAATTCAATGACATTTCATTTTCCTAGTGTACAATATTAAACTTCAGAATCTAAATGAACCACTTGATATTTGTTTTAAAAAACTAATACTTTATAACAAATAACCTTCACCAGATTTATTAATAACTGACTTAACCTCTTACTTTCTGCTTCAAAATTATGCATAATTAGCCTCTCTCTCTCTCTCTCTCTCTCTCTCTCTCTCTCTGGAATATTGACTTCACTTTTCACTTTCTATGCCTTATTTTAAACTGACTTTACACTTTTAACGCATATTGCAGCCTGCAAAACTGAAATAGAAGTTGTCATACCCCTTCCATCTTTTTACGCTGTGAGAAATAGGTTCAATAAACAAAGCTATGAATATATATTCTCTGATAACTATGAAGAATGGTGTTCACTATGTGTTCAAATATAAATGATCAAAAGTAGCGTTATCATTTGATAAGGTCATGACTTGTTAGTAGTGGAGGGTTTTGTTCAGACTGTCCGAACCATCCCCATCCTCAACTGTCCGAATCATCCCGAATCTATGTAATTAATTGACGAGTACTCTCAAGTTTCACACGAGAGAGTTTAACATTCATTTTTCATAGCAGTATGTTCTACATGCAACACAGATTCACACTGATAATGCACAGTTCGATGCCTGGCATATTCATAAAGGTAGAGCTTACGATATACACCCAAATTTTTACATAAGAGATGCAAAAAAACATAAAACCTGACCTGCATCAAAAAGTGAGGGGTTTGTAGCTTGGAGTTTCCGTGTGGCCGAAGTAAACAATCTCTCCCACTTTTATACAAAATCACACGGCCTTAGGTCCCATACGTTTCTCAGGGAATGCACTGTTCGAACCATCACCGCCCTCCCCTACCCACCTGTACTTAAACATTGGTTTAATTTATTGTACAAAACATCTATTATTCGTAATACACATCCATAGTATACAAATATAATGGTACTGACTAACAGAAAAATGTTAATACAGATCTCGTACATAGATTCCTACGAAGACCAACTGTATATAATAAGAGTATTCATACGTATACATATACAACACATATGCATATATGCACATGCCATACATATGAATGCTAACAAAAACCAACTCATCAAACACACACACACACACACACACACTTTACATTAAAAAGTATCTAATTACTAATCAGGTGCATGTTAACCCCCTCAATGCGAAAACGTGCTTTGTTTTTTTTTTAAATTCCTCATATTTCCAGACGATGTTATTTACCTTTGGAAGGACATTTCGCAGTGAAGGTGTCCTTGAAGGTTAACACAAATTCATCAGGATCCTAGGCAAATAGAATCACCTGAATGTAGCAGAGCATAGAAAAGGGTCGCGTCCACCCCTGCAATAGTCAAAGGGTGAGACATAGTTATGTTGTGGTTAAACACTTAAATGACATCATTCTGACTCCCAGGCCGTTCCAGTATAAAGAACTGTCCAGTGCTCCGCCTAGCCTATTTGTGTCATATGTATGGCTATTCCGGGGTGTAGCAGGTACGCAAACGCCTAGCAGTTTTGTACTGTGTACTTGTAACCAGGGAATGTATATCATGATTTGCCCTACCCCTCTTGTGTCATATGTGAGGCTGTTCCGGCCAGATGCAGACACGCGGCCGACTGGTATTCTTGCATTGTATGTCAGTCTTCCTGTCTGTTATGCTTTGCCCTGAATGTGTATCATTCGTATTGCTCTTCTAACAAGACACAGGTACGCGGTGGCCTAGAACTCTTGCATTTTGAATTTCTCTTTGTGTATATTTAGGTATGTATGCAGGTATACTCGCATCCCTCAGCACACCCCCGTAAACATGGACCTTATCCTTTAAAGCGGTACAGTGTCTCTGAGCAAACGAGTGAGGGACAGTGGAACACATAGGCTTACACCGAAATTTCGCCGTTCCTCTCGGTGTCACACACAAAAATATACGTTACCAAAGAGGAGTTAAACACATATTACCATTAATACCACCACTACTACTGTCATCACAAACATTATTACTGTCACCACTTCCACAATTACTAATATTCTATACTGCCACCACTAACACTGCAACTACATCCATCATAAAAATAGCTACCTGCACAACAATGAAAGTTACCATTATCACTATGACCAAGACGAATATCACAACAATACCCATCACCACAGTTTACACCACCGTCATATATTTCTATCTGTGCCTCACGGTTACACAATTTCCGCCCCCCCTCCTCTCTCTCTCTCTCTCTCTCTCTCTCTCTCTCTCTCTCTCTCTCTCTCTCTCTCTCTCTCACACACACACACACACATACACCGCTAATTAAGAGGGTGAAGGTGAACTAGACAGGTATAAGGAGGGACGACTCGCCCTAAGGCTATCAAATATATGCCTACTAATTTGTTAACTTCTCTCTCTCTCTCTCTCTCTCTCTCTCTCACACACACACACACACACACACACACACACACACTCCTACCGCTAATTAAGAGAGGCCAGGTGAACTAGACAGGCAGAAGGAGGGTCGACTCTCACTAAGGCTCTCAGATATCTGCCTACTAACGTTTTAACTCGGCTTCACTTTTTACTCTCTCTCTCTCTCTCTCTCTCTCTCTCTCTCTCTCTCTCTCTCTCTCTCTCTCTCTCTCTCTCTCTCTCTCTCTCTCTCGAATATTGCATGTGGTAGGACGCTTGCCAGTGATTTAATGCATGTGTGTGTGTGTGTGTGTGTGTGTATTCAATCTGGGAGAAATCCGAGGAGTTCATCTCCCTCCGACTCAACCCATGTAGGGTTCCTCCTTACAAGCTTCCAAACAACGATTCTTTCCAACCTGAATAGCTCCCGAGGCAGACAGTCTCTATGCTCCAGCCATGAATTTCGCGGCCTTCTCCTTGGTTGTCCTGTACTCCAATTGACTCTTCCATATATCACGCTCAGAACAGGATCGAGCTTGGTGAAATGTCATGTGCCCATATAACATACTGTCGTTCTCTTTTTATGGTGGTACTAGACCTTCAGTTTCACAATGCAATCGTTTTATATTCTTCCAGTCAAACTTGCGATATCCCTTGATCCAGCGAAGGCTCTTTGTACCAAAAGAGTTAATTTTTCATGCCAGGACACTGTTTGATGTCCATGTCTCACAGCCATAAGGTAAGATAGGGAGCACCAGCGCTCTGAAGATGCGAATTTCGTCCTGACAGACAGATTATCTAAAACACCAAATATTCGAATTCAGTGAATATATAACATCTATGGTCAAACCAGTGCAAGGACACATCCCATCGCCTTACCTATCGTTTTTATGGATCAAACAACTAAGATAAATCAATCATTTCATAATTACCATGTCATATTCAAGTACCTGATCAGACTATACTGCTTCATCCACCAAGACACCGAATGCCTAGACCTTGCTACTAGCCCAGGAACCCCCTACTTTCACTGGCACCTTATTCAATGCATCGAGATCACTTAGGAGTGTCCAGCAACTCGCCAGAATAACTGCATCACCAGCAAAGTCAGTGTTAGCAACCTTAAAGTTACCAGTTTATACCTTAGGGTGACCGACTCACAGCCAGGCCTGTTACCCAACCAGTGCACGTGTTGAAAAGGGAGGGGTTCAGTCATATACCCTAGTCTTATTTCAGAACACATCCCCCTCCCCCTCCCCGAGAAAAAATAATCTGAAAGCCTTCCCTACACACTTCATAGAATTTTCATTTTGAAAACATACCAGCTATCAACTGGCTAATCCCTCCGGGAATCCCACGAAGGCCTTCAGATTAACTGAATCAAACACGGTCAAGTGCAGACTTTTAGCGCGTGCATCGGGATTGTTAAGGCCTATGAAAATTTGGAAATTTAACAAATTTCCCTGGATGTGCATCAAGAACACGTAAGCAAATAACTTTGCTACACTGAGCACTGTAACACCACATTAATTGCTAGTCACGTTGGTCTTTACCTTACCCTTTCCAGATACGTCTTGTCCAATTAGGTGGAATAATACTAGGCCGCCCAATTGCCCCCATGACCATACATAATTCAGGAATCATGACTTCACTCCCATCATCGATCATGTCCATAGGGAAGCCAAAGATAGCTGTGGCTCAACCACTTCTCGATTTAGCCACTGTCTTCCCAATCTCACCTAGAAGATACAACATCGTCGATTGGTGAAGTAGCAGATAGTTGTTGTACACAAACAGATAATAGCTCTCCATATGGGGGATCTGCCATATACAGCTGTTCAAAGTACTCATCCTAACAAGCCCTGTACTCAGCCTTCTCTGTTAGCGACGTCACTATCCAGTCAGTTAATCTGAGAGGTGACTCCGAGTGGAGTGTCTTCAGGTCTCGAGAAGCAAATACCTGCATGCCTATATGTTAATCCTATTAGTGAATGTGTTTATGCATATTTATATTTAAGAGTGCTGTGGTGGGGCATGCAGAAGAGGTGTGTGGTGTGAGACGTGTGGGTGGTGGTGTAAGAAAAGGAAGTGAATGGTGGTGCGAGGAAGTAAGTATGGCTGTGGCTGAGAAGAGACGTGCATATGAAGTGTGGCTGCAGAGGAGGGATGAGATGTCATATGAGAGGTATAAGGAAAAGAGGAATAGGGCGAGAAGGGCTGTGCGTGATGCTAAAGTGGCAGCAGATGAGAGATGGGGTAGGCGGCTGACAGAATTTTCAACAGAATAAGAAAATGTTTTGGAAGGAGGTGAAAAGGGTGCGAAAGGGAGAGTCTGGGAAGGAAGAACGAGTAAAAGCAGAGGATGGAAGGATGTTAATTGAGATGGATGCAGTAAGGAAGAGATAGGAAGAGTATTTTGAAAGATTGTTAAATGTAGAGGAGGAAAGGGTGGCTGAGATTGTGGCGGATGGAAGGGTGCAAGGAATAAATGTGTTGGGAGAGTTGAATGATTCTTTGATCACGAAGGAGGAAGTGGAGAAGGCAGTAAAGGAGATGAAAACAGGGAAAGCTGCAGGTATGGATGGGTGTGCTGTGGAATGCCTGAAGGGTGGTGTAGTGACTATTGTTGACTGGTTAGTAAGACTGTTGAATGTGTGCTTTGTGAAAGGTATGGTGCCAGTTGACTGGGCAAGTGCTTGTGTGGTCCCATTGTATAAAGGCAATGGTGATAAGTATGAATGTACTAGCTTTAGGGGTATAAGTCTGTTGAGTGTTGTAGGTAATGTATGGTAGAGTGTTGAGTATGAGAGTTAGAGAGGGTACAGAGGGAGTAATTGGTGATGAGCAGTGTGGCTTTAGGAGAGGGAGGGGATGCGTGGATCAGGTGTTTGCGGTGAGACAAGTGTGTGAAAAGTATTTAGCGAAAGGCAAGGATGTGTTTTGGGGATTTATGGATTTAGAGAAAGCGTATGATAGAATTGATAGGGAGGCTTTGTGGACTGTTTTAAGATTGTGTGGACTTGATGGTAGGTTACTAAAAGGGGTGAAAAGTTTTTATGTAAATAGTAGAGCGTGCGTAAGAGTGGGAAATGCTGTGAGTGATTGGTTTCCTGTGAGAGTGGGGCTGCAACAGGGATGTGTGATGTCGCCTTGGTTGTTTAATATTTACATGGATGGTGTTGTAAGGGAGGTGAATGCAAGAGTTTTAGGTGGAGGTCTGAGTCTGGTGAATGTTGATGGTGGAGAGTGGAATCTGAAGCAGCTGCTGTTTGCAGATGATACTGCACTGGTGGCTGATTCAGAGGAGAGATTGAGGCAGTTGGTACAGGAGTTTGGAAGGGTGTGTGAAATGAGGAAATTGAAAGTAAATGAGAATAAGAGTAAAGTGATGAAGTGTACGAGGTTGGTAGATGGTAGGGGGATGAATATAGTTTTGAATGGCGAGTTGCTTGAGGAGGTAGAGTGTTTTAAATATCTAGGGTCACATGTTGCTGTGGATGGAAGAATAGATGCAGAAGTGAAGTTTAGAATAAATGATGTAGGAAAGGTGCTGGGAGGAATGAAAAAAGTGTTTAGATGTCGTTCGCTTAGAATGGATGTAAAGAGAAGGCTGTATGAGGGTGTTGTGGTACCGACTGCATTATATGGGGCTGAAACATGGAATATGGGTGTAGCAGAGAGGAAAAGTTTGAATGCAATGGAGATGAGGTGTCTGAGGAGTATGTGTGGAGTGACGCATATGGATCGAGTGCGGAATGATGAAGTGTGAAGGAGAACTGGAGTTGTTCAGGAGATGGCTGGTAGAGTGGAGCAGAGGGTGTTGCGATGGTTTGGGCATATGGAGAGAATGGATAATGAGCGATTGGTGAAAAAGATAACTAGATCTGATGTGAGAGGTGTAAGGCTGAGAGGAAGACCACGAATAGGATGGATGGACAGTGTGAAGAGAGCGCTGGATGCGAGAGGGATGTCTGTTGAGCAAGGAAGAGTGGCTGTGCGTGACAGAAATAAATGGAGAGAAATTGTGAATGAATAAGTGATGACGCAGCCCTGAGGGGATATTCTCCCGCATTTGGTCTGATCAGCTATTTCAGGTCAGGTGCGGGTAAGGGGATGAGTCTGTTATGATGTGGTAGGGGTAAACCAGCTCTGCTGTCGGGCCCTGCTGTAGATGTCGCTGATTGCATTGCGCAGTTGACCCTTGTGCGTTGTGGTGCGGTGAGGATCTGTCCGTTCTTCCCTTTGTGGCTAAAATGCGAATGAATGTGTTTGAATGGATGAGTAAATGGGGAGTGTGTCGTCCTGTCTTGGCTACCTCCCTTTCCTTGGGGGAAGCAGCCTAGGTATATAGATAGATAAATATTTTTTGTGGGTACGTACATACGTACTTACTTATATATGTATGTGCATGTGTATGTAGGTGTGTATTTGCGCTTGAGTTTGGACTTAAGTTGGCACTTGAGTTGAGATTTAATTTGGCGCTTGAGTTGGGACTACTGTATATTTTGCACTTGAGTTGAGACTTGAGTTTGCCCCTGAGTGGGGACTTAAGTACGTTGGTTGGCCCTTGAATTGGGACTTAGGTTGGCAGTTGGGTTGGGACTTAAGTTGGAGCTTGAGTTGGGACTTAAGTTAGCGCTTGAGTTATGACTTGAGTTCGTACTTGTGTTAGGACTTAAGCTGGTACTTGTGTTTAGACCCAAGTGGTACCTGTGCTGGGATTTGAATTGGCACTTGAGTTTGAACTTTAGATGGTACTTGAGTAGGGATATAAATTGACACTTGTGTTGGGACTTAAGTTGGCACTTGAGTTGTCATTTACGTCACCACTTGAGTTTGCACTTAAGTTGGCATTTGAGTTTTCTCATAAGTTTTCATTTGCGTTGGCATTTAAGTTGGCACTTACATTGGCACTTGAATTGGCATTTACGTTTGCACTTGAGTTATCACTTACGTTAGCACTTAAATTTGGACTTAAGTTGGCGCCTGAGTTGGGACTTAAGCTGGTACTTGAACTGGAACTTAAGTGGGTGCTTGAGTTGGGACATATGCTGCTCCTTGAGTTGGTGCTTAATTTTTTGCTTGAGTTGCGCCTTATTCCGGCGTCTGAGTTGGGACCTAAGTTGGTACTTGAGTTGGGAAGTTGTCACTTAAGTTGGGACTTAAGTTGACACTTGAGTTGGGACTTAAGTTTGCGCTTGAGTAGAGACTTAGATATGTAGGTTGGAGCTTGCGTTGAGACTTAATTTGGCGCTTGAGTTGGCACTTAAGTTAGTGCTTGAGTTAGGACTTGAGTTGGTACTTGTGTTAAGACTTAAGTTGGTACTTCTGTTTGGACTTAAGCTGGTACCTGTGCTGGGACTTGAGGTGGCACTTGAGTTTGAACTTTAGTTGGTACTTGAGTTGGGATTTAAATTGGCCCTTGTGAAGAGGAAAGGGGAGGGGAGGAGGGGGAGAGGAACGGGGGAGTCGTAGGGGGAGGGGAAGAAGGGAGAGAGAGTACGAGGAGGTGAGAGTAGAGAGGAGGGGACAAGAATGGAATAAAGGAATGTGGGAAAACAAACGGAAAACAAAAACTGGAGTAAATGAAGAGCAAGAAAGAGAGAAGGGGGGGGGGAGAGGGGAAAGGAAAGCTTAGGATGGGAAGGAGGGGAGAGAAAGAGCGAGTAAAGGAGAAAATGGAAGGAAGAGAGGAGATGCTGAAAAGAACTGGGAAGGGGGAGAAGGGAGAAGGTGAAAAGGAAGAGGGAAGGAAATGGGGTGGAAATAGTGGAATTAGGAGGAGGAAAATGGAACTGGAAAGGAAAAACTGAGGAAACGGAAAGAAGGAAAGAAAGAGACTTCGAAGAGGGGAAGGAAGGAATTAAGGAAGAAAGGAAGGAATGAAGGATTTAGACTGAGGCGTAAGGAGAAGCAAGGTCGTTCCCACAAAGGTTGACGCAAGCAGAAGACATGGAGTGCACACACAGGCAGATAAGAGAGAGAGAGAGAGAGAAAGAGAATGACTATAGTCCTATCGGACTGAAGTAAACATGAAGCAAGCTAAAAATTATAACGCTAACAAAAACAACACTACTTCTACTGTATATTTGTGTTTATCTGACGGAACTGGGCCATTCACAACTTGAATATTATGTTGTAGTTCCATGAAATTTAATCAGCTTTATTCCTGGGCTAAAAATGAGTCTCCTTGGTTACTAATCTATTCAGCCCTCTAATTATACTTGGCCATCAACTGAGTTGATAGGAGTTAGAAATCTTTGCCTGAATAAATGCGCTAAAAATGACACACACACACACACACACACACACACACACACACACACACACACAACGAATCATGTCTTTCATAAACCTAACCTTAATATTCACAACTAAAAATAAAAAATAAAGGACAGATCATCCCAAAGCCCTTCAAGGATCCATAGAGAAGGTCAGAAAATTTCTAGATAACGAAGTACAGAGTTTTGGGTCACTATCTTATTACAGATCTGAAACTGCTTGGATGTGGAGTGCTTTGAAAAGGAGGGGGAAGTTGCTGAGTATGTGCAAAATATCCCATTCTTTGAGGAAGGAAAGTCAGAACATCTTCAATGCAAAATGAACTCATCAGCGATGTTGGGTTCACACGAATTTCTAGCGTCCTCTTCCTTCTGATCTATCTAGAAACTTGGCAAGGAAGTTAAGTGCTTTCACCAATGAAGATACATTATCAGCTACAACATTACTTTCCCTTGAATACAGAACCAATTTACAAATTCCTCATAGGCCTATAAAAGGTACCGGAGCCAACGCACCCCTGAATAACATCTTTTTTACGTTTCTGCCCGGAATCGTGCTAAGTCTGTTCTTCGCTCTGCTAAAAATAATGTCATCCGTAATAAATACTCTCAACTTTCCAACACGAATTCTTCCCGCTCCTTCTGGCACCTTGCCAAAAACCTTTCTAACAACTTTACCTCATCATCCTTCCCTCCTCTTTTCTACTCTGATGGTTCTGTAGCTATTTCGTCTACTGATAAAGCAGATCTCTACACTCAGACTTTCTTCTCCAATTCTACCTTAGACGATTCCGGTGCTGTTCCTCCATCACTACCCCCCTTTGACTTCCTCATGGCTGACATTAAAATCTCTTCAGCTGACGTATTTTCTGCCATCACTGGCCTCAGTACTAACAAGGCATATGGGCTCGTTGGAGTCCCTCCTGTTGTCCTCAAGAACTGTGCTTTAGTGCTTACACCCTGCCTAGGTAAACTCTTTCGCATTTGCCTATCAACTTGTACCCTTCCTTCTTTTTGGAAGTTTGCTCTCACTCAGTCAGTCCCAAAGAATGGTGACCAAACCCAACCCTCTAACTATCGTCCAATTGCTTTAACAACCTGTCTAAAAAGTTATCGAGTCTATTCTTAACAGAAAAAATTTAAATCATCTTTCTTATCACAACCTTCTTTCTGACTGTAAGTATGGGTTACGCTCCACTGGCGATCATCTCGCCTGCCTTTCAGACTCCTGGTCATCCTTCTTTCGGGACTTTGTCGAAAGTTTGCCATTACGCTTGACATCTCGAAGGCTTTCGATCGAGTCTGGCATAAATCTTTTAATTTCCAAACTGCCCTCTTACGGCTTCTATCCTTCTAGCTGTGCCTTCATCTATAGCTTCCTTTCTGGTCGTTCTATAGCCGATGTTCTAGACGGCAATCGTTTTTCTCATAGGTCTGTCAACAGTGGTGTTCCTTAGGGCTCTGTCCTATCACCAACTCTCTTCCTTTTATTCATCAATGACCTAAGCTGTACACCTAACCCTATCCACTCATACGCTGATGACTCCACCCTTCACCTTTCTATTCGGTTCCTGGAACGTCCATCTCAGCAGTTACTTCAAGAAACAAGGGATGAGGCTATGGCACACCTAATGTCTGATGTGGCTTGTATCTCTGACCAGAGTAAAAATAATCTTGTTGTTTTTAATGCATCAAAGACTCAGTTCTTACACCTATCAACCAGATAAAATCCTCCACAGATGTGCCCAATAATGTTTAATAATATTCAGCTTAATCATGCATTCCTCGCATAAAAAAAAAAAAAAAATTATCCTTGAACATGCTTGGGGTTTCATTTACTCGGGACTTATCTTGGAAAGATCATATTACATCTCTTGTAAAATCTGCTTCCAAGAGATTAGGTGTGCTAGGCTGACTCCGTTCCTTCTTTACACCTGCACAATATTTTTATTATGCGAGGAAGAAGGAACCAAAGGCCATGAGCCCGCAATAAGAGTTCCCTCCAAGAGAAAAACAAAATACAAGAGAGAGCCAAATTCAAGATCCATTCATTTCGAGATGCCTGGACACACTGCGTTTGAAAGACTGGAGATCATAGGCAGCAGGAAATACAGACAGAGGGAGACAGTTCCAGAGTTGACCTGTTGCATAAATGAAGGACTGGGAGTAACGGTTAACTCTTGCATTAGAGAGTTGGACAGAAAAAGGATGAGAGTTTGCTGCTAGACGAGCGCTATGCACCCTTCGTAGAGGTGGAGGAATGCATGAAGACAGTTCAGAGGAGCACTGACCATTAAAGTAGCGATAGAAAAGAGATAAAGATGCAACAGTGCGATGAAGAGACAGAGGTTGAAGGGAGTCAGAAAGAGGAGGAGAGTTAATGAGACGAAAAGCCTTTTCCACCCTATTGAGAAGAGCTGTATGTGGGGAGCCTCCCCACACATAAGAGTTGTACTCTGCACAGAGGTGGATAAAACCCCTGATAGAGAGTCAACAATTGTTCAGGGGTAAAGAAAGAACGGAGTAGGCTTAGCACACCTAATCTCTTGGAAGCAGATTTTACAAGAGATGTAATATGATCTTTCCAAGACAAGTCCCGAGTAAATGAAACCCCAAGCATGTTCAAGGATGATGCAGGATTATGCTGGCTATACCTGTGGAAGATTTTGACGAGTTGATGGGTGTAAGAACTGAGTCTTAGATGCATTAAAAACAACTAAATTACTTTTACTGAGTCAGAGATACGAGCCAAGTCAGACACTGGGTGTGCCATAGCCTCATCCCTTGTTTGTAGAAGTAACTGCTGAGATGGGCGTTGCGGGAACCGAATGGAAAGGTGAAGGGTGGAGTCATCAGCGTATGAGTGGGTAGGGTTAGATGTACAGCTTAGAAGGTCATTGATGAATAAAAGGAAGAGAGTTGGTGATACGACAGAGCCCTGAGGAACACCACTGTTGATAGATCTAGAAGAACGATGGCCGTCTATAACAGCGGCTATAGAACGACCAGAAAGGAAGCTATAGATCAAGGCACAGCTAGAAGGATAGAAGCCATAAGAGGGCAGTTTGGAAATTAAAGATTTAAGTCAGACTCGATCAAAAGCCTTTGAGATGTCAAGTGTAATGGCAAAGCTTTCGCCAAAGTCCAGAAAGAAGGATGACCAGGAGTCTGAAAGGCAGGCGAGATGATCGCCAGTGGAGCGTCCCTGACGGAACCCATACTTACAATCAGAAAGAAGGTTGTGATAGGAAAAATGCCTTAAAATTTTTCTATTGAGAATTGACTCGAAAACTTTTGAAATACAGGACGTTAAAGCAATTGGACGATAGTTGGAGGGTTGGGAGTGGTCACCCTTCTTTGGGACTGCCTGAATGAGAGCAAACTTCCAGCAAGAAGGTAAGGTACAAGTTGATAGAGAAAGGTGAAAGAGTTTGCCTAGGCAGGGTGTAAGCATAGAGGCACAGTTCTTGATAACAACAGGAGGGACTCCATCAGGCCCATATGCCTTGTTAGTATTGAGGCCAGTGATGGCAGAAAATACATCAGCTAAAAAAATTTTGATGTCACCATGAGGAAGTCAGAGGCGGGAAGTGATAGAGGAACAGCACCAGAATCATCTAATGTGGAATTGGAGGAGAAAGTCTGTGTGAAGAGATCTGCTTTATCCATAGAAGAAATAGCTACAGAACCATTAGAGTAGAAAAGAGGAGGGAAGGATGATGAGGTAAAGTTGTTAGAAAGGTTTTTGGCAAGATGCCAGAAGGAGCGGGAAGAATTCGAGTTGGAGAGTTGAGAGCATTTAGTACGGATGAAATTATTTTTAGCAGAGCAAAGAACACACTTAGTACGATTCCGGGCAGAAACATAAAGATGATGTGATTCAGGGGTGGGTTGGCTCCAGTACCTTTTGTAGGCCCTCTCCTTGTTATGGACAGCATTAGAACAAGCGTGATCAAACCAAGGCTTTTTTGCGTTAGTTAGAGGATATGAGAAAGGAATGTATGCTTCCATGCCCGAGAATAACTTCCGTAATACGCAAGGCACACTCAGATGGCTCACGGCCATGGAAGCAATAATCATTCCAGGGAAATTCAAAGAAGTACTGCCTGAGGGCCTCCCAATCCGCGGTTCCAAAATGTCACAGGTTACGTTTCCATGGAGAGTCCACAGGCCGTACCAGCGTGATAGGACAGGTTACGGTGATAAGGTTGTGATCGGAGGAGCCCAACGGAGAGAAGAGATTACCAGTGTAAGCAGATGGATTAGTTGTAAGGAAGGAAGAGGTCAAGTAGTTGGAGCTCTCTCCAAGGCAGTGATACTGGTAGGGTGCTGTACAAGCTGCTCTAGGTCATTAAGGATAGAAAAGATGTAGGCTTGTTCACCAGGTGGATCAGTGAAACGAGAGGAGAGCCAAAGGTGGTGGTGAACATTGAAGTCTCCTAGAATGGAGATTTTAGAGAAAGGAGAAATGGATAGAATGTGTTCCATCGTAGAAGATAGTCAAAGAATTTTTGATAGTAGAATTAGGAGATAAGTAAACAGCACAGATATATTTAGTCAGAGAATGACAGGAAAGCCGAAGCCAGAGTGTAGAGAATTCAGAAGAATCGAGTTCAGGAACACGAGAGCAAGGTAAGTCGTTGCGTATATATACACAACAGCGACCTTTGGCTTTGAAATGAGTATAGAGCAAGTAGGAGGATACAGAAAAGGGTTTGCTGTCAGTTGCCTCAGACAGCTGAGTCTAAGTTAGAAAAAGAAGGTGAGGCTTCGAGAAGGAGAGGTGGTGCTCAACAGAGCTAAAGTTAGAGGAAAGCCCGCGAATGTTGCAGAAATGAAGAAGAAGAGAGTCAGACAGTGGTTCCAGGCACCTCGAGTCGTCACCAGGAGAGGGACAGAAGGTGGGGGCATTTATGTTCCCCCCCCCCCTGGGGACTCCGAGGCTTGGTGATAAGACGCCATGATTTTTTTTTTTAATTTTGGAAAAGGAAGTGTAGTGTGTACTGGCATGTAGTTTGGTGTAGAGAAATTTGTGTTGGAGAGCATGCTGGCCTACTCTCTGTGTAACTGAGACACTGAAAAAGTTCAGCAAAGGGGGATGGTCAGGAACTAGTTCTGAAGGCTGATGAAACGGGAGCTCCAGCACTCCCTGTCATCAGCTTTCCATCCACCTCGGAAGTACTGCCCTGCTCGACTGGTGCAGCAGTCTACTTCTACGATTGTTGACTCTATACACGGGTTTTATCCGCTCCTGTATGGAGTACAACTCCCATGTGTGGGGAGGCTCCCCACATACAGCTGTTCTCAATAGGATGGAGTCAAAGGCTTTTCATCTCTTAAACTCTTCTACTTTTACTAGCTCCGTTCAACCTCTGTCTCTTTTCTATCACAACTTCAATGGTCACTGCTCTTCTGAACTGTCTGCTTGCATTCCTCCATCTCTACAATGGGTGTGCAACACCCGCCTAGCAGAAAACTCTCATCCCTTTTTTGTCAAACTCTCATATACAAGAGTTAACCGTTACTCCTAGTCTTTCATTTATGCAACTGGTCTTCTCTGGAATCGTCTCCCTCTGTCTGTATTTCTGCTAGCTATGATCTCCAGTCTTTCGAACGCAGTGTGTCCAGGCATCTTGAAATGATCGGATCTTGAATTTGGCTCTCTCTTGTATTTTGTTTTTCTCTTGGAAGGAACAGTTATTGCGGGCTCGTGGCCTTTGGTTCATTCTTCCTAGCAAAAAAGAAAAAAAAAAAAGATGCAGTGTTAAATGCTGTATGTCAGCCTTCAAAATTATCACAGCCCAACTCAGCTGGATCAGGTCCCGTGAGAGAACAAGTGTTCAGGACATGGCGGGAGAACTGTCAAAACGAGGCTTAGGTGGGTTAATCCTGAGGCATCTTAATCCCATAATGAATGCGTTTTATGGGTTTAACTTACCAGTACCACTTTCCTTCTGTTTCATAATACTCTTACATCCTCACCCCAGACTACCACAGGCTCCAACAGCAGTAGTCCAGTATATATAGGACATTGCCCAGTGAGTTCCTCTTCCTATGGTCAGGCTTAAGGTATACAGCACACAAGATCAGCTGAGGCGAAAATAAACACTGGCTCCTTAAAGTTCAGTCTTCATTTTCCAAGTAATACCACTTAATGCTTTCCAACTTCACTTAACTGTTATCACACAAGCACTGGAGCTGTACAAGCTTTACTAACTGCAGTCACACTAAATGCTTGACAACACTTCACAGTTTTTCACAAGTACCGAAAATAATCTTCACTGACAGTAATTACACTTAGTGCTTGCCAGCAACTCTTCACAAACTTCACTGACAGCACTACACTCAAAGTAAACCGAAACCGACTGCACTTCACTCAAACTGACCTGAAACCCGACTAGACATGTAATAATCTCTACCCCATCTTATATAAGCTTACATTATTCGAGAGACGTCTACATTCTACCAGGACCCATATACATACATATATATGTATATGGGTCCTGCATTCTACGAGAACAACATTTGCCAACTCGGAGATATGAAAACATGCCAGAGTTGTCTCACATCACATAACACGCTAAATCATTTACCATATGAACTTAAATTACATAATTTAACAAGCAAGCATTTAAGTAAAACATAATAAAGAAAAAGAGTACAAAAATTAATATACAACTTATGAAACAACTACGCTCACAAACAGCAGGCAAACTGGCAACTCTGATGTGGGATTTGAACATTGTCAACATAAACTCTCGGTCACAACAGAGGGTGGACTTCAATAAATTATTTGCCAGGCCTGCTGCTTTTTTTACGGTATTTCTTAAGTGCGAGTGAAATTTCAGAGAACTGCCAACGAAGATACCCAAGTCTTTGTGTGTGTAGTTTCTACAGAGAGACTGCTGTTGTTCATGTGATAATGCTGAAGTGCGCCAATGGCGTTCCTATCTACAGGGCTTCTCAATTTGGCTGCCCTATTTTTTGAAAATCAGATTCCCACCAAGCCATGCTCTTAAACTGTAATGGGGTAGCCAACCAGGTTAGTAAATTTAGCTTACCATATAAGAACCTGTTTAGATACACATCTATCTATCTATCTATATACCTAGGCTGCTTCCCCCAAAGAAAGGGAGGTAGCCGAGATTGGACGACACACTCCCAGTTTATTTATCCACTCAAACATCTTAGCCCCAAAGGGTAGAAAGGACAGATCCTCACTGCACCACACTGCACGAGGGTCAACTGCTCAGTGCAATCAGTGACATCCGTGGCAGGGCCCGACGGGAGAGGTGGTTTACCCCTGCCACATCATTATAGATCCATCCCCTTACCCGTACCTGACCTGATCAGCTGATCAGACAAATGCAGGAGAATATCCCCTCAGGGCTGCATCATCATTTATTCATTCACAATTTCTCTCCATTCATTTCTATCACGCACAGCCACTCTTCCTTGCTCAACATCCAGTATATATATATATATATATATATATATATATATATATATATATATATATATATATATATATATATATATATATATACACACACACACACACACACACACACGATTGGGCAAATATGAATTGGAGCAGATGGGGGACATGGCAGGTGTGTGAAGGTTATTTACAGAAGAAATATGTGCAACATGTGATGTGGTATGTGGGAGGAAGAGAAGACGGAAGGGGGTGCAAGGAACAGCGTGGTGAACTGAAGAGGTGAGACAGGCTATGGCACAAAAGAAGAAAGCATACAATGAATGGATGAGAAATAGGGGCGTGGAAGAAGTTGAGAGGCGGAAGAGAGAGTTATATGTAGAAAGAAAGAGAGAGGTGAAAAGATTAGTAAGAGAGAGTAAAAAGAGAGTGGATGAGGAATTTGAAAGGAATTTGAGTGTAAAGTGGAGGGACTGTAAGAAGATGTTCTGGAAAGAGGTGAAGAGAGTTAGACAGGGTGGAAGTGAGGTTAGCAGGGAAGTGAAAGATAAAAATGGTAGATTACTAGTGGAAAAGGGAGAAAAAGTGAGCAGATGGAGAGAACAATTTAAGGAATTGTTGAACATACAGGATGGAAATAATGCGAGTATTAAGTGGCTGGGGAATGGCTGGGAGAAGGAGGGAGGTGAGAAGAAAGGAAGAAATCAGTAGGATAGAAGTTGTGGAAGCAATGAAGAAAGTCAAAATGGGGAAAGCCAAGCCCCAGGAATTGATGGAGTTTGTGGTGAAATGCTGAAGCATGGGGGAGAGATAGTAGTAGAATGGATGTGGAAGATGTGCAGATTGGCCTGGGAGGAAGGTAGAGTCCCGGAGGATTGGAAGTCAGGTATAATTATTCCCTTGTACAAAGGAAAAGGGGAAAAGGAAGTGTGTGGTAATCACAGGGGCATTTGTCTTCTTAGTATAATAGGAAAAGTGTATGGTAGGATACTTACTGACAGAGTTAGAGAAAGAACAGAGGAATTAGTTGGAGAAGAACAGGGAGGCTTTAGGAAGGGAAGAGGTTGTGTAGATCAGATATTCATTCTTAGATCTTTAGTGGAAAAGTTTCTAGAGAAGGGAAAGAAGTTGTATGCGGCTTTCATGGATTTGGAGAAAGCATATGACAGGGTGGATAGACAAGGATTGTGGAAAGTATTAAGAACATATTGAGTAGATGGAAAGTTGTTGAATGCTGTGAAGAGTATGTACGATGGTGCTAAGGCTGCAGTGCGTGTGGATGGTGAACTAAGTGAATTTTTCTCTTTGGAGGGTGGGTTGAAACAGAGATGTGTCATGTCTCCATGGTTGTTCAATCTGTTCATGGATGGGGTAATAAAAGAGGTACAAGGTAGGATAGTGGATGTTGGAGTGGCTCTGGTGAGAGAGGATAGTGTTTGGAAACTCCCTGTACTGTTATTTGCAGATGATACTGTGTTGTTGAGTGAAGAGGAAGGGGAGCTGCAAGGCTTGGTGGATGAGTTTGGGAGTGTGTGTAAGAAAGGGAATCTAAAGGTGAATGTAGGGAAGAGTGAATGTAGAGAGAGGTGAAGTCAGTGAATGTACAGCGAGGTTGGATGGTGAGGAATTTGAAAATGTGAGTATGTTTAAGTACTTTGGTAGTGTGATGAGTAAGGATGGAGGTTTGGAGGGTGAAGTGCTTGAAAGGGTACAGCAGGGAAGAAAGGTTGCTGGTTCCTTGAAAGCAGTGATAAGAAACAGGGAAGTGAGCATGGAAGTGAAAAAGTTACTACATGACAGTATTGTGATACCAACTCTAACGTATGGAAGTGAAGCTTGGACATTGTTGGAAGAACACAAGTCAAGAGTGAGAGCAGTGGAAATAAGTTATTTAAGAGAAGCCTGTTGAGTCACATGGAGACAGGCTGACGAATGAGGATATAAAGGAGCGTTGTGGTGTGGATGTGGATGTGATAGGAAGTGTTATGAGGAACACACTGAGGTGGTTTGGCCATGTGGAGAGGATGGAGGGTGGAAGACTGACGAAGAGAGTGTATGTGAGTGAGGTGGAGGGGGAAGAGGGAGGGCGAGGCCGAGGATGAGATGGAGGGATGGGGTGGAGAGGTATATGAGAGAGAGGGGTGTGAGTTGGAAAAAGGGAAGTGAAATTGGCGGGGGACAGGACGACGTGGAGGCGATTTGTTTGTGGCCACCTCGAACGGAATTGATCAGGCGTCTGGCAATAGATAGATAGATAGACGTACTGGAGAGAGAGAGAGAGAGAGAGAGAGAGAGAGGGAATCTTTACTATAGTCTGTCGTAGAAGTTTTCTATATGTGAATGTAACATATAGAGATTGGGGAATAAGCGGATACTGTGTTATTATGGCGCGGCTGTCTGTGAATATGTAAATGTATCCACTTGAGTGTGTGTGTGTTTATATATATATATATATATATATATATATATATATACGGTATATGCATGCAGCAAATGTATACGTATTGGTAAGTCCTCATCCCGACACTGTCACTGACTCCAATGGCAGTAGTTCAGTATAGGAAGAACGTTGCACAGTGAGTTATTCTTCCTATTGTCAGTCTTTTGCTGTACAGTACACAGAATCAGCTGAGGCGTCGTAATTGAACACTGGCTTCTTACATTCACTGTCTTTATTTTCCAAATAATTACACTTAATGCTTTAAAACTTCACTTCACTGTCCACAAAAGCACTGAAGCTATAAAAACTTTATTAACTGCAGTAACACTTCACTGTTTGCCAACAACACTTCACTATTTTTACAAGTACCGAAAACATATAAACTACACTAACACTGCACTACACTCAAATTGAATTGGAAACTGACTGAATTTGCTATCTAGTCTCCTCCTCTTCCTTATATAACCTTCCTTGCTTCTCCAGTATTGTAGAACGTGCTGGTCCTGTACCTGCCCTTAGCAACCACAATTACCAATTCGGAGACATCTAGAGCATGCCAAATTTTTCTTACATTACATCTCACTGTAATTTATTTTCATACAGACTTGAATTACATAACAAGCATTCACATAAACCAAACATTATAGAGAAAAAGAGCACGAAAATTAATGCATAACTTACGAAACAACTACACTCACAAACAGCAGGCTAACTGGCAACTCTGACTCAAACCGGAGCTAGCTATCTTAAACATCGGGAATCAGCGAGAAACTTTGAGACATACCTAACTAACAAATCCCGCTTCTTAACACTACCCCCTCCCTAGTTCTTTGTCGTCCCAACAAAACTACACGGTGTATACAAACATAAACCTTAATCTTAATTAAACGTCTAATTATACACAAAATAATCTTTCAAGTTATCAGGTCTTCTTTTGTGCCGCTTCCGGCGATGTCCTTGCTCCTCCACACAGTCCACTCCTCCTGGAAGGTCTTGGTCATCTTCTTGATTCACTTCTTCTCTTGGAAAACTCACCATCCTCTTGCACTTCAGCTCCTTGGTCCTCCTCAGCATTCTCGGCTGCAGGTGAGCACGATTCCTTGGAGACGTCCCAGCTGTACTGTCCTGGCCCATGGTACTGCCACAGACGATTCATGTTTACCATCTTTGGGCGAGACTTCCTGCCTCCCCGAATCCGATATGTTACGTCTGATCGGTGATCCAACACAGTGTAAGGCCCGTCCCATGGGCTCTGCAGCTTCAATGACTGTCCCTTTTTTCGATAAGGATTGTATAACCCAACTTGGTCACCATCCTTGAAGATCACCTCACTTGCCATGGCATCATACTTGCACTTCATCACCTCCCCTGAAAACTTAAGTGCTCCTCATACTTGATGATGTACCTCAGCCAGCTTTTTCTGAAGATGCTTTGCATACCTGGAGGTGTCTGTAGGCAGCTCTTCACCATGTGGTCTTCCCATTAACAAGTCAACAGGTAAGCATAACTCGTGGCCCAACATCAGTTTTGCAGGGGTGTAGCCGGTACTCATGGGATGCAGACCGATATGCCATCAGCAATGCAGGTAATTTCTGGTCCCATTCTTTTTGTCCATCTATGCAGTACTTGGCCACTTCTTGTCCTAGGGTCCAGTTGAATTTCTCCACCATCCCATCTGACTGGCCATAGTGGGGTTGTCCTAGTCACCTTGATCCCCAATAACTTGCAGCATTCACGGAACACAGCAGACTCGAAGTTTCCACCCTGGTCTGAATGTGGCTCTTGTGGCATCCCAAAATGACAGAATAACTGGTCAACCAACACCTGAGCAACAGTCGCAGCCTCTTGGTCGGGGATAGCATAGGCTTCTGGCCACTTTGAGAAGTAGTCCATGGCGACACATATACCGGTTTCCTTTTTCCATGAGTGGCAAAGGTCAAGCAATGTCCACTGCGACTCTTTCCATCTGTGCACCCACTTGGTACAGCTGAAGAGGGGCGCATCCACGTTTCTTGGGTCCCTTCTTGGCACAGCATACATCAGAGGCCCAACACCACTCCTCAACATCCTGACGCATACCAGTCCATTAGTGTAGACATTACTGTATATAGGCACTAGTATATATCTCATAACACAATGTACTGGATGTAGTGTCTGCTGGAGACATACACAGCTTGTCACTAGGAATGTCAATCCACATAATGTCTATCCACAGTCTTGTTGTCTCAGACCATCAAGAATCCTTAACATATGATGTATCTCAAACTGTCTCCTAGTCCAGATGACCAAGAATTTCATGACGTATTCAAACACGTGGAGTAACCAGCCCTAGTCAGTTAGTCCATGTGAATGGAAATCTGCCAGAAACTACATCACACCCCACATCCTCTCCAAGCTGTATATAATGTTGGAGAGAATCCCTTCAGATCAGAATGGTTTGGAAAGAAGGCCCGGTAACACAAAGGTCAGGCAGGAGACTTTGCTGTCATGCCACGTTATGCTGTAAATCATTATTTGATATAACTGTACAATAAACTCCGTAACCCAAGAATGCTCTAACTCATCTTGCTGATGCACAATAGGAGGAAAGTGAGAAAGAAAGAGAGAGAGAAAGGGACCTACCTATTCACTCTAACCGACGACACACCATGTAATACGCAGCAACAAGTTCAAGCCATACTGGCTCCAAACTTTATACTGGCAGTGCTTCAACAACCTACAACGACATCTCCATCTCCCTACAAGTACCTACGACCACGCTATCGAGATTGGTGGCAGCAGTAACAACGAACTGAACTACAGTGTCATAAATATAAATAAATCACAATACAAATATATTGTGATTATGTGTGTGTCGATGAAAGGATACAAAGATGTGTAATGAATGCAAGAGCCCATAGAGGTTGGGGGAGTGGACTTTCTGACCACTAGTTGGTGGTGGCCAGAATGAAGTCCCAAATAAGATGGAGTAATAGAAGAAGGGAAGGACGGGAAGAAGAGAGTGGAAAGCTTACAAGAGAATGAGAAAAAGGCAGAATATAAGAGAGAAGTGGAGAAACGACTGGGCAAATATGAACTGGAGCAGATGGGGGACGTGGAAGGTGTGTGCAGGATATTCACAGAAGAAAGATGTGCAGCATGTGATGTGGTGTGTGGGAGGAAGAGAAGACGGAGGGGGGTGCAAGGAAGAGCGTGGTGGAATGAAGAGGTGAGACAGGCTATGGCACAAAAGAAGAAAGCATACAATGAATGGATGAGAAATAGGGGCGTGGAAGAAGTTGAGAGGTGGAAGAGAGAGTTATATGTAGAAAGAGAGAGGTAAAAAGACTAGTAAGAGAGAGTAAGAAGAGAGTGGATGAGGAATTTGGAAGGAATTTGAGTGTAAAGTGGAGGGACTGTAAGAAAATGTTCTGGAAAGAGGTGAAGAGAGTAAGACAGGGTGGAAGTGAAGTTAGCAGGGGAGTGTAAGATAAAAATGGTATATTACTACTGGAGAAGGGAGAAAAAGTGAACAGATGGAGAGAACACTTTAAGGAGTGGTTGAACATAGAGGATGGAAGTGATGCGAGTATAAGTGGCTGGGGAATGGTTGGGAGGAGGGAGGTGAGAAGACAGGAAGAAATCAGTAGGATAGAAGTTGTGGAAGCGATGAAGAAAGTTAAATTGGGGAAAGCCCCAGGAATTGATGGAGTGTTTGGTGAAATGTTGAAGCATGGGGGAGAGATAGTAGTAGAATGGATGTGGAAGATGTGCAGATTGGCCTGGGAGGAAGGTAGGGTTCCGGAGGATTGGAAGTCAGGTATAATTATTCCCTTGTACAAAGAAAAGGGGAAAAAGAAGTGTGTGGTAATCATAGGGGCATTTGTCTTCTTAGTATAATAAGAAAAGTGTATTGTAGGATACTTATTGACAGAGTGAGGGAAATAACAGAGGAATTAGTTGGAGAAGAATAGGGAGGCTTTAGGAAAGGAAAAGGTTGTGTAGGTCACATATTCATACTTAGATCTTTAGTTGAAAAGTTTCTAGAGAAGGGAAAGAAGTTGTATGCGGCTTTCATGGATCTAGAGAAAGCATATGACAGGGTGGATAGACAAGGATTGCGGAAAGTATTAAGAATATATGGAGTAGATGGGAAGTTGTTGAATGCTGTGAAGAGTATGTATGATGGTGCTAAGGCTGCAGTGCATATGGATGGTGGACTGAGTGAATTTTTCTCTTTGAAGGTTGGGTTGAAACAGGGATGTGTCATGTCTCCATGGCTGTTCAATCTGTACATGGATGGGGTAATAAAAGAGGTTCAAGGTAGGGTAATGGATGTTGGAGTGACCCTGATGAGAGAGGGTAGTGTTTGGAAACTCCCTGTACTGTTGTTTGCAGATGATACTGTGTTGTTGAGTGAAGAGGAAGGGGAGCTGCAAGGCTTGGTGGATGAGTTTGGGAGAGTGTGTAAGAAACGGAATCTAAATGTGAATGTAGGGAAGAGTAAAGTGATGGTCTTTGAGAGGGATGAAGTCAGTGAATGTACAGCGAGGTTGGATGGGGAGGAATTGGAAAATGTGAGTACGTTTAAGTACTTGGGAAGTGTGATGAGTAATGATGGAAGTTTGGAGGTGAAGTGCTTGAAAGGGTACAACAGGGAAGAAAGGTTGCTGGTTCCTTGAAAGCAGTGATAAGAAACAGGGAAGTGAGCATGGAAGTGAAAAAGTTACTACATGACAGTATTGTGATACCAACTCTAACGTATGGAAGTGAAGCTTGGACGTTGTTGGAAGGGCACAAGTCAAGAGTGAGAGCAGTGGAAATTAGTTATTTAAGAGGACCTGTGGAGTCACATGGAGAGACAGGCTGACAAATGAGGATATAAAGGAGCGTTGTGGTGTGGATGTGGATGTGATAGGAAGCATTAGGAGGAATACACTGAGGTGGTTTGGCAATGTGGAGAGGATGGAGGGTGAAAGATTGACGAAGAGAGTGTATGTGAGTGAGGTGGAGGGGGGGGAGAGGGAGGGGGAGGCCGAGGATGAGATGGAGGGATGGGGTGGAGAGGTATATGAGAGAGGGGGGGGGTTGGGAGCAGGGCAGTGAAATGGTGGGGGACAGGGCGACGTGGAGGCGATTTGTTTGTGGCCACCCCGAACGGGATTGAGGCGTCTGGCAATAGATAGATAGACAAATATATTAATGACTCCTACTATAATCTTGGCATGGTACTGCCATTAATGCGTATGTCTTGTACATACGCATTTGTGCCACTGTATTACTACAATATATTATGCAATATCCTATATTCAGTTTTACTACAATGTATTTACTCCATTATACATACAATGTAACTACAGTGTTGTAATAACCACACTTGTGTTGCAATTGCTTTTAAACAGTGTAACTTCAATTGCATTAACACGATGTAACTGCAATTATGACACAGTACTCATGCAATTATGTTACTTTTACAGTATTATGTATTTCACTTAATTAGGTTACAAGTTGATTGTAATGTGTATATAGCATGCATTAATATGTTATGACAATATTTACTGTCGTTGGTACGACAGTGGCTGTGACTGAGCGATATGTAGACATTATCAAGGCACTAGTATTTTTTTTTTCATCAAAAAAGAAGAAACCAAAGGCCAGGAGCCTGCAAACCGTTCCTTCCAAGAAAAAAAAAAAAAAACAATACAAAAGAGGGCCAAATTCAAAATCCGTTCATTTCGAGAAGCCTGGACACTGCGTTTGAAAGACTGGAGATCATAAGAAGTAGGAAATAGAGACGGAGGGAGACAGTTCCAGAGTTGACCTGTTGCACAATTGAAGGACTTGGAGTAACGGTTAACTCTTCCATTAGAGAGCTGAATAGAAAAGGAATGAGAGTTTGTTGCTAGACGGATGCTACGCACCCGTCGTAGAGGTGGAGGGATGCAAGCAGACAGTTCAGAGGAGCAGTGACCATTGAAGTAGCGACAGAAAAGAGATAAAGATGCAGCAGTGCGGCGAAGAGACAGAGGTTGAAGGGAACCAGTAAGAGGAGGACAGTTGATGAGGCACAAAACTTTTGACTCCACCCTATTGAGAAGTATGTGGGGAGCCTCCCCATACATGAGAGTTGTACTCCATACAGGAGCGAATAAAACTCGTGTATAAAGTCAACAACAGTGCATGGGTAAAGAAGGTACTTAGTCACCTTAACACGCCTAATCTCTTGGAAGGAGATTTTACAAGAGATGCAATATGATTTTTCCAAGAGAAGTTCTGAGTGAATGAAACCCCAAGCATGTTCAAGGATGATGCGGGACTGAGCTGGATATTATTAACCCGCCACGTGCCGGCTATTTTTAGCCCTCTGGGTCACCCCAGTGCTGGCCATTTTTTACCTTTTTTTGGGGGGGTAAAATGATAGATTTTGATGTCGAAAAACCGAATCTCGCCGTTAAAATGCTCACCAAGGCTCGAAAATGAGTTTTAATGAGTCCTGCATACTCATGTACAGGTATAGCCACTCTCTCACGCTCACCACGTGCGTGAGAGAAAGCCGTTTTCTATGTAAGGTGTACTCAGGTATTTATGCTGGGACGGTATAGCAATGTTCAGTACACTGTATTGATCACTTATTACTTCAGCATCTATCACAATTTGCATGTCTTTCTCACTGTGAATGCATTACCTTACACTTACTTGAAGACTACAACCTGACTTCATTATGTACAGTCCTGGCACTTAAAAGAAGGTATTTACAACTTGACTTCACTATATTGTCCTTACACTTACAAGAAAATATTTACAACTTACACTTACATGAAAATATTTACAAAATGCATTCAATTTGTACAGCACTGGGTGAGGCACACAGGCAGAGTGAGGCAGAGCAAGCATGAGGGGGGGGGGAAGCGAGAGAGTGTATGACCTTGACAGCCTGGGGGATGGTAGAGGAACAGTTACCGTACATGCCTGCCAATTATTACCCATGAATCTTGAAGAATGCGGTCACAGTGAAGTTTTTTTTATTTTAGACCGTTTTAAAATGGCACTGGCACTGGCCGTGGCATTATTTCAGACCGTTTTAAAATGGCACTGGCACGTGGCGGGTTAAACATTAGAGGGTACTCCTGCGGAAGATATTGACGGGTTGATAGATGTAAAAACTGAGTCTTTGATGCATTAAAAACAACAAGATTATTTTTACCTCAGTCAGAGATACAAGCCAAGTCAGACATCAGGTGTGCCATAGCCTCATCCCTTGTCTGTTGAAGTAACTGCTGAGATGGACGTTACAGAAACCGAATGGAAAAGTGAAGAGGGGAATCATCAGCATACGAGCGGATAGGATTAAATGTACAGCTTAGAAGATCATTGATGAATAAAAGAAACAGAGTTGGTGATAGGACAGAGCCCTGAGGAACACCATTGTTGATAGATCTAGGAGAAGAATGATGGCTGTCTACAACAACACCTATAGAACGTCCAGAAAGGAAGCTATAGACGAAGGCACAGATAGAAGGATAAAAACCGTAAAAGGGCATTTTGGAAATTAAAGATTTATGCCAGACTCGATTGAAAGCCTTTGAGATGTCAAGTGCAATGGCAAAGCTTTCACCAATGTCCCGGAAGGAGGATGACCAGGAGTCTGAAAGGTAGGTGAGAAGATAACCAGTGGAGCGTCCCTGAAGGAACCCATACTGACAATCAGAAAGAAGGTTGTGATAGGAAAGATGCTTTAAATTTTTTCTGTTAAGAATAGACTCGAAAACTTTTGAGACATAGGATGTTAAAGCAATTGGACAATACTTAGAGGGTTGGGAATTCTCACCCTTCTTTGGGACTGGCTGAGTGAGAGCAAACTTCCAGCAAGAAGGAAAGGTACAAGCTGACAGACAAAGGCAAAAGAGTTTACCTAGGCAGGGTGTAAGCACTAAAGCACAGTTCTTGAGGACAACAGGAGGGACTCCATTAGGCCCATATGCCTTGTTAGTATTGAGGCCAGTGATGGCAGGAAATACATCAGACGAAGAAATTTTAATGTCAGCCATGAGGAAGTCACAGGGGGGAAGTGATGGAGGAACAGCAATGGAATCGTCTAAGGTGGAATTGGAGGAGCAAGTCTAAGTGAAGAGATCTGCATTATCAATAGAAGAAACAGCTACAGAGCCATCAGAGTAGAAAAGAGGAGGGAAGGATTATGAGGTAAAGTTGTTAGAAAGGTTTTTGGCAAGGTGCCAGAAGGAGCAGGAAGAATTCGAGCTGGAGAGCTGAGAGCACTTAGTACGGATGAAATTATTTTTAGCATAGCGAAGAACAGACTTAACACGATTCCGAGCAGAAACATAAACAAGATGTGATTCAGGGGTGGGTTGGCATGTCTTCCATCTCAGAAGTAAGATAGTCGAAGAATTTTTGATAGTAGAATTAGAGAATAAGTAAACAGCGCAGATATATTTAATTAGAGAATGACAGGAAAGCCGAAGCCAGAGAGTAGAGAATTCAGAAGAATTATGTTCAGAAACACAAGAGCAAGATAAATCGTTCCATACATATACACAACATCCACCTTTGGCTTTGAAATGAATATAGAAAAAGTAGGAGGAAAAGAAAAGGGTTTGCTGTCAGTTGCCTAAGACAGCTGAGTCTCTGTCAAGAAGAGAAGGTGAGGTTTAGAGGAGGAGAGGTGGTGTTTGACAGAGAAAATGTTTGTGGAAAGACCGCGAATGTTGCAGAAATGAAGAAATGAGTCAGACAGTGGTTCCAGGCATCTGTCTGAGTCGTCACCAGGAGAGGGGCGGATGGTGGGGGCATTTATGGTCCCCCCCCCCGGGGACTCTGATACCTGATTCTCTGATGCCATTTTACTTTTTTAATTTTGAAAAGGAAGTGTAGTGTGTAACGTGCATGTAGGTCAATGCTTACATTTAAAGAAACTTGTATTGGAGAGCATGCTGGCCTACTCTCTGTGTTAATGAAACACTGAAAAAGTTCAGCAAAGGGGGATGGTCAGGAACCAGTCCCGATGGCTGATGAAGTTGGAGCTACAGCTCTCCTGGTCATCAATTTTTCATCCATCATGGGGGTACTGCCCTGCTCGACTGGTGCTACAATCTACTTCTACAAATATATATCTCATAATACATTGTACAGGATGTACTGTCTGCTGGAGACAAACACAGCTTCTCACTACGATAATGTCAATCCACATAATATCTATGCACAGTTTTGTTGTCCCAGACCATCAAGAATCTTTAACATATGATGTATCTCAGTATCTTAGTCTAGACGACCAAGAATTTCATGATGTATTCAAACACGTGGAGTAATCAGCCCTTGTCGGTTAGTCTGCGTGAATGGAATTCTACCAAAAACTACATCACACCACACGTCCTCTCCAAGTTGTATATAATCTCAGAGAGAATCTCTTCAGATCAGAATGGGTTGGAGAGAAGGCCTGGTAACACGAAAGGTCAGATAAGAGACTTTGCTGTAACGCCACATTACATTGTAAATCACTAATCAGTATAACTGTACAATAAACTCCTTAACCCAAGAGTGCTCTAACTCACCTTGCTGATACACAAATGGGGCAAAGTGAGAAAGAAAGAGGAAAAGGGACCTACCTATTCATTCTAGCCGATGACATAGTGTAATACGCAGTGACAGGTTCGAGCCATACTACGTCTCCCAATTTTATTCTGTACTGGCAGTGCTCTGACGACCTACAACTGACCTCCCTATCTCCCTACAAATACCTACGACCACGCTATTGAGAGCAGAACCTCTGTCGCAGCCGGCTTAGGGTTTTCTTCACTCCCAGGTGCCCACTAGTGATCTGGTTATGAGACTCATCCAAATCTTAGACCTCATTTTCTTCAGAACCACCAGTTGCCAATATTTGCTGAGGCCATTGGGTGTATCCCACTGATGCTCCAGTAGTCTGTTGTTCAAACGAAGATGGTC
This sequence comes from Coenobita brevimanus, assembly GCF_032717465.1. Taxonomy (NCBI): domain Eukaryota; kingdom Metazoa; phylum Arthropoda; class Malacostraca; order Decapoda; family Coenobitidae; genus Coenobita; species Coenobita brevimanus. The sequence goes on along the minus strand of NC_137047.1, from coordinate 32,087,449 downwards.
TCATTGACTCCATTACCTCTTGGTCACATGGCTTAACCTGGAAACTTCTTCCTAAGATGGTCACACTGTACTCTGCTGCAGCCACTCTAGCACTGGTTGTAAATCTGCATCTTCTATCTGCATCCTCTTCAGGTCTTCATCTGATCACTGCAGTGCAGTTGCATTTCTTACTATGATCTTCCTTTTTACTACACTGCCGGCACTCAAGATCACAAGGCCAACAATTCAGGCTGTCAGCATTGCTATATATATCCGCCCAGGACGGTGCTGCACTTCATATTTGTGTTGATCTAGCTTTCTGAGCCAGCATGCCAGTTGTCCCTCCAGATTCTTTAGCATTTTCAGCCATTTGAGTGCTGCATGATCTGTCCTGGTGATGAAGTAGGACCTGTACAAGTAGGGATGGAAGAAATCAAGGCTCTTCATCACTGCCAAGAGCTCCTTGTGGGTCACACAGCAGTTCTGCTCCAGTGGGCTGAGCTTCTTGCTGTAATACACCACCATATACTCCTTGTCATCCTTCTTCTGCGACAGGACTCCACCAACACCATGGTCACTAGCATCGCAGTCCAAGATAAATGGTTGATTCTGGTCTGGGTATGTCAATACTGGAGAGCTTGCCGGCGCATGCTTGAGTTCATTGAAGGCATTCTGAGTCTCTCCTGTCCATGCAAACTTCTGCCTTTTCCCCAACAGCTTGTGAAGAGGAGCAACTATCGTTGCAGTCTTTGACAAAACTCTGACAGTAAGTTCACAAGCCCAGGAAACTCCCTACCTCTTTAACACATGTTGGAACTGGCCAGTTTTCCACAGCTGCCACATTCTCTGGGTCAGTACGGATGCTGCTTTCGCCTACAGTGTGTCTCAGGTACTTTACTTTCTTCTGAAACAAGTAGCATTTCTTGGGGTCCAGCTTGAGGTGCGCTGCATGGATCCTGTTCAACACCTCCGACAGCCTCTCCAATTCTTGGTCAAAAGTTCGTCCAAACACAATTACATCATCCAGATGGATGAGAGCTGTCTGCCAGTACATGAGGTGCTCAAAAGTAGCTGGGGCATTGCATTGGCCAAATGGCATCACTTTAACCCATCGCATGCCGGCTATTTTTAGCCCTATGGGTCACCTCAGTGCCGGCCATTTTTCAATCTTTTTTTTTGGGGGGGGGGCTAAAATGATAGATTTTGATGTGGAAACAACGAATTTCGTCATTAAAATGCTGACCGAGGCTCGGAAATGGGTTTTATTCAGTCCGGTATACTCATATACAGGTATAGTTGCTCTCTCACGCTCACTACGTACGTGAGAGAAAGCCGTTTTCTATGTAAGGTATACTCAGGTATTTATGCTGGGAAGGTATAGCAATCTTCTGTACACTTTTCTGATCACTTATTACTTCAGCATCTATCACAATTTGCATGTCTTTCTCACTGTGAATGCATCATCTTACACTTGAAGATAGGTACAACCTGACTTCATTACGTACAGTCCTGGCACTTACAAGAAGGTATTTACAACTTGACTTCACTATATAGTCCTTACACTTACAAGAAAATATTTACAACTTACACTTACATGAAAATATTTACGAAATGCCTTCACTATGCACAGAACTGGGTGAGGCACACAGGCAGAGTGAGGCAGAGTGAGCTTGTGGGGAGGAGTGAGTGATTGTATGGCCTTGACAGCCTGAGGGATGGTAGAGGAGCAGTTACCTTACGTGCCTGCCAATTTTTACCTGCGAATCTTGCTAAATGCGGTCACAGTGAAGTTTTTTATTTTAGACTGTTTTAAAACGGCACTGGCACTGGCCGCTCAATTATGTCAGATCATTTTAAAACGGCACTGGCACGCGGCAGGTTAAACTGCCATAAACCCTGCCCATATGAAAAGGTTGTCTTCTCTTTGTCCTTTGCAACCTTGACGTGGTGGTATCCTGCCTTCATGTCTATGGTGGAAAACCACTTACCACATGACAGAGCATCCAGGGTGTCATCAGCTCTTGGCAAGGGGTATGTATCCTTCACTGTCACTTCATTCAGGGTTCAATAATCTTTACAGCACCTTACTGAGCCCTCCTTTTTCCATACCAGAACCACTCATGATGCCCAAGGACTGCTGGACTTTTCTACTACTCCTTGACTTTGGAGATTCTCCATCACCTTTTCCATCTCTTGCCGTTGGGCTAGCGCCATCCTGCACACTGTTTAACCCTTTTACACACGGATAAGTTCATAAGTTTTCTGGGACATGATGCGCTGGCTTTTCTCCCCTCCCCCCTGCCTGCTGTACGCTCCAAAAGTGTGTGTCCTCGGCTTATTTTCACCAGCAAAACATATTTATTTTGTCACAAAACCCACATATTCCTCTTCGTCAATGTTTGTTCTGCACAATAAGCAAAAAAAAAAAAAAAAAAAAAACACTATACATATGTTAGGGCCATGTGAATAAACATTCAAGAGCATACATTTTACTTCTCAACATCATAAGTTGAATGTTTACAAATCAGTCTCTACATGTTATACATCATTGGGAAGAGAATTTTATTAGCTTTTGAATGCCGGAGGTCCCAGTTTGATACGAGGTATGTGTTTGAGCAATAAGCAAAAAAATAAAACCCATTTCTGACAAACAACAGATTTTTTCTATTCGGGGAGCTCTAGCGAAAAACTTTTCGTGCTACTGTTATGTTTTTATTTTATCATCCTATGCAGAATTTAATTGACTTTCATTTGAGCCCAAAACAGTGATCCTAGGCCTCATAGTTTTCAAGAAAAATGCAAAAAACTATGGCGTACCCACGCCGTGATGTGACTGTAGGGCAGTTTCCTGCCTTCGTCTAAGCTACTGAATGTATTTCATGAATTCTTTGTACACTAGATTTGCACACTATATTCACATGATTCACTGTCACTATTATTATAGCTGAATATTCACATTTGGTGCAGGGTAGAGGCAATGTAGTTGATTAGAAACAGTAGCACAATCTTTGCTGGGCCAACGGCTGATAACTATCAGGATTGCTTCACAAACACCAGATTTCCTATTGCAAACACTAAATCTAGTCACAACAGTGCCCAAACATTATACACAGGCACTGCTGGTATAGTGAAATATGTTGCATGGCCGGGACGGGGGAAATAGTGGAAATTTAAAGGGACAGAACCATGCAGTACCTTCCCCATTCACAGCTCATTTGGTACGGAATAAACTGTCTGCTTTCTTGCTGGTATTGGGACCCACAGTTGCCAACTCATTACTTTTGACGAGGAGCAGGGAAGGTATGACGCCTCCAAAAATGACGCAGATCGGTCAAAAACTTTTCCTCTGACAAAGGTTTTCATGCTTTTATAACAACAAACGCATCATCATGTATAGTTGCAGACACTCCCAAATGAAGACAAACGCGTCATCGCGCGTGAAGGAGTTAATCAACTTGTTATCCCTGGTGTCTATACTATGCTCCACCAGATAAGTGCACTCCAGATCTAGGTCTCCTGTGGAAAAGACATCAGCAACTTCTGTCAGCAGCTGCCTCAACCTCAGCACTTGTGAGCCATCCAGGCATTGGCAGCTCCTTGATAAGAAGTCTTTTAAGTGCTCTGGCAGATACCCATCTTCTCTTACTGTGCTCCTTTTACAGGCCTTCCTCTTGTGCCACTCAAAATCCACTGCCTGACACAGTCCCAGAATTTCTCCCTCGTTGATCTTCTGTGGCTCACGTGAGAAATTGGACACCACAACTGACACTTCATCTGCACCTGTTTCCACCAGAATTCTCCCCAGCATTACTCCAGCCTTTGTCTTGCACTGCACATCAGGCTCCACTGCCCCTAGACTGCTGCCAAAAGTGCCACTCATCTAGCACTGGAGCAGCAGTTCTGATTTTGGGGATATCACTGTGGTGCGGAGCGCCATCACCTCGTCACCAGAACTGGTACATCTCACTGCCATGATGGGAACCGACTTTCCTCGAACCTTCAGCTTCATGGAGCAGAAGTCCAGCTCACATCCCATGGACATCAGATAGTCCAGACCCAGAAGGCAAGGATTCTCCATGCCGGCCACATAGACTGGAAGAGTAGCCTCTTGCCCTGCCACTTCAATCTGGACATCCAGGGGTCCCCTCAGTTCTGCACGGTGCCCAGTTACGCCACACAGTTGTTCTGATGACTCAGGCAAAAACCGATGATGTAGCACATCAGGACTCACAAAAGTCTGCTGTGAGGCCGAATCAATCACCAGGGATCACTTCTTTCCGTCTATCCTTCTGTCTATTTTTTTTTTTTTTATGTGTCCGACTCTGGGCATAGGCTTCACAGCCTGCTTTCAAGGCCCAGTAGCCCTCCTACGTACAGCACACCTCTACATGTCATCACTGTCGATTGCCATTCTCTTGCATTTTCTCAGTGGTGGGGTGACTGATGATTCAAAAACCCCTATGGGTGTTGGATTCGCGATTCTCTTTCCTGACTCCTTTTATCATCTTATCCTTCCAGCTTACGCAAGTATTCTAACAGCTTAGTTATATGCCCTCTTGTTTGCGTTGTGGTATATTTGTCGTGCCTCCTCTCCACATTTGTGATATTCTCTGATTCATAAAGTGCTCTGTCCCTTCCTCAGTCACCTTCTGCTTCTCACACTTTAGTCCTTCGTATCTTGGAATGGTTGCTCCGTATCTCCTCTTGTCGTAAAACAGTTCAGTTCTGTTGGGTCCCAGGACGTGTGGGCTAGGGTTATGACAAAAAATTCTATCTATCTATTGCCCGACGCCATAATCCCGTTAGGGGTGGTCATTTGACTCTGAGTTATTTGTTTTACGGGGATATTTTCCCTAATTTTAAAAACCCTGCTATGCTGGGTGATGAACTTTAATGTGTAAATCACAAATATGATGGTGGTTTTGCATTTGCCTTAAAAAAGTTTCCCCACACAAACATTTTCCATTGGGCTAAATTTGCACATTTTTTACAATTTGTGCTGTTCAGTCAAGATTGATATATTTCTAGTATATTTGTTTGCAGGGTGCCTAGTGTTTATTGAGACGGCAATACCATGGCATACTTAAAATCTAGTGATTCTGTCGTGAAGGACACACAGAAATGGGGAGCAAACCTGCCAAAGTCAATTTATACGAAGCAGCGTAATCTACCCAGGATAGGAAGTTTGACTATGTCAGAATGCCTTCAAATTGTGATATATTGGGAAGGTACCATGTGTTATTAGAAGAGGATAAACTGAAGAAAAGCAGGATTCAGTAAATATATGGCGAATTAATCTAGTTATGGCAAAAGTTTAGTTTTTCTGCATTGAGTCAACAAGTGATTAAATCAGTGTTGAACAAACTGACCAGTGAATATGAAGGCTATCAAATAAGACCAAAGGAAGCGTTTCAAAACAAGTTGAAAAATCTTTTTGACATAACCAAAGTTGATGGGGAGTGGCTTTGCCGGGAATACTGTATCATAAACAAGTTACATCTGGTGGAAAAGACGATACACTACACATAAACTTGTAGCATTATCCACAATCTATCCATCAAAGAGGCGAAAACACTGTGAAACAAATGATACTCCAGTAACACGGCAAGTTGGTATATTACATGGATTGAAACTGAAGATACTACCTCAAGTGTCTCCACAAGTGATGCAGAGAACAGTAACAATGAGGAAGCCCCAAGTACAAGGAAGATGCCATCTTCAACATGTAATGCAACGAAATCGGTAACAGGTCATTCGTTGTCAACCAATAAAGCATCTAGTGTGTGCTCAACTCTCGGTAATGAGGACATCACTGATTCCACACCTACAGAATCTGGTGTATGGCGTGGCGTTGTCAGGGCTGGAGAAAAACAGAAGGAAAAGATAACATCGCTACTACAAGAAGAGAAAAACTATTGTTTGCATTTTGATGGAAAAAAAAATCGATTTGGGAATCATAAAATGTAGTAGTGGATAAGCTCAAGTTATTTTCAATGGCCTTGAGAATGTTCTTGACGAATATGATGCTTGGTCAAGTATTAAAATGATCATTTGTGATAACAGGACATATGAATGGAGATGTGGTTAGGATACAGAAGAAAATGACTGAAAAGAGTTTGGACAAACCACAATACTGTATATTGGATGTCAGCATCATATACTGGACAGGATCATAAAGCATGTTTTGGACTTCTTTGTGACAAAGGTTTCCACAAAGCCATATTTGAGTTACGAGTTTGATGAGGAACTGACTGAAAAGTATGCGGAACTACAGGGTTCTTATGGAGCAAGTAAGAAAAGGGAAATGGGTGAAAATCCGGGATGGAAAGATGACTTCAAGTCCCTGTATGAATTGTGCAAAGCATTCCAATTCTACAGGGAACAAGGGGCATTTCCAGAAATCAAATGGAGGAAGCTACCACCATTACATAGCGCCCACTGGAATTCAAGGGCAATTTACACCCTAATCGCGTATTTTCTGCATCCAAACTGGAGAGGATTACCAGCAAGCTTTATTGCCTATAGATGGCAAGAGGCGTAGTTTTCTGATCAGAAATTCAAATAGATGTCCTATGAAAACTTACTGACCAGCGATAAAGAACTTATGTGCCCTAGTGCACTGAAGTGCCTTGAAACCCACTGGTGCAAGGAAAGATCTGCTCTGAACATACCACGGACCAACATCATTGCTGAAAGGGCAATAAAATTGATGGAGGAGTTGAGTGGAAAGGGCAAGAAGGACACATACTTGGATTTGCAGTTTGTAGCAACAAATACATTATAATTATGTAGTGTGCATCCTACGTTTTACAATTTTTGTGTTTTTTGCAAACAGTTTACTTGGTGTGGGGGATCTTTGGATGGAATTAAGCGAAATGACTAATACATTTGATTTATGTACCAAAATGCTCATCGATTCCCGCTGCAGGCTAATTATTTTTTTTCTAGTCATAACCCTATTGTGGACATCGCGGGATATGAACGTGCTGATCGGTTGACTCGCATGACTGTTGCCAGAGATACCTCTCCTTCCTTCCTCATCCCAGTCTCAGACTTTCTTCCTGCCCTGTCTTCCTTCCTTCAACACCGGTGGCAGTCTTGCTGGGAATCTATCCCTAATAATAAACTACGTGTTGTTAAACCTTTTATTTCTCCCTGGTTGACCCCTTGCCACCGTAATAGGAGGTGGGAGACTGCTTTAGCTCGATTTACCCACTCTTATTTGATGTCTGGTAGTCGCCCTCCACTTTGTACTTGTTGCAATACTATTCTCTCCATACGCCATATTTTCCTTGATTGTCCTCTTTACACTCTACAGCGACGCATTTCATTTCCTTTTTTATCTAACCTCCAACGCCTCTCCCCCCCCCCCTTCTTGCAGACTTTCTCCGAGAATCACTGTATTTTTCCTTCCATAATATCATGTCCTTTCTTACCTCTATTGGTCTTCTTTCCAACATCTAATTCCGTTCCTTACTTCAGTAGCCGCATCTGTGATATGATATACTTCTTTCATTGACCCATTTAGTTCACGGCGCCGTGTCTGTACTCCCGGCCCACCCAGCGTACACAACTTGTACCCGATGATCCGGCTTTGTGCTGGATTTTGGCACTAGGTTCCTGTTGTTCTTCTTCTTGGTTATTTGTGAGTGGTTGTAGATTTGGCACTGTATGACATGATTCTTGACCAAGGCGATGACGGCAAGTTATACACTTTAGAGTGCAGTTCACCTCCGAGCTCTGCCCTGACTTGACCTGCCTGTCATCGTGGGTCTGCCTGCCTTGTATTGTGGTTCCTTGTCTAACTCTGTCTGTAGTGATAAGTATAATTTATTATCTTGCATGGGTAAGGATGTAATTGTATAAAGTGTAATTTACTGTATATGTAAATAATATTCATGATTTTATGATTTTATATTCTCTTTCAGTTTATGAAAGCCTAAGTTATTAATTTGACTACTGGTATTAAAAGAAAACTGAACTAACCAATGACGTGATGAACTGTCATGAGCTGGCTGTTGTATAGTTACAGGGTTTCGCTGAAGGATAATATTAACCCTGCAGTATATCATTTTTGGTGGTAACTTCCATTCTTCTAGTAATGTGGTTTCTCTAGTTTTGTCGCCTTTTGATGGGAGTTATTCGTTATTCTCTGATGTTATAGGTTTGAACCCTAGTCGGTAACTCTACAGAGAGAGAGAGAGAGATTAATATTGTTATATGAGTTGGATACGTGTATTTCAGTTAATCATTCATGTATGATTAGCTTTATATTATATAATACGTTACCCCATAATTTACCTTTATTTTTTTCTTTGTATATATAATTTACACTATTTATATATTATACTCATTTCACTCACGGGGTCTCACTTGAATGTTTACTCTTCTTCCCGTAAATACCGTCGCCAAGTTTGCAATCCTTTCTTTCATTCTATGCACCGCCAGTAATAATATACTAAATACAGCTTCAGTATATTATATATGGTTGATGTTGATGATGACCAAAGTGTCATTATTCTTTGAAGAAAAGGGTATATTTGATAGACTGAACAGATTATCTGTTATGAATGGTACATGAACTATTACCGCAGTTGTTGTTAGAGTCGCTTCTAAGTATGGATAATATAGCACGAGATACCTCTCGTGGAACAAAGGCTGCAAACCATGTTTATATATGCCTTGACTGATTATTTGACGTAGATCGTGAACTGGAAGTAAGTTAATGGTGATCTTGCCTTTAGTAATGCCTAATACTACACTCAACTTGTATGATAATTAGGTGAAATACATAATTCTGGTAACACAGAATTGTTGGAACATTGTAGTTACATCGTATGAATGTAACTGTTACATAACTGTAGTTTTACTTGAAATAATATTGTAATTGTTACATAACTATTTTTAATTGAAGTAATATTGTAATTGTTACAAAATTGTATTTTTAATTGACGTAATATTGTAATTGTTACATAATTGTATTTTTAACTTCAGTAATATTGTAACTGTTACATAACTGTATTTTTAATTGAAGTAATATTGTAATTATTATAGTAACTGCAGCAATATTGTAGATAATTGTAGTAACTGTAGTAATATTGTACCATTACATTGTAAGTTACGTTGTAAGTTGCGACAAAAAAGTGTGCACGTGTATATAATTACACAGTAGTAACACAATAGCAAGGTACAGCAATGAATCATATTATGAATCAGTCATATATAGGCTAACACTTGATATAATAATAATACACACTATGAACAGGCTTAGTTATGTTGCACAGTTATTATTGAAAATGATATTATGAAGCCCCCTATTTTGTTATTTTATATAAAAATAAATATACAGTAAATTACATATTAACAATATACTTTTACTTGGTGTTCGTTTGTACCTATGATGGACAATGTATGTGTCAGCACTGTGTGGAAATCTTTGTCCTCACAATTGTGTGAAAGAGGTAGTTCATTCTTGCTAACTTCATTGGTGTTGGCCATTTCTCTCTCTCTCTCTCTCTCTCTCTCTCTCTCTCTCTCTCTCTCTCTCTTCCGGATTTTCGTTGTAATTTAATTTGTCTGGTCCCACCAGATAGCTTTAATTAATAACCGTTTATCACAGTTCATTTAATCGCTCACTGGGTTAATGTGATAGTATATTTTATTTATCACTTTGCAGATGGAATGTTGCCTAGTTGTACACATGAAACACTTACATTATGTATGAATGCTATAGTAAATGAATGAATATGTACAGTATATAATTGTTATTGTTGGTGCAAGTACTTGACTGACAATGTATATAACTGAAGTAGGTATATGTACGTAAGTTGTTACTACTGTATAAAGCGCGTTTTATGTTTGTGCAGAATGTTTGTCTATCACTGTGTCTGTCACTGTGTATTGTATAAATGAAGTAATTATTCAACTCACTGATTTTTACCCGTGGTGGGAATGGTATGTGTGGTGGTGATGGTGGTGTCAAACACGGGTTGACTGACGTGTTATGGTGTTCTCAGCAAACAATGATACAGCGCAAGTCGGCTTCCCACTCTGGTAGCTGTGGTGGTGAAGAAGTAACGGTGAGTAATGGTGAGTGAGTAACGGTGAGTGAGGTGAGTGGTGAGTGAGGTGAGTGGTGAGTCAGGGCTGTCTGGTAGTTGCTGCGTTGTTTGTCCCGTCACCCCTGCATCAGCGCCTCCTTAGTCTCTGCTGTATAGGTAGCTTTGCTTGATGAATGTTGCTTGTAGATATGGCTTGTTTCGTGGCAATCGTAGATACTTGTAGTTTGTCGTGAATCATAGAACTGAAGCCCGTAGCTGAACAGAGTTGTTGTAGCTGAATGTTGAATGTTGATTAAATCGTGAGGCATAAGTAAATTGTATTGTAGTTCGTTGGTTCGCTGATAGTAGATTGACGTAGAAATTGGAAGGTTGGTTGTAACAATAGATCGTCAAACCACTGCCAGTATAAAGTTGTGAGGCGTCGTGTGGCTTCAACTTGTAGTAGTTTTTGTATTCTATCTTGATAATGTAGACTCAACAGTAGACTCGTAGACGTGGTTCGTACGCTCGCTGCCACCATATATAATATATCGTAATTTTAAATATAATATATCGTAGGCGTCACGAGCTATGGTAACAGGGTGTTGATTTGTAGGGATTTTACGAAAGGTGAGAATGTTAGTTGTACTGGTCGTAGATGGTAGGAGAATGATAAAGATGAGTCGGTTTTGATTGCAGTTTATTTTCTTCAAAAAGAATATCTCAAGAGTAATACTAAGGTGAGTAATAGTGAGTCTCACAAGAGCGTATTGAGGTGAGGGCGGTTACTGGCTAACTCCGCACGCTCCTTCCTCCTCTCTTCGCCGTGTCTCTATCCTCTTCTAAACCCCTTCTGCCCTATCTCTTCCATTTCTCCCGTATTTGACTGGTTGTGTCACGTGTAAGGGTATGGGTGTGTGGAACCTTCCTGAGCCTGGTGACATTCCTATCAGGCATCACACTTTGTTGCGTTTTGAAATTCCTAACTGAGAATGTGCTAACGTTATTTCCTCTAGCCCTCTTGCCCAGGCATGACTTTCATCTAACCTCGTTGTTACAAATGTACGTATGTGTTATGATGTTATAGAGTCCTGACAAGATCACCACACAGAATAATTCGTGCAGACTTTGCTGGACAGGTGAAGAGGGGCCTGAATTATGCTCCTTCTGGGTCTCAGCTTGTACGGCCTGGTGGCAGTTATGTGCGCAACGTCCTAGGAATGCAAGCACACTCACGTGCAGTGGTAGCAGAGCGCTCCATGTGGCCTGTGTTGGTGGAGCGAGTGTATAATTGTGGACTCTTTTCATGCTGGCTGTGAGCAAGGGAGGTTTTAGTGCAGTCAGTGTGAACTTGTTTACATAATGATCATGCAGATGATGTGAATGCATCTAGGTTGATCCCCAAGAATTCGAGTGATACGTTTCAGCATATACATCTGCTTTGGGGCACAACTAAATGGCTTTTAAGGTTAACTGGTTTAGATCTGTTAACAGTGGTCGGAGATAGAAGGATGGGCTGGAATGGTCGTGGTTGGTTGGTCACAAGGGGGGAAGTACACTATGTCTAATATGAGCAATGTAAATCAGCTGCGTGTTGAGGCAGTCACTGTTGTCATCAACCACACCAGAACACAAATGATTGGGGAGGCTGGAGAGGAGTGGACAGGATGGGCTGTAATCGTTTCAAGTCATGAATTTGAATATGTTAGGAAGGTGGTGGGTGACCGACCATGAAGTATTAAGTTTATCCTGTATATTATATGAACATTGTACGTCAGGTGATTGTTGATGCAGTCATTGTTATGTGTACGTCATCACAGTAAATATTTGGCAGAGTGGATTGAGAAGAGTAGACTAAGATGTTGGTGGGATGCTGAGGGCAATACGGGTGTATGTTGCGACGAGTGTTGTAAATAGCAAGCTAAAATGGAAATCAAAATTGGGGAGGCACAAAGCAAATGGGGTGGACGGACAGGAGTGGATGGGGTGGATGGGATGAGTCAGGATGTTGGGTGGTGGGGTAGGGTGGGACGAGCACGCCCTGTGAAGATGGGTGTTATGTGACGGGTAGCTATTGCGGCATGAAGGTGTATATCAACGAGAGCGATGTTGGGTGGGGCGCAGTGGGTAAGGAAAAGGAGGAGCGGGGAAGGGATAAAAAAAAATCAGTAGGATGGTGGTTTGGCGCGTAATACACCCTGCGAAGAGGGCCGTTGACAAGTGGCAGTACGGGTATATCAATATTTTACTTCAAAACTTTATCCAAACATAACAGCAAGAAAATCGAAAAACAACAACTAAGGTCGCACAGTTTTCATATACCAGGCGTCTCATAACACGTGGAAAATACATTTTGTGTAGATAATTTTGCAAAGGTATAAACAGAATTTTAAATGGTTGGACGGTACGTGTATGATTGTGAGGCGCATTTTTACCGGGCTGTTCGATAGTTCTTCTGCCTTGGCCTTCTCTGTCTTTGTCATGAATACTACTTCTTTCCCCATCTCTCAAGCCCTGCAGTCATATTCTAGCTGTCTTCGGATGATTTTATTCAGCTCAGTGAATATTTTCAAACTGGACGAGTTAGATATAGCTCATTAACCCCTTCATAACAAGAAATCTCCCCTTAACCTAATGAAACTGGATGGAACTAGCATGAATAAATGTAGAATATTACGTGACATGACAGAAAGTTTGGGATGATAATCTTCCTGATGATAACGAACGATTTGTAGTTTCCTTCTATGGAAATTAAATTTCTTTCTCTCTCTCTCTCTCTCTCTCTCTCTCTCTCTCTCTCTCTCTCTCTCTCTCTCTCTCTCTCTCTCTTATATATATATATATATATGTGTCTATCTATCTGTCTATTGCCAGACGCTTCAATCCCGTTCGGGGTGGCCAAAAACAAATCGCCTCCACGTCGCCCTGTCCCCCGTCATTTCACAGCCCTGCTCCCAACTCACACCCCCCTCTCTCATATACCTCTCCACCCCGTCCCTCCATCTCATCCTCGGCCTCCCCCTCCCTCTCCCCCCCCTCCACCTCACTCACATACACTCTCTTCGTCAGTCTTTCACCCTCCATCCTCTCCACATGGCCAAACCACCTCATTGTATTCCTCCTAACCCTTCCTATCACATCCACATCCACACCACAACGCTCCTTTATATTCTCATTTGTCAGCCTGTCTCTCGATGTGACTCCACAGGCTCCTCTTAAATAACTCATTTCCACTGCTCTCACTCTTGACTTGTGTCCTTCCAACAACGTCCAAGCTTCACTTCCATACATTAGAGATGGTATCACAATAGTGTCATGCAGTAACTTTTTCACTTCCATGCTCACTTCCCTGTTTCTTATCACTGCTTTCAAGGAACCAGCAACCTTTCTTCCCTGTTGTACCCTTTCAAACACTTCACCCTCCAAACCTCCATCCTTACTCATCACACTACCCAAGTACTTAAACGTACTCACATTTTCCAATTCCTCACCATCCAACCTCGCTGTACATTCACTGACTTCACCTCTCTCAAAGACCATCACTTTACTCTTCCCTACATTCACCTTTAGATTCCGTTTCTTACACACTCTCCCAAACTCATCCACCAAGCCTTGCAGCTCCCCTTCGTCTTCACTCAACAACACAGTATCATCTGAAAACAACAGTACAGGGAGTTTCCAAACATTACCCTCTCTCACCAGGGCCACTCCAACATCCACTGCCCTACCTTGTACCTCTTTTATTACCCCATCCATGTACAGATTGAACAACCATGGAGACATGACACATCCCTGTTTCAACCCAACCTTCAAAGAGAAAAATTCACTCAGTTCACCATCCACACGCACTGCAGCCATCATACATATTCTTCACAGCATTCAACAACTTCCAATCTACTTCATATATTCGTAATACTTTCCACAATCCTTGTCTATCCACCCTGTCATATGCTTTCTCCAAATCCATGAAATCCGCATACACGAGCTTTCATAATTAATAATATGTATAATGGAGAGTAATAGGCACTCTAGGAGGAAATTATAACTTTTAAAATATAAACAAAGTACTGCAGTATAGCCTCCAAGTTCTCCATTCATCTCGCTTTGCTATCAGAGAAAACATTTTGTACCTGATTTCGTGGGCAGGAATGGATTTGAACCGAATCCAGTTTTGCCGACTAAATCCTCGGCGGCTACCACGGTTTCATGGGCGGTTACCATGATTTCTTTGGCAAACCATGATTTCAGGCACTGTGTGATAGCCCATTTACACTGATATAAAGTCATGTTTATGACAGATATTGTAGTGCACCTCCGGCGTGCCACAAAGACCACACCTTAAACTCGTGACACGGCCAGCGTGGCATGCACCCAGCTTCCCGCCCAAACCACCCAAGTGACGCTTTGATGGCCGCAGGAGCTGCCCCAGTCAAATGGCGACCTTGCTTGCCGGGAAGTCGAGGACATTCCTGCCCATTAGGCCAGTGGCCAATCACCTCTCGACCTGGCCTGGGTGGCAGGTGCACAAAAGGAGCCTGAGTGGCGACTCGCCTTCCTTTCCACTCCTGACACCAACTGAGAAACAGCTGTACCTCCTGCCCTCATGCTGCCTGGCCAGGAACACACACACACACACACACACACACACACACACACACACACATACACACACATCGCTCGCTGGCTCAGTGGTAACGTTCTCGCTTGCCATCTGGTAGACGGGAGTTCGCGCCTAACTCAGGTTGTGAAAAGTTTCACTGATGAAGTGAGTGGTTATTGTCCCCCTTGAGCAAGGGGACGGGGGTGTGCGTGTGTGAAGGTCACAGCCTTTCCCTTAGATCGGACTAGGCCTATATGAGCTCTCAGCTTTCTTCCGGGAGGGTGAAAACTGACGATCACGACCATCAAGTGATCCTGATTGACCCAGTGAATTACACACACACACACACACACACACACACACACACACACACACACACACACACACACACTATGGGCCACACTAACACACCTATAAGCACCAACGCTCACAGACGACAGAGATTACTTCCCCACCCTCCTCTCTCTCTCTCTAACTAATCGTAAAGTCACCTTGTTCGAGCTTAAATATTTAGTAAACTCCCCGTGAACTGATAGTGAATGTTGTGTGCTATAGTGTTTGAGTTTATTAATACACTGATCACTCTCCCAGGTTGAGTTTTCTATCACCCCCCCCCCCACTGTGAGTTCGGAGAGTAGTAGAGCGGCAATAACTCGCACAACGAAAACGCTACGAAATCACTATAAACTGCATGAAAAGACTTAATAAGTTGTGTAATGTTACATTGTTTCAGCTGCCAGGGAACCAGATAAGTTGAAAGAAAGATCTGAAAGAGCAGAGAAAGGACTGAAGAGAACATTTGCACAAGTGTTAAACAGCTTTGGTATCGATGTAGATGGTAGCGCTTGTAAAACAAAAAGAAATTAACAGAACCAGTAAACCAGATGTTAGTGGAGGATGCCCTTACAAAGTGGACCAGGGGTAGCCTTTCGCAACATACAAGAAGAACTAAAGCAGACAGTAAAAAGACTAGAAGAGAAAATCATAATCTCGAGAAAAAGTCTTTTACTAGGTGTTGAAATCATATCCACCTTAAAATTATATGTAGGAAAGAAAACGAACAACAAATCAACAAAACAAATATACTGTACACACAACCAGTGTTCTGGAAATGTAGCGAGGGTTGGAGGACTCCCGAGTCAGTGGAGAGCATGATGTCATGCGAGGTGGAGGCTTATTATAGCAGTCCAAACGACTGACCTTTTGAGGTGGGGCTCTGGATTCAAGATGACAACATGCCAATGTTTCTCTTATGATAATGATACATAGCATCCATATTAAAGCAAGACCCAGTACTGTATATAGAGCACACAGAAGACGTATTTATTTATGTATGGTACCAGAGTTTACTTTACCGTATTATTTCAAAACATATGTCTGGGTATTTTAAGCTGTACGTATTTTATCCAAGCGCAAAGCTGGGTATATTTTGAGAGCAATCCAACCGACGTGGAATTTGAGGGGAAAATTGTATCCAACATGTTTTATTGTGGCTATCATTATCTGTCAGCCCGTCCATGTTTGTGACCTCTAAGGATTGACACAACAGAAACAAAATCTTAAGTAACATTCAGATCAATGATTACTTTATTATTAAAAATATATAACTAAAATGCCCGGTATAGGCTCTGAGGACAACACGACACCTCCAGAAGGAGCCTACGGAGGGGCAGACAATGCGTGGTCCAGCTCTGAGCAAGAGGGACGTAAGTCCGCCCGAGCCGCGAGCCCCTATGACCCGGAACTCGCCCGCCGCCACCATAGCAGGAAACTGCAACTATCTTGTGGGCGACCCAACCCTCGACAGGATCGGGGTGGAGCTATTACTCTAGCTCCAGTCAGCACTCCTGAGACGGCCAGTAGCCGCTCAACCCTCCTACAGGAGATGGCCTGCAGCCGCTCTGGAGGTAATCAGGGGATGGCCTGTAGCAGCTCCCGCCTTCATCAGGAGACGGCCAGAAGCCACTCTGAAGGTGCCCTTAAAGAGACAGCCGGTAGCCACTCTGGAGTTAATCAGGAGATGGCTGGTAGCTGCTCCTGCCTTCGTCAGGAGATGGCTGGTAGCCACTCCGAAGGTGCCTTAACAGAGACAGCCTGTAGCCACTTGACCCTCCTGCAGGAGACAGCCGGTAGCCGCTCTGGAGGTAATCAGGAGACGGCCAGTAGCCTCTCCTGCCTTCATCAGGAGACGGCCGATAGCCACTCTGAAGAAGCCCTCTAGTCGGCCTGTAGCTGCTCCCTTCCCCAGGCCATGGCCAGTAGCCAGGCCTTTGCGATGGTTGGTAGCCATGCCCCTAGAAGGCCACGGCTGGTAGCCACTCCTTCGTCAGGTGCTGACTCCCCTCCATGAGACTACGACCCAGAGGGAGGCCCCAGCCTGGAGGACTAATGGAGCGGCCCCGTGACCACCACCGGGCTCTTCTTACTACAGCCGGTCCCTGCGGGGCCTCGCCTGATGGACCTCAACGGAGGCCGACGCTGCAGCCCACTCCTGACGGCATCCCTGACCACCAGAGACCACAGCCTGCAGGACCTCCAGACCGCCCCCAGGACCCCCAGACAGGATATCCCTACACCCCAGCGCCGGAGACCCTCATCCTCCATCAGGTGCATGAGTGAAAGATTCAGGCAGCTGTTCGGCTCCAGCCCAGAGGGCCAGACTCCAGCCCCAAGCCCCGAGAGTGCGGGACCCTTCGCCACTAACAGACCCAGACGAGAGAGGATGCCCCTACATGTGATCCCGTGACCCCTGAATATGGAGGCACCTGGCGGAACTCAGCCCCGTCAGTAGTTAGGCTGAGTTGTTTCCACCGCCCTTCCACCTGACCGCCACCACACCCAATCCTGAAAGTGAGTGACAGTGAAAGCACAGTGAAAGTGATACAGTGAAGCAAGGGTAGAACAGTGACTTATCAGAATACTGGAAGTCAGACATACAAGCGTCAGTGTTAGTGTAAAAGAAAGGTGGAATAAGTAAAGTAACTGTGAGACAGTGCATACGGCCGGGCAGTGAAAGAAGTGCCTGTCTGAGTGGACGCGCTACCAACTTAGTGATATAGCCTCACGCTGAGATCATACGGATGTTCCAATGCAATAACAATAATTAATAACACGACAGACAAACGAGTTAGACTGCCAACAGTGAAAACAGTGCCACCGCCCTAGTGAGCAGAACTCCACCTGATAGATAACACCTAGACTTCCCCTTGTGATAATATTTAGTTTCCTTGCCCTTGGACTCCTGATCGTAGTGCTATTCACTTTACCTGATCTTGTCTCAAAGAGTATCCTACATGATGCTAATACCCACAATCTAGGCCTAAGGTTTATAATTGTCCAGAATAATTACTCTTGTTACATCTACCCGTTCCACTTGTAGAATTTAGCAATACAAGCGTAAGGTTGTTGCCTTGAGTTTTTGTGTCCTGCCTCTCTCTTATTTGTCTAAGCTCCGGTCTAGAAAGAGAACCCAGCTACACACTAGGCGTTAGAGGGACGGAAGCCGACCCTAAAACACTTAGCATTACAATAACTATATAACTATTTAATGGTTTAAAGGAAGTAAATCTGAATGCAAACAATTCCCTCCCTTCGAAGGCGTCGGTATGCTTGAAGATTCCCTTGGGATGGATGAAAAAATTTTCAGATTGATAGCCCTGTTGAGCTAAAAAGACCCAATTTTGCTGATATTTGGTACAGTGCAGCATAAACTCATGCTTCAAAGCACACGTCTTTCGTACTGATATCTGATAATGCACAGCACATTTGATATAAGGGAGACCGCCTACCACATTTATGCTGTTGGCTTGTTGTATTCAGCCATAAATGCCTTTTTAGCGGACACTACTGTGGTGTTCAATAGTTCTCTCCTCAAGACATGATATTTTGATAATAAATTATATTGGCGGAAGATCATTACCTTCAGTCTTGATATCCACAAGTCTCATATGCTTGCATGATGGCTCACACTAGTTTCTTCCAGCTGAAAGACACGAACCGAATCACTCGTGTGACTAGTGTGAATTTCTTTTTCCGGGCAAATTATCAAGCTAAATTTTTCTTGAAAAAAAAAAAAAAATCGTGTGACCCTGGCCTTAATGCAGGAAATTTGGGAGGGAGTATCAGAGCACTTAAGACTGGATGAATATCAGAGGTAGTGAGTGATATAGCCTAATCATGAGTCCATCTACTCCAGGGTGACTCTGTATTGTGTGATTAACCAATTATTTGGGGGAGGCGGTGGCTGAATCGGTAGAGAGGCGGCCTGCAGTCCTAATGGACCCAGGATCGAATCCCGGCTGGGGCAGGGAACAGTTTAAGGATCTGAATCTCCTAAAAACCAGACTTTCCTGATCTACCAGATGACCCGCCGACATGTCGTAAAAACACCCCCGCTAATACCAATACACCAGTCCTGTATGAGACATCCCTAGCATGTATTCAATATGGAAGGTGGGTGTTAGCGCCGAAGTGGTGACATGTGGTGTAGGAGGACTACTGGGCCTCGGAATGGGTCACTGCCCCCGAGAAATAGGCCCTGCAGCCTTTGCCCAGAGTCGGACACATAAAAAAAAAAAAAAAAAAATACCCGTAAGCCAGGAAATTAGTTAATACGTTAGATGGTAATCATATAACCAACCCATATGTGTTCCCTACGTGTCAACAAGTGGGTTGGAAGAGAGATAGTGTCCCTCCCCGTGAAACAACTAAAAAGACAAAATGCCTCAGACTCGGACGGACCTACAGGTGATGACAAAAAACAGAACAAGGGACACGATGAGGATGGGAACATGGAATGTGAGGGGTGCAAACGATGAGGTGAAAGAGAAAGAGAGATTGAACAATGCTTTAAGATGCAAAAGTGGACATACGTGGATACTGAGAGCAAATGAGAGGTGAGAATGTGAGAGAGTGGGAGTATGAATTGGGTATATATATATATATATATATATATATATATATATATATATATATATATATATATATATATATATATATATATATATATATATATATATATATATATATATATATATATATATATATATATTTTATGTGTCCGACTCTGGGCATAGGCTAGCCTGCTTTCAAGGCCCAGTAGCCCTCCTACGTACCGCACACCTCTACATGTCACCACTTCGGCGCTAACACCCACCGTCCATACTGAATACATGCTAGGGCTGTCTCATACAGGACTGGTGTATTGGTATTAGCGGGGGTATTTTTACATGTCGGTGGGTCTTCTGGTAAATCAGTAAAGTCTGATTTCTATGAAATTCAAATCCTTAAACTGTTCCCTGCCCCAGCGGGATTTGAACTCGGGTCCTTTAGGACTACAAGCCACCTCTCTACCGATTGATTGGGAGTAGGTGAGAATGAGAGGGCAAAGCAGAATGAGAGGGCAAAGGAGTATGGATTGGGTATATGTACGGGAGTAGGTGATAATGAGAGGACAAAGGAGGGTGTATATATTGTTGTGTGCAAGAGATGGAAGGAGAATGCAAGAGAGTGTGGGCAATATTGAAAGTAGGAATGCAAACATGGTGGAAAGAAAGTGAATATGCGCTAACAGAAGACCATGCAAGCACAGTAAAGGAAGAGCTCTGTAAAAATGTTGCAGCATGCATGGAAAAGTTTGGGAAGAGTGAGAGAGTACTTTTGACTGGAGATATGAATGGAAAAGTAGGGAGTGTGACGGTGGATGGAGTGGTTGGTGAGTGCGGTGTGCCAGCAAAAGTGGATGGGAATGGTTGTGATCTGGTGGGGAGGGGACTGGTGATAGCCAATACCCACTTTAGGCACAAAATGATCCCAGGTATACATGGCGAGTGATGAAAAGGTGAGTGGTGAGCTGGATGAAGGGAAAGCAATGATTGATTATATGTGTGTGGTTGACAGAATGAAAGGATATATGCTGGACGTCAGGGCATACGGAGGTTGGGATGTGGACTCCCTGACCACCACGTAATTGTAGCCTGTTAATAAGAGTCAGGTTACAATTACGCTGGATGAATAGAGGGAGAAAAGGGTAGGAGGAAGCAGTCCATACAAAGAGGGTAGAGAGGATGCAGGAGGATGAAAAACGGCAGAATATATATATATATATATATATATATTATGCTAGGAAGAAGGAACCAAAGGCCACGAGCCCGCAAACTGTTCCTTCCAAGAGAAAAACAAAATACAAGAGAGAGCCAAATTCAAGATCCAATCATTTCGAGATGCCTGGACACACTGCGTTTGAAAGACTGGAGATCATAGCTAGCAGGAAATACAGACAGAGGGAGACAGTTCCAGAGTTGTCCTGTTGCATAAATGAAGGACTGGGAATAACGGTTAACTCTTGCATTAGAGAGTTGGACAGAAAAGGGATGAGAGTTTGCTACTAGACTGGTGCTACGCTCCCGTCGTAGAGGTGGAGGAATGCAAGCAGACAGTTCAGAGGAGCAGTGACCATTGAAGTAGCTACAGAAAAGAGATAAATATGCAACAGTGCGGTGAAGAGACAGAGGCTGAAGGGAGCCAGTAAGAGGAAGAGAGTTGATGAAAAAAATGGAGTTCCCCCGAGCTAAGCCCTGTATTGGACTATATAGTCCCGCTAGGGTTACAGGAGCGAGCTACCACTCCCAGCACGGCAGCCCGGGCAAGGCTCGAACTCGCAATCCCCCGATTACGAGTCCAGCGCGCTACCACTGTGCTACCGCACCCCCCCGGAGAGTTGATGAAACGAAAAGCCTTTGATGCCACCCTGTTGAGAAGAGCTGTATGTGGGGAGCCTTCCCACACATGAGAGTTGTACTCCATACAGGGGCGGATAAAACCCGTGTATAAAGTCAACAACTGTGCGGGGGTAAAGAAGGAATGGAGTCGACTTAGTACACCTGATCTCTTGGAAGCAGATTTTACAAGTGATATAATATGACCTTTCCAAGATAAGTCCCGAGTGAATGAAACCCCAAGCATGTTCAAGGATGATGCAGGATTAAGTTGAATATTAGTAAACATTAGTGGGTACTCCTATGGAAGATTCTGTCAGGTTGATAGGTGTAAGAACTGAGTCTTTGATGAATTAAAAACAACAAGATTATTTTTACCCCAGTCAGAAATACGAGACAAGTCAAACATTAGGTGTGCCATAGCCTCATCCCTTTGTTGAAGTAACTGCTGAGATGGACGTTGCGCGAACCGAATGGAATGGTGAAGGGTGGAATCATCAGCGTACGAGTGGATAAGATTAGAAGTAGATCTTAGAAGACCACTGATGAATAAAAGGAAGAGAGTTGGTGATAGGACAGAGCCCTGAGGAACACCACTGTTAATAGATATAGGTGAAGAACGATGGCCGTCTACAACAGCGGCTATAGAATGACCAGAAAGGAAGCTATAGATGAAGGCACAGATAGAAGGATAGAAACTGTAAGAGGGCAGTTTAAAAATTAAAGATTTATGCCAGACTCGATCGAAAGCCTTTGAGATGTCAAGTGCAATGGCAAAGCGCTCGTCAAAGTCCCGTAAGGAGGATGACCAGGAGTCTGAAAGGTAGGTGAGAAGATCGCCAGTGGAGCGACCCTGACGGAACCCATACCGACGATCAGAAAGAAGGTTGTGATAGGAAAGATGCTTTAAAATTTTTCTATTAAGAATTGACTCGAAAACTTTTGAGATACAGGATGTTAAAGCAACTGGACGACAGTTAGAGGGTTGGGAATGGTCACCCTTCCTTGGGACTAGCTGAATGAGACAAACTTCCAGCAAGAAGGAGGTGTACAAGTTGACAGGCAAAGGCGAAAGAGTTTACCTAGGCGGAGTGTAACCACAGAAGCACAGTTCTTGATAACAGCAGGAGGGACCCCATCAGGACCATACAGTATGCCTTGTTAGTATTGAGGCCTGTGATGACAGAAAATACTTCAGCTGAAGAAATTTTAATATCAGCCATGAGGAAGTCAAAGGGGGGAGGTGATGGAGGAACAGCACCGGAATCGTCTAAGGTGGAGTTGGAGGAGAAAGTCTGAGCAAAGAGATATGCTTTATCAGTAGAAGAAATAGTTACAGAACCATCAGAGTAGAAAAGGGGAGGGAAGGATGATGAGGTAAAGTTCTTAGAAAGGTTTTTGGCAAGGTGTCAGAAGGAGCAGGAAGAATTTGACTTGGAGAGTTGAGAGCATTTACTACAGATGAAATTATTTTTAGCAGAGCGAAGGACAGCCTTAACACGATTACAGGCAGAAACATAAACAAGATGTGATTCAGGGGTGGGTTGGCTCTGGTGCCTTTTATAGGTGCTCTTCTTGTTGCGGACAGAATTAGAATACTCATGAGTAAACCATGGCTTTCTTGCATTAGTCAAAGGATATGAGAAAGGAATGTATGCTTCCATGCCCGAGAGAATAACCTCCGTAATGCACGTAGCACACTCAGATGGCTCCCGACCATGGAAGCAATAATCATTCCAGGGAAAATCAAAGAAGTATTGCCTAAGGGCCTTCCAATCTGCAGCTCCAAAGTGCCACAGACAACGTTTCTTTGGAGGGTTTACAGGCCGTACCGGAGCGATAGGACAGGTTAAGGTAATAAGGTTGTGATCAGAGGAGCCCAACGGGGAGAAAAGATTAACAGTGTAAGCAGAAGGATTAGCTGTAAGGAAGAAGTCAAGTATGTTGGAGCTCTCTCCAAGGCGGTCTGGGATACAGGTAGGGTGCTGTACCAGCTGTTCTAGGTCAATAAAGATAGAAAAGATGTAGGCTTGTTCACCACGTGGATCAGTGAAAGGAGAGGAGAGCCAAAGGTGGTGGTGAACATTGAAATCTCCTAGAATGGAGATTTCAGAGAAAGGAGAAATGGACAGAATGTGTTCCATTGTAGAAGTAAGATAGTCGAAGAATTTTTGATGGTCAGTGGAATTAAGGGATAGGTAAACAGCACAGATATATTTAGTCAGAGAATGACAGGAAAGCCGAAGCCAGAGTGTAGGGAATTCAGAAGAATCGAGTTCAGGAACACGAGAGCAAGATAAGCCGTTGCGTATATATACACAACAGCCACCTTTGGCTTTGAAATGAGTATAGAGAAAGTAGGAGGATACAGAAAAGGGTCTGCTGTCAGTTGCCTCAGACAGCTGAGTCTCAGTTAGGAAAAGAAGGTGAGGTTTAGAGGAGGAGAGAAGGTGCTCAACAGAACGATTAGGTAGATATGATTTGGAGCAGACGGGAAAGGTGGAAGAATCATGCAAGGTATTCACAGAAGAAATTTGTGCAATGTGTGAGGTGCTGTATGGGGTGCACAAGAGAAGACGAAAGAGGGTGAAGGAAGCAGCATTGTGGAATGAAGGGGTGCGACAAGCTGTGGCACAAAAGAAGAAAGTACTATTTTGGTGAGTGGATGGGAAGCAGAGGCATGGAAGTGAGGCGGAATATGTAGAGAAGAGGAGAGAGAAGAAAAGACTAGTAAGAGAGAGTAAGATGAGAGTGGATGAGGAGTTTGTAAGGAATTTGAGTGTAAAGTGAGGGGAATGTAAGCAAATGTTCTGGAAGGAGGTTAGAGAGTAAGACAGGGTGATAAAGAAGGTAGTAGAAAATGACAGATAAAAATGGCAGATTGCCGTGGAGAAGAGAGAAAAGGTGAGTAGATGGAAAGAATATTTTAAGGAACCGTTAAACACAGAGAATGAAAGTAACGCGACTATAAGTGGGTGGGAAATGGCTGGGAGAAGGAGGGAAATGAAAAGGAAGGAAGAGATCAGTAGGATGGAAGTAGTAGAAACAATGAAGATAGTCAAAATGGGGAAAGCCCCAGGAAGTGAGCGTGTGGTGAAATTCTGTTGCATAGGGGAGAGATAGAAGTAGAATGGATATGGAAGATGTGCAGATTGGTCTGGGAGGAAGGTGGAACCCAGGATCATTGGAAGTCAGGTATACTTATGCCACTGTGCAAAGGAAAAGGAGGGAAAAGAAGTGTGTAGTAATCATAGGGACATTACTTTTCTTACCATAATGTGAATAGTTTATGGTAGGATACTTATTGACAGAGTTAGGGAAATAACAGAGGAATTATTTGAAGAAAAACAGGGAGGTTTTAAGAAGGGAAGAAGTTATGTAGATTAAGCATTCATGTTATGGTGTTTATACAAAAGTTTATAAAGAAAAGAAAGAAGCTGTATGCTACCTTCATGGATTTGAAGAAAGCATATTATGACAGAGTGGATAGACAAGGAATGTGCAAAATATTAAGAATATATGTAGTAAATGGGAAGCTGTTGAATGCCACGAAGGGTATCTATGAGGGTGCTAGGGCTGTAGTGTGTATAGATGGTGAACTATGTGAAATTTTCTTATCTGAATGTTGAATTCCAACAGGGATGTGCCATGTTTCCATGGTTGCTCGATCTGTATATGGATGGAGTTATAAAAGAGATACAAGGTAGGGCAGTGGATATTGATGGAGCCCTAATGAGAGAA
This sequence comes from Coenobita brevimanus, assembly GCF_032717465.1. Lineage (NCBI taxonomy): Eukaryota > Metazoa > Arthropoda > Malacostraca > Decapoda > Coenobitidae > Coenobita > Coenobita brevimanus. The sequence goes on along the minus strand of NC_137047.1, from coordinate 32,062,373 downwards.
GGCAGCCTCTGGAACTTCCTGTTCTGTTGTTTGCAGATGATACTGTATTGTTAAGTGAAGGCGAAGAGGAACTCCAAAACTTGGTGAATAAGTTTCGGAGAGTGTGTAAAAAATAGAATCTGTAAATGTGAATGTAGGGGAAAGTAAAGTTGTGGTCTTCGAGAGAAATGAAATGACTGAATGCACAGTGGGGCTGGATAGTGAGGAGGTGGAAAATGTGAGTGCAGTTAAGTACAGTACTTGGGTAGTGTGATGAGTAAGGATGGAAGTTTGGAGGATGAAGTGCATGAAAGAATACAGCAAGAAAGAAAGGATGCTAGTTCATTGAAAGCAGTGATAAGCAATAGAGAAGTGAGCATGGAAGTAAAAAAGTGGCTGCATGACAGTATTGTGATTTTCACTCTAACGTCTGGAAGCTACGCTTGGTCCTTGCTGGAAGGACGCAAGATAAGTGAGAACAGTGGAAATATATTGTTTGAGAGGTAAATTTGGAATTACATGGAGAGACAGACTGGCAAATGAGGAGGTGAGGGAAAGTTGTGGTGTGGGTGTGGATGTGATGGAAGGCGTTGGGATAAATAAACTGGAGAGGATGAAGAGTAAGAGACTAACTAGGAGAGTGTATGTAGGTGAGGTGGAGGGAGGGAGAGGGAGGGGGAGACAGAGGATGAGATGGAGTGATGGTGTAGAGAGGTATACTAGAGAGAGAGAGGTGTAAGTTGGGGGAAGAGCTGTAAAATGGCAGGGGACAGGGCGACATGGAGGGGATTGGCCACTCCTTACTGGGCTAAGGTGTCTGGCTGTAGATAAACAGACTACGGCGTCTGCTCTTTTTATGCCTAAACATTCTCAGCCATCACGGGTAACACTTTTAATGGGATATAAATAGCTCTCAAACATTAGTACAGCGTCGTATATTGTATTAATAAAATTATATAGCAATTTCCTTCAACTTTTTAAATAAGACAATTAATCACAACGGAACGCGTACTGCAGATATTACAAAGGAATTTTTGAAGAGCCAGGTCAAATAATTCCTTCAAGTTCTAACAATTTCTGCTGCTCGAAGTGAAAATATTTTCCTTCGAGCTGTTCCTGATAGCAGTTCACAGGATTTCTTTCCCATGCCTCTACAAGGGATGGAAATGTTCAAGAAAGGGGAAGGCTGGAGGTGGTGGACTGGTGAGGGGTGAACTGGCGATGATAGCCCACTTCAATCCGCAGACTACATTTATCCTTTGTCTTTATTAGTGTCCAAGTCTGTTCAATACACCTATTATATCAGGAAAGCTGGTTGTGCATTGGTTGGCAACAAGAACCCAACTTCAATTCACAGCCTGGTCAGGTCTTGAACAAAATTTGTCTGTCTTCTATTCCTGTCTACACGGCATTGTGAATCTAAGTACTACATGGACCTTTGTGGGTGCCTTGTAGAGGAAGTTTGGAACTTGACACAATGCACTGCTTTAACGGTCCTCGTGCAGACGATAGGTAATACTCCTAAAATTCTGCGTCCCACTGTTTTGTTGACATATTGAGTTAATATAGTCTTAGCAGCATTACCCATAAATATTGCTGTAGTGCCAGCACAGCTTAATTCAAGTATCGTCTCCTACTGCAGCTTGAAACACACACACACACACACACACACACACACACACACACACACACACACACACACACACACACACACACACACACACACACACACACACCTGGAGAACTGTTTTCCCAGTAACTGTACCAATAATTCACATGAAATAGATGAGGAAGACAGATTAATATCCATTGTCTACATGAGATTCATTAAGACAGACAGTCATTTTTTGGCAGTCCCAATCCTCCCCCAGAGCACGAAGCACACCTGTCATTATTTACAGTCGAGGTCCCTATTTCAGCTGTGGATATGAAGAGACCGGATAAAGAACACCTTGTCCAAAGATATCATGGTGGGCTCTACTGTAGAATCAAACCTTCCCGGTTGCTGGCCGAGTGGGTTTCCGACTACTGTACTTGAGGCCGCCCCCTCCCCCCACGATCTTGACCCGTATGACTGGCTGACAACTGCTTAGTGTTTGGCAGCACGTCCTCTGTAACACACGTTTCATTGCATCATATCTCAAATGTTGTGATTAACACTCCCAGGCTCCGATACTTCCCTGAAGATATGATTACATGAAAGCGCTCGGGACATTTTCGTCTTTCCTTTTCCTTGTGATATCAGCGTAAAGGATATATATATATATATATATATATATATATATATATATATATATATATATATATATATATATATATATATATATATACCATCATCATCATCCGGACCTCCTTTCCCACCCTAGGGCAGGGTGAGGAGTAGCAATATCCAGACAGCCCAAATTTGCCCAATCTAATGGTCCACGTCTCCATTCACTCATCATTGAAGCCCCCGGAATCCTGGCTCTATTGGATACGCCAAAAACATTCACTACGTTCTGTAGCTTCACATAAACGTATCCGATAGAGTTAATCTGGACGCTGACACGTTAAAAAATGGGGTGCCAAATCCCTGATCATGCACCTCTCCTCACAATATTCATCCAACCAGCTCCATCTCTTGTCTGTTCCCTAGCCTCACCGACTTCCAAACCTCTCTTCCTCACACACTCATCCACTATATCTCTCCACCTTCTCCTTGGACTACCTCGCCTCCTTCCTCCTCCAAATTCGCTCAGTTATACCTTTTTCACCATTCTATTGTTATCCATTCTCTCCACATGACCATACCATCTCAGTACACTCTCTTCGATTCTGGTGTCCAGAAGATGAAAAGAGGAAGGAAAAATGTAGAGAAAAAATCCATACATCAGATTACAGGTGACCTCCATTCATAAAAATCATAAAAATTTTGTATCAGTTGGACTTCTACTGCTTTACGCAGAAGTCTGGGAGGAAACTACTTCTGGGGAAGCGAGTTCCAAAGAGAATCATTTCGGGGGATAAAGGAATTCTGATAGGCGGAAGTTCTGCAATATTGCAGTGTGACAGTCTAGTCATGAGCTCTACCAGATGCCCGTGCAGCACGGGGGAATGCGTGGAGAGGTAGCACAATGGATGCAACTTCGTCTATGCATTTGCCATAAAATAGCTGTAAAATAATGCAAGGGAGGCAACATTCCATTTTACTAGTAGGGGAAGTAGTTCATTTGTAACTTATGGGTTACTGGTAATTCTTATAGCGTTGTTCAGATTTCTTTCAAGTTGCTTTAGTGTAATCGCTCCACATCCACGCCACAAGGATGAACAATAATCGAGATGAGAGCACACATGACTCATGTAAATTATAGCTAACTGCTCGTCAGTGAAGAAGTTATGGACTCAATACAATAATCCAAGTTTCAGTGAGGCGGGTTTATAATTGATCTAACATGAGAGGTCCAACTGGGGATACTGTTAAGCAAAACACAGAGAATTTCAATACTTTTAGAGATAAGACTATTAGTTGCATTGAAAGTAGTATACAACAGGTATCAGGCAATAGCCAGGGTCGTCATTTAAGGGGGGGGACAGCGAGGGGCGCTCCCCCCCCCCAAGCTTTTTGAGGAGGCCCCCAAATCAACTACAATTAATGAAAAAAAATATAAAGTTATCACCGTGAAATTAAAAATAATTTGTATTTAGTCTCAACGCGTTTTGAGTGAAATATATCGTGTGTGTGTGTGTGTGTGTGTGTGTGTGTGTGTGTGTAATAATCACAATAATTTACCAACTATATTAAAGGATGTCTATGTAAATATGTTCCTAGCCCGCTGTTTAGTTAAATTCAGTATCGAGCTGCCTTTTTTTATTGTATTCTGGCTATCATTAAAAGCTTTTATTCATCTTGGGAAATATGTACCTGCAGGAAGGAGTCTTAAGAGTTCATTAGGTCGTTGCTTCCCAAAGTAGGAGGTGGTCTGGAAAGATCCAGGGGGGCGGCGAGGTACCGTGAGACCATGAGGAAAAATGGAACGGTAGAGGGGCGGCAGGGTGGCATCAGAACCAAGCAATCATTTTTATTTTTTACAAAATCTATATGACAAAATCGAAGTCACAAACACTTAAGTGACATGTATGCTTTACAAAAAATAAAATTAACATAGAATTGTACACGAAAGTATGTTTTGTGTGTGTGTGTGTGTGTGTGTGTGTGGTTCGAAGTCGGAGTTAAAAGTTCGAACGTTTGCCAGTGCTAGATTATCCATTAGTGTGTGTGTCAGTAAGTAAGTGGTTTAATAAATAATTATGTACAGTATATATATATTTGTTCACTGCTTTAATTCTCTAAATGTAGCTTTGCACGTGGCTTCAAAATGCCCGCTCGCCATCCCACCCATGTGGGGAGGTGGGAGTAGGGGGGCCTCCTAAATAGCCTATGCCCCCTCCCCCAAGGAAAACTGAAATGACGCCCCTGGCAATACCTGTCTATTAGTAGGCTGAATATATTTGATTTTCTTGGTATTAAATGGGACAATGTTATTTTGTCCCCATTTAGCAATCTTAGATGTCTTGATTTATTGAGATTGCTGTGCTCAGTTGGGAGTTAGGGATATCGAAGTTTGTGGATGGGTGTTTAAGTGTGAAGGAACTGTGAAGCATTGAGTCATCTGCATATGAGTAAATGGAATTATGGGTGATAGACAAAAGATCATTAACATGAATTAGGAATGGAGCTGGAGCCAGGACTGATCCTTGTGGCACGCCGGCATTGAATGGAAATTGGAATATACAGGCTGTACACTCGGTAAAAGAATGATATTTACACTAGGTGGGTGTAACACAATGTAATGGGGTGTGGGAAAGTAGCCTTGGCCTGAACAGCATGTTGGTAGCTCTGCTCACCAAAGCGTGGATTTTTAGTACTTAGCAGGTTCGTCACGAGGATTTCAGATATCCAAACGGTTTCTACCTAGTGTGTCAACAGAATAGCATATAGTCTGAAGAAGAAAAACATACATGATGTACCAGAGAGTGGACCCACCAAAACTAAATGTAATCGTGCAAACGATTATGTGGTCTGAATCATGACATGGCCCCTCCTTTGTAATTCAGACCGTGGTTTGAAACACTAAAGGCAGACTTAATGCTTTCGAAGTATTCGTGCTACATACCACGATCGCATTCTGGGCTAAATAAAGCTTGGCATGGCTGGTGAAATAAATAAAAATTCTATATTAACACCTGTTCATAACACATAATAATATTCTTCATAATAATGCTGTGCTCACGGGTCTTCGTGCAACACTTTAGGTAATATTTTGTAGTACTATTACCAAACCATTGTTGGTATTAATACTGTGACTAGACATCAGTTGTATTGTCTCGAGTAATTATTTTAATACGAATTAATGCCGATGGCAAGAACAAAGTTATGCCACATTCACGTAGCCTATAGGCCTATTCCTCACCGACACTTTTGTGTGGGGTGTTATTCAGGTGTATCAACCTCGCGGAGGTGTCAGCTGAGTGGAATTTAAAATATATAAGTCATACGATTTTGTCTACGTGGGGAGACTTATAGGAGCCCGAACGTCAACACTCAGGCTCCTGTGACTCATTTGCTACTAAACAAAATCGTCTGTCGTTTGATGGAGTAGAATGCTTGATTTTTGACGGCCATGGGAGGCAGTGGATATTACTAAAAGGATTTACCGGTTAGACCAAATCAGTGTATCAGTGGGGGGTTTGCAGAATCACGAGTCCCTCCCAGCCAGAAGTCGTGTATATATGTGTACCATTAGGAGCTATAACCAAGTAACAATTTATACAAGCCTCCGAGGGGGGGGGGAGAACCGGAGGAGCAACGATGAAGAACGCATCTCCTGGTACTGACTGCAACCCGTTGAGGGGGGGGCAAATAGCAGATCTCAGTCTCCAGCAGCTGAAAGGAAGATCAAAGGATCCGTGGTTTGATTCAGCCCCTGGGCGGGGTACGGTTTCATCAAGCTCCAGGATACTGGAGCTGATGTTTTCGTGTACCACTAGGCTGTCGTTGCACCAAACTCTCGGCATCTCCAGTGCTCCCTTGGGGACAGTGAGCCGGTGAAGTTTTGTCTCCTAGGGACTCCCAAGGGTCCTGAGGCTCTGGATGTTACTGGACCTGGAGGCGTGGCCGTACAGGGTTCTCCATATGCACTGCAGCGTCTCACGGCCCGGGGACTCCAGGCCAGGGAACTTGGTGTAATAACTGAAATGAAACAAATACTGTCCTGGCCGAGATTCGATTCCTGGCCCTCGTGCATGATACGCGTGCATGTTACCACTGAGCCAAAGAGAGGATCCCCACTTTGCCTCTAAACAACACAGGCTTTTATACACCCCATTACATCCTCTTTTCTCCCATTGTTGATTAATTTGGTCAGTTTCGAAAACACAAGGTAGCGTAAGCATCGGAGGCCACCACAGGGAGGCTGCAGACCACACTAAAACAGCTCATCCTGGGATGTAAGGACAGGGACACTGTCAGCTAACCAAGGACCAACATCAAATTGCCAACCAAGCCCCGCCTCACATCCCACACCGCTGCCAGCCAATGTAATAACAAAAATGAAACTTAACAAATTTATCACTGTCCTGGCCGAGATTCAGTCCCGGGCCCTCGCGCATGATACGCGCGCATGTTACCACTGAGTCAAAGCGAGGATCCCCGGTTTGCCTCTAAGCAACGCGGGCTTTTATACACCCCATTACACTGGGAGTCCTGGGGAGATAAGCACCATCTTGGAGATGTGCATCACGACGGCAAATGCTTTTTGTTGGGGTGACAAGGGGGCTTTGCACTTTCTTCTCCCCAAGATCTTTGAGGAGAACGAGCTGCCTCGCCTTGTCATCCCCGAGTGCTTTGCCCACGATGTTCACTCTGTTCCTTGCCGTCAGGAGTGCCGGGTCCGGCAGCCGTGGCCTGCTGCCCACTGCACAACACCGCAGAAGAGGCTGAGGCTGGATGCTCCCCTCAACCGACAAACTGTAAAATTGATCACCAACCCAGATCAGGACTTGGCCAAAGTTCAGACTACTTCCGATGTCCACGAACCACTGTCAGTGACCAAGGAGGGGCAGGACTCTTCTGACTCCGTCTCCATGGCCAAGGATGCGTCGACTGGCTCCTCGGCCGAGGAGGAGGTCAATGAGTCCTCTTCTCCTCTGGCATTGGAGGGCAACCCATTTCGCCCTCCCATCATGGACCACAAGGATCGACTGGACGTATCCTCCTACCAACACTTCCTGGCCCTTGACGCCCACACCCGGTCATACCAGCTCGGAGCCACGATCTGCTCCAACCTCTACGATCTGCTCCGGCTGCCGACCTGAGTGAGGATATCCGATCTGTTTTGTTTGTCAAGGGGGAGGAGGTGCGTCTGGCCGATCTGAGAGATTCCTACCATATGTTGCCTTCACGTTTGGCCCCTTAGAATGGCCGTCATATGCAGTGCTGGTGCAGCGATGACGTGTTGATGTCCTCCGGCGTCTAATTTGGCCTAATGCCCCTCATAGTGGGTGATGGTCATAAAGTACACACACTCTCACACACACACACACAAAAAAAAAGGCTCCATACACTTAAGTATTATCACAGATTGTTTTGGTTTTCGTATAGTCATTTTAAAGACTGAATGTTAAGTGCTTGTTAGCTGGAGAGGTTATAAATACAGTCTCAGGGCACAGTATCAGGGTGTGGCCTTAGACATAGGATCAGATGCCAGGCGTAACTATAATCTGTGTTTGCATCGAAAACAGCGACAGTGTAGGATTTGCCTTTCATTCTTGGAAGAAAAAAAAAAAAAAAAAAGCTTCTTTACGTAAAAAAAAAATCATGAACCTACTTTTTATCTAATTTCTTTATTTTTTCCGTTACGAAGCATAAGGGGAATGCAGAAACTTCCCTTGACGCTTATTCTTCCCGCAAATCAACAGAGTTATGAGAAGGAACTGATCTTAAGCTTGTTTGTTAATCCGGACACACACACACACACACACACACACACACACACACACACACACACAAACGAAATTCATTTTCGCTAAACATAAATTGTTTGGTAGGAAACTTAGCCAAAGCAGGCGCTTGATGTATTAGTGATGACAAGTGTTCAGATATTAACTCACACACACACACACACACACACACACACACACACACACACACACACACACACACACACACACACACACACTTTGAACATCTGCGCCTCCACCTGTTAGCATGTGAAGCCTATACTTACACCTGTTAGCATCTGCGTGTGTGTGTGTGTGTGTGTGTGTGTGTGTGTTAAAAGCTTACACGCCTCAACCACATACGTACAGTACACAGTAACAACTGCTGGATGGTTCCGATGGAATCCTATGCAGTTTGTGACGTCCTAAAATCTGGTTTCACGTGATTATTTTGAATACACATACAATTAAAAAAAAAAAAACTTGAAAACAAAAATGACTCTAACAAACGACAGTAGTTATCTTCTTGAGACTATATGTACCGAAGTTAGGTAAAGTTAGAATGTGATTGTGTCAACTTGATGAAGATCCCCAACACTATGCAGCTCAACTGAGGGCCAGGTGTAATCAGATTGGAGTACCGATTTCGCTTGCAACCAAGTGGCCTTAGTTCCTGCCTCATGAGTAAGGTTCACTAAATGTCCGGCAACCACTGCTTAATGTTCATATTGTAGGAGTGGCCCAGTTCCCTCAGGTGAAAGCTAAGCGACTGTAGTGGGCATTTTGCAGTATCAATCATCTAAGGTGTAGACTGTTTCACGCGGTATGGCCACACATACTTTTTGGATCGAGTCCGCAGTACATGGTAAACGTTGTCGTCGTCGTCGTCGTCGTATTAATAGTAGTAGCATTACTAGTAGTAGTAGCTGTAATAATAGCAGCAGCAGCGTTAGTGGTAGTAGCTGTTGTTATTGTTGCTGATGTAGAAGCCCCAGTAGCACCAACATTAGTAGTAGTATTAGTAGTAGTCGTTGTTGTTCCTGCTGTTGTTTTAGTTGTTATGTTGTTGATAGTTGTTGCATTTGTTATTGTTGTTGATGATGATGTTGTTGTAGCCACAGTTCATTTGAGACGCGAACCCGATGGACTCTGAGCTGAAGCAGTCCTCCAGCATTCCCCCACCATCCTTCCGAGGGACAGGGAGGGTGTTGTGGAGCTCTTGTACGCCTGGTCAGCGGCAACGTCCGTGTGTAGATGTTGTTCAGTGGCCTAAGGTGAGTTCGTCTCCCTCACCAGGACATGTAAGTACAAAGTGACAACGTGGGAAACACACACATCCCTTGTCCCTAATAACCCGGCCTGCCAGTCATGCTTACTGGGGAGGGCCAACACTAACAAATCACTCTTACCTGAAATACAGTGCTAGAGCTGTCCGACCATGACAACATTAATATAATGTATTAGTTTTAACATTCATGGGGGCTTCCAGAACCCACTTTTAGCTAGATAAGCTCATTTGGTATTAGATGAAATAGAATAAGAGTTCTATCGACCTTACCATAGTTGACAGAATCATAATCAACATTCCCAGTCTCCTTGGATACACCCGCAGCTAAATAAATGCGTCTGGCGTTAACTGATATAAAATACACTCGTTGATCTGACAGTGAGGGCGGGGATTATCTGTATACCAGCATGAACACTCTGGCTCCTATAACTTGCTCTTGGCTGTAAAAAAAAAAAAAAAAGAGCATTGCGTTAGTTGAATTAAATTACTTCGGAGGCAGCAACCTTGGGAGAATTAACTGGTGTGTGTGTGTGTGTGTGTGTGTGTGTGTGTGTGTGTGTGTGTGAAGTCGATCGGATAATGAACGTGGGAAGACGAGAACCAATATGGAATGCTAAGGAGGGTTTGGGATGGTGAAAGGGATGGCGGTTGATGGTGATACAAGTCTTGTATTATCTTCAGTTTTTGGAGACGTGAGTACCTTGTCCCCATCAATGTATTTTCTCCGTATGGCACGTAAATATTCCCTTGTAGGTGATGTAAGTGATCTATATCCACATTACAAAGCTATCAACAACATAGCATGAAATACCGATGTAGGCAAGATGAATCATGGGAATATAGTTCAGAGAGACTTTAACTTTGTTTCTGTTCAGGTCACTGGATGAACACTAGATTTCGGAATTAGAAAATATGTACAAATTTCCTAATGTGTAATGTTCTTTTTACTCGGTCCTGTTTCTCATAGCCGTATTTTAGGTGGCAGTGGAGGCTTTGTGGTGTTCTTAGCAATTCATTCTGGTTATTATACCGCAGCATTCTCTCCTATATAATTTTAATACCGGCATAGATTACATCAGTAAGGCACAAGAGGATGGCACTGAATTGCAAAATGAATGACCAAGAGATGTTACTAAGTGTCCACAACTAAAATATATTACTGGCTCATCATTCCTCCCCTTTATCTTATCTCTGGGAAAAGCGACCATTGGTGTAGTGTTTAGATAATCACGCACGGCCTCGCCACGTGAGTATAGCCAGGGGGCAAAAGTTCGCCTAATTCTTCACTTCCTCTGCTTCTCATTTCACTCTGCTAGATAATAATCCTAACTGAGAGAAGCTTGACATATACCTCTGCATACTGACGTTCCACCTTGATCTGAAGCCTTGAGAAGGAAAGTGGCGAACATGCCTTACGTGTGAATTACATGCTGTGAAACAGTAGGTGAACTTTTGTTACAGGCTGTACGCTGCACTATCCACCCCTTACAGTATATCGCCGGCCCTAGATGTACTGTGCGAGTGCAAGGTTATCACACACACACACACACACACACACACACACACACACACACACACACACACACACACACACACACACACACACACACACACACACACACACACACACACACACACACACACACTTTCTAAGGGGGAGAGAGGAAGGTGGAAGAGAGAAAGCATAAACAAAAGCATAAACAAAAGCAAACAACAGCACAGCTAGTTGTCCTTTCGAGACTCTTTGTTATAGAAGAGTTTGTAAATATTCCACCTATTACTGTGAGTTGAGGATAAGGGCAGTAAAATAAGTAGGGAGTGGGGCGGAGTAGGAGAGGGGATGGGGGAAGGAAGTGAGGAACTAGAGTGGGTGCCGTGAGGGCTGAACAGGGAACATGAAGGGTGAGAGGCGGGGGGAGAGGTACTATACATCCTGCTGGCTCTTTCTCAGTTCTTCTTTGTTTCTTCTTTGCTCCCCCCCCTTCTTCCCTGCCTTCCACCATAATTTTTTCAATTTACCTGTTTCTCTCTCTCTCTTCCCTCTCTCCACAACTTTCTCCTTCCTTCTCTACCTTTCTCTTTCCTTTCCTATGACTCTCTGTCTGTCTATATACATATAATCATACATACATACATCTCTCTCTCTCTCTCTCTCTCTCTCTCTCTCTCTCTCTCTCTTACCCTCCTCCGTCCGTCTCTCCTTTCCCCCTATCTGTCAGTCTGTCTGTCAGTTTGTCCCGGCACGTGTCCAATACCTAATATATGAGAGGCTTCCCACCACACGTGGATCGTCATCATCACCGCTACCACCACAACTACTACTACCACCATTGTTACTTAGCCCATCATCACGACCACAGCCATCATCACCACCACAACTGCTACCACTAGAATCACCACAACAGTTACTACCGTCACCATCACCACAGCCACCATCACCATCACAAAGGCTACCACTACTATCACCACAACAGTTTCTACCTTCACTATCACTTCCACCAGCACCATCATTGCCATCGTCACTATCATAAACACTATTTCCACCATCACCACGACCTCCGTCACAATCACCACCACACCACCACTACCACCACCAACAACAACAACAACGTCACCACCACCACCACTACCAACTTCACCACCACAAGCAACATCAACACCAAAACTATATCACTCCACCACTACCATCATCCCAGTTACCACCATCATTACTACTACCATCGAAACCACAGCCACCATCATTATCTCCAATACTACAGTGTTTATGTGGGCTCTGCGCCATCACTTCAACCACTGTCTCCAATGTTACCACCACCACAACTACCGATCGTATTTTCTCTGCAACACATCACCTTCACACTAATTTCTTCATAATTATCAGTATTACCATCACAAGTTGCTGTTATTATTATTATTATTATTATTATTATCACTTAGCCATGTGGAGTGGATGAAGAGCGAGAGGCTAGCAAGGAGAGTGTATATAAGTGAGATGAAGGGGAAGGAGTGGGAGACGGAGGCCGAGAGGTATATGAAAGAGGGTGATGTGAGCTGAGGGGAGGGCAGTGAAATGGCGGGGCAAACTGCGACATGGAGGCGACTTGTTTGTGGCCACCCCTTACGGGATTAAGGCGTCTGGCAATGGATAGATAGGATAGTAGTAGTAGTAGTAGTAGTAGTAAGCGGATGGTTGTGACTACGATCATCCACGGTTTAATCGTACCAGTGACAAAAGCAAAGAAAGGTTCAGACCTGGGTTACGTGCCGGCCCAAGGCTATGGAAGAATGGGCAGGCTTGTATGACTGTAAAATTTGAGAGGTGCGAATGGTGAAGGATAAAAAGTGGAAGTAGTGAATATGTTTAGGAATGGGAAGCGTGCTGTGGTGGTATTATGTGAAACCAAGGTGAAAGTGAGGGCAGTGGATGAGTGGGAGGGTGTGATGTTTGCTAAGGCTAGTTACGAGTATGTGTTGACGAAGTAAAGAAGCTGTTTGGTTGTTGGAGGATGAATGGCAGAGAGGATAAAAGATTATGATTGTATCAACGCATGATATATGATCTGTGTGTTATATCTTATTTCAAGACAGTAAAAGCGGAACATATGTAGTTGTGAAGCAGATATAACCAAATGATTTCGCTGCCCAGTTATACAATCGTTCCTCACGTCTTTCCCTGTCTCCTGAAAGGAAGATTGTGAATTGCATGAGAATGGGATCGTTAGTCTGCAGTCCACCGTGTTCACGTACTGTACATATGAACTTTGGGACACAGAAATAACAATAATAATGTGAGGAAAAGAAAGACAGGTTTTGGGGCCAGTTCAGTGGAGTTTAGAACAGAGCCTCAGCAGCTTCAGTATTGGTTATGGAAGACCTAGACGAGAGAGCTGGCACTGGCTCTGTAAATACTCTAATGTGCCATCATGAAGTGTCAAGGGAGAACGATAATGGACAGGGAATTAAGAACTTGTGTCAATTAAGGATGTTTTCTATTTTCTTTTTTTATGCAAGAAAGAAGGAACCAAAGGCCAGGGGCCCGGAAGCCGTTTCTCCCAAGAAAAAAAACAAAAACAATACAAAAGAGAGCCAAATTCAAGATCCGATCATTTCGAGATGCCTGGACACACCGCGTTTGAAGGACTGGAGATCATAGGAAGTAGGAAATACAGACAGAGAGAGACAGTTCCAGAGTTGACCTGTTGCATAAATGAAGGACTGGGAGTAACAGTTAACTCTTGCATTAGAGAGCTGGACAGAAAAGGGATGAGAGTTTGTTGCTAGACAGGTGCTACACGCCCGTCGTAGAGGTGGAGGGATGCAAGCAGACAGTTCAGAGGAGCAGCGACCATTGAAGTAGCAACAGAAAAGAAATAAAGATGCAACAGTGCGGCAAAGAGACAGAGGGTGAAGGGAGCCAGTAAGAGAAGGAGAGTTGATGAGACGAAAAGCCTTTGACTCCACCCTATTGAGAAGAGTTGTATGTGGGGAGCCTCCCCACACATAAGAGTTGTACTCTACGCAGTGGCGAATGAAACCCGTGAATAAAGTCAACAACTGTGCAGGGGTAAAGAAGGTAAGGAGTCGGCTTAGCACATCTAATCTCTTGGATGCAGATTTTACAAGAGATGCAGTATGATCTTTCCAAGATAAGTCCCGAATGAATGAAACCCCAAACAAGTACAAGGATGGTGCAGGATTAAGCTGAATATTATTAAACATTAGTGGGTACTCCTGTGGACGACTGTGTCGGGTTGATAGGTGTAATAACCGAGTCTTTGATGCATTAAAAACAAGATTATTTTTACCCCAGTCAGAGATACGAACCACGTCAGACATTAGGTGTGCCATAGCCTCATCCCTTGTTTGTTGAAGTAACTGCTGAGCTGGACGTTGCGAGAACCGAATGGAAAGGTGAAAGGTGTAATCATCAGCGTATGAGTGGATAGGGTTAGATGTACAGCTTAGAAGGTCATTGATGAATAAAAGGAAGAGAGTCGGTGATAGGACAGTGCCCTGAGGAACACCACTGTTGATAGATCTAGGAGAAGAACGATGGCCGTCTACAACAGCAGCTATAGAACGACCAGAAAGGTTGCTAGAGATGAAGGCACAGATAGAAGGATACAAACGGTAAGAGGGCAGTTTCGAAATTAAAGATTAATGCCAGACTCGATCGAAAGCCTTTGAGATGTCAAGTGCAATGGCAAAGCTTTCGCCAAAGTCCCGAAAGGAGGATGACCAGGAGTCTGAAAGGTAGGTGAGAAGATCGCCAGTGGAGCGACCCTGACGGAACCCATACTGACGATCAGAAAGAAGGTTGTAATAGGAAAGAAGCTTTAAAATTTTTATGTTAAGAATTGACTCGAAAACTTTTGAGACACAGGATGTTAAAGTAACTGGACGATAGTTAGAGGGTTGGGAATGGTCACCTTTCGTAGGGACTGGCTGAATGAGAGCAAACTTTCAGCAAGAAAGAAAGATACAAGTTGACAGACAAAGGCGAAGGAGTGTACCTAGGCAGAGTGTAAGCACAGAAGCACAGTTCTTGAGGACAACAGGAGGGACCCCATCAGGACCATATGCCTTATTAGTATTGAGGCCTGTGATAGCAGAAAATACATCAGCTGAAGAAATTTTAATGTCAGCCATGAGGAAGTCAAAGGGGGGAAGTGATGGAGGAACAGCACTGGAATCGTCTAAGGTGGAATTGGAGGAGAAAGTCTGAGCAACGAGATCTGCTTTATCAGTAGAAGAAATAGCTACAGAGCCATCAGAATTGGAAAGAGGAGGGAAGGATGATGAGGTAAAGGTGTTAGAAAGGTTTTTGGCAAGGCGCCAGAAAGAGCGGGAAGAATTCGAGTTGGAGAGTTGATAGCATTTAGTAAGGATGAAATTACTTTTAGCAGAGTGAAGAACAGACTTAGCATGATTCCGGGTAGAAACATAAGCAATATGTGATTCAGGGGTGGGTTGGTTCTGGTACCTTTTATAGGCCCTCTCTTTGTTGCGGACAGCATTAAAACAAGCGTGATTAAACCAGTCAAAGGATATGAGAAAGGACTGTATGCCTCCATGCCCGAGAGAATAACCTCCGTAATGCGCAATGCACACTCAGATGGCTCCCGTCCATGGAAACAATAATCATTCCAGGGAAAAATCAAAGAAGTACTGCCTGAGGGCAGTACTTCTTTGATTCCTACTTGAAGCATACGATGCAAAAAAGTGCAAAAATATATGTGGCATAGAGAGACTGTAGTGATGAAAGGAGTCATTGACTATGTGCTTAAGAAAAAAGAGGGATACTTGGAAGTGTTGTTGACACGAGGGCAGTGAGAGTGAGATGCAGAGGTTTATTTACTCACTTGACTGTGGTAAGGAAGATAAAAGTGAGGGGATCGTGGTGGATACGGGGAAAAAATGCTCAGAATGAAGACCGAAAGTGGAGAAGTGGAGAAGCAAGGTACGGGCAGATGAATATTTAATACTCACAAAGTAGTGGATGAGTTTAAGACCAGTGACCTGGGAGCAAATGGGTTAGGAAATTTGCGGAGCGCACACAGGAAGCATTCGTTTGGTATTGCCAGGGTAGCAACGACAGGTAGTTGTTTTCATTTGACATAGACCCTTAACCTTTTCAGCACAGTTGATTGCCAGGTGTTGCGATACTGGGGGGTGGATTTGACTAGCAACCAAGGAGATTCATTTCTATGTCATAACTAACACTCATTAAATTTCACGCAACCCTGACTTAATGTAAAAGTTGTGAGAGTGACCAAGTTGCCTCAGACGAAAACAAACCAACACAGTAAAAAAGGGACAGCTTGGTGGGATGTCGAGGCTGAAAAACTAGTGGAAGAAAAGAGAAAGAAGTGGCGGCGAGACTGGATGCACGAAATGGGTTTGAAAAGAAGGGAGGAAGTGTCACAAGCAGCAATGCGAGAGTGATGCTCGTGAAGAGCGTAGAATCCAACGCGAACACGAGCGAGAACAACGCGAACACGAGCGAGAACAGCGCGAACACGAGCAAAAACAACGCGAACTCGAGTTAGAACATGAGCGAGAACAGCGTGAGGAACAAGAGAGAGAACGAGAACACGAACGTGCCGAGCGAGAAGCACGCGAAAAACATGAAATTGAAATGTTGAAGCTCAAGCGAGATTCCTTGGCTTCAGACACATCTGGTGCAGCTGGCCCAAGCTCCACAAGCGCTATCCCTGCACATATTATGGTGACCCCACACTTCAAGCTTCCCTCATACAAGGAAGGCGAGCGAATTGAGCCATACATAGCTCATTTTGAAGACATGGCTCAACTTTACCAGCTGGATGATGCAGCTAAGTGGCTTCAGTTTCTTAGCCTGTTTGAGGGCCCTGCCCTCGATATTCTCCACAGAATTCGTGGAGACAATCTCACGTTGGAGATGATGAAGGCCGCACTCGTCATTATCTCGTGATTAACTTTAGAGCTAGGAGTTAATATCCTGGAATGAGGTCGCCAAATGTCACGGGGTTTTTAAGAATATACAATATTAAAGAATAATATTGAAAAATACTTGAAAACAGGACAAAGAATTGACTTGTGAAAATCAAGCAATGATTACTTTAGTCCGGCTTACTTCGCCGATTCTCTAAGGACGAGAATTTATAAACTTTCTCAACAGTACACAGCAGAGACTAATGACTCACTCGTGCTGTTTATTAGTACTGTTGGCCTCTGGAGAAAGTGACTCCACCCCTGACAATCAATAACTAATGATATTAATGATAACAGGTTCTTCCTGGTGCAATTAACTCCTAGATGACACAAAGGATTTAAGTTAATAAAAAAGGTTGGCCTAAGTACCAGTTGTGAATAATGCAAAGCATTTATGCAAACTAGGAGCTATAAGTGAAATAAGCTTGTGGAGAAATAAAACACGAATTTACATTACATTAAGCTCAAGAAAAAGAACTGTTAATTTATTGATTACAATTAAATAAATTAATGTTACATGAGTCTCAAGATGAATTCAAAATAAGGAGATCGCACTCACTCACTCACTCAAAAGCTAACTCTTAAGCCTAGGAAAAACTAAAAGAAAATACTGGTCAGAAAAGTGGACTAAGCGGATGACTGGGCGTCGTTGCTGAGGAAGGACGCTGCACACGCTGAGCCTCTCGCCAAATCACGCTAGGTGGAAATTCAGGAACTGGACAACGGCGGCACTGCTACACACTGGGCCCAACCTGCTTCCACGGTGCTCAAATCCTGACTGATTCAAATTATGAGAGAAGAAGGCGAGACCGGGCCGTACTTGCTAACGGCCAATGAGTGTGAGCGATACACACCCACAATATCACTCAGCGGAGGTGCTAACATCCCGCTCAAGGACGATCACTTATGAAACAGTGAAAAATGTCCTGAAACCATTCCCGATTGAGTAAATACGGGGACGGTTAAACTAAGTGATAAATACTGGGATTCCACTAGAATTCGCGGTTTCCCACCAAAGTTTAATGTCACGAGTTTATTTAGAGAGATAATCGCGCCAACTCGTGACATTACTATCTATCTATCTATCTATCTATTGCCAGACGCCTCAATCCCGTTTGGGGTGGCCACAAACAAATCGCCTCCAAGTTGCCCTGTCCCCTGCCATTTCAATGCCCTGCTCCCAACTCACACCTCCCTCTCTCATATACCTCTCCACCCCATCCCTCCATCTCATCCTCGGCCTCCCCCTCCCTCTTCCCCCCTCCACCTCACTCACATACACTCTCTTCGTCAGTCTTTCACCCTCCATCCTCTCCACATGGCCAAACCACCTCAGTGCGTTCCTCATAACGCTTCCTATCACATCCACATCCACACCACGACGCTCCTTTATATCCTCATTCGTCAGCCTGTCTCTCCACGTGACTCCACAGGCTCCTCTTAAATAACTCATTTCCACTGCTCTCACTCTTGACTTGTGTCCCTCCAACGATGTCCAAGCTTCACTTCCGTACGTTAGAGTTGGTATCACAATACTGTCATGTAGTAACTTTTTCACTTCCATGCTCACTTCCCTGTTTCTTATCACTGCTTTCAAAGAACCAGCAACCTTTCTTCCCTGCTGTACCCTTTCAAGCACTTCACCCTCCAAACCTCCATCCTTACTCATCACACTACCCAAGTACTTAAACGTACTCACATTTTCCAATTCCTCATCATCCAACCTCGCTGTACATTCACTAACTTCACCTCTCTCAAAGACCATCACTTTACTCTTCCCTACATTTACCTTTAGATTCCGTTTCTTACACACTCTCTCAAACTCATCCACCAAGCCTTGCAGCTCCCCTTCGTCTTCACTCAACACCACAGTATCATCTGCAAACAACAGTACAGGGAGTTTCCAAACACTATCCTCTCTCACCAGGGCCACTCCAACATCCCCTACCCTACCTTGTACCTCTTTTATTACCCCATCCATGTACAGATTGAACAACCATGAAGACATGACACATCCCTGTTTCAAACCAACTTTCAAAGAGAAAAATTCATTTAAGTTCACCATCCACACGCAGTGCAGCCTTCGCACCATCGTACATACTCTTCACAGCATTCAACAACTTCCCATCTACTCCATATATTCTTAACACTTTCCACAATCCTTGTCTATCCACCCTGTCATATGCTTTCTCCAAATCCATGAAAGCCGCATACAACTTCTTTCCCTTCTCTAGAAACTTTTCCACTAAAGATCTAAGAATGAATATCTGGTCTACACAACCTCTTCCCTTCCTAAAGCCTCCCTGTTCTTCTCCAACTAATTTCTCTGTTCTTTCTCTAACTCTGTCTATAAGTATCCTACCATAGGCTACACTTTTCCTATTATACTAAGAAGACAAATGCCCCTATGATTACCACACACTTCTTTTTCCCCTTTTCCTTTGTACAAGGGACATTACGCCCCATCAAAATAAAAAAAAAATTTCCCCCAGGAAAAATTTTATTTTCAATATACATACATATAAATCCTAACTCAGTCACACAAGATTCACACTGTGGTGTGTGTGTGCTATTCTGGTACAGGAGAAAGTCACAGTCGCCAGTCAGCAAAAAAAAACGCGTATTTATGTTAATAGAAGCAAGCTTGAGGAAAAAAACTCTATGATGACGGTAAAAAATCCTGTACTCAGGTCAAACTGAGCGAAAAGTTCGCTACATTTACATTAACAACTAATTGTTATGTAGCGTAATGTATGTAATACATGGTGTAGGTGTGACAGCTGTGGTGTAACTGTACCTACGTGTAAAATCACGTGATACAAATTTATAGTAAATAATGAAGACGAGGCAGAAGAGAAGGGGCGGCAGCATGCGACAGGGATGACCAGCTGATCTGCATGACAATGCTGCACCCACCAGCTGCACCTGCGAAAGGAATCAAGGTGGAGCATCAAAAGTATCATTTCTCTCTCTCTCTGCCTAGCAATCAGTACTTATGTCATAATTAACCAGGAAACGTAGTCTTAGGATTTACAAATCTCTCAGGACCCTTGTAGTTTACTGGTTAAGCTAACTTATTAACCAAGAAACGTGTCAGTTCTTGAATTGCTCAAATCTCTTAGAACGGGCAGTTTACTGGTTAACCTAACATTATTAACCAGGAAACGTGTCAGTTCTTGAATTGCTCAAATCTCTTAGAACGGGCAGTTTACTGGTTAACCTAACTCTACACTTACAATTAATGACAGGAAGCTGAGAATCCCTACGCAATCTCAGGCAGGTCACGTTTTAACACCCACCGTGGGTGTGAACACTCATGTGGATAATGTGCATTCTCCGGGAATCCTCTGGAGAGGCCCACAGCTCGAGACGTTCCACAAGGTAATTCATACACAGCCTTGGATTGTCTCTGCAGGGTTCTCAAACTTCCCCCTTAACTTATGGTACAATACATAATATGTATGTACAGACCCTGGACATACTGTGTCCTGTGGGGCCAACGGGCAAGACGTCAGGTCTGCACCCATATTACCACTGCCCTGTCTCTCAACTGCTTCAGAGATTATGGGTGTGGGTTCAAACGGCACAGGAAGGACATGTCCCTGATTAGTGGTACATTGACACACATTGCAGGAGCGCACACAGCTATCTATTTCTCGTCTTATCCCTGGCCAGAAAAAGTCCCATTCTAACACTGCTAGCGGTACTTAGCGGGAATGACAAACTGCAATTGAACCTCACCCTGGGGTGTTCGTGACTCACGGTACAGCCGTCCTTGTTTACGAAGGAACTTGGCTTGACCTCCTCATGAATACTTTATCACTCTATCCTTTTGCTTCTTTCACATGGCAGCAAGTGTCGGGTCAGAATGTTGTTCTTGAACAACAACTTGGTTACAAATCAGATCTTGCAGCGATGCAATAGTCACTGGGGTGACAGTTTGGAGCCTCAGGCATGGCTCGTGTTTCTGCAGCCGAATTCTGAGTAGCGTCATCTTCGATGCAACTATACTTGGCACCGGGAATATTGCCTATGATAAGGTCAAGTAAAGGTTCTGGCATGACAACTGCGAGTGTCGTACTGGTGTAAAATGGAGATGCCACCTGGATACGTGCCTCAGGGAACAATCTCACTGATCCATCAATAAGGTTAGCTTGGATCTGTCGACCTGTGTACTGCTCAGGCCGAACTAGACTCTGCCTGACAGAGCAACCTGAGGAACCGTTGTCTCTCAGGACTTTCACAGGAATGTCTCCCACAAACCCTGGCTGAACAAGGAAGGCACTGTCACCTGTGGGAGAGCCTGTGGAGGAAGCAGCTAGCCACTGATTAGGCTGCTGAATAAATGATGCAGCAAACATGGTGCCCTGAGAACTTGATGCTTGAGGGGTTGTACTCACCGTCTGGGGAGATGGAGCATTGGCCATCTTTGGAGGGGGGTTCACTGTCGCTGTGGGACCAGTGAACTGTGGGGAAGTACCCATACCGGTAGGGATGACACCACCATGCTGCTGCTGAGGAATGAAGGCTGTGTTCGCCTTGTGCCTCCGAGGGGCTGGTGCTGAAAAGGTTTGTCCCAACGGTCGATTACATGGCTGATACTGCTGCTGGTTAGGGTACCTGTTATACCTATCCCAGTCAGGTTTCTGAGTGTTTTGCCCCTGGTGCTTCCTCTGCGGTTTTGGACCTTGGCCATTATACTGAGAACGGCCTTGTTTGCTGGGGTTCAGTCTGAGATGGTTTCCCAGATTTACCAGGTTTCCTGTTCCAGGTATGCAGCTTACGAGTTTGATACCCGTATGCAGTGAAAAATGCATCAGCCTTCTCCATCATTTGGCTGGCATCTCTTACCTGGCAGATCTTAAGCCGAGCCATAAGTTCAGTAGGCCACGACTTTTCTAGCTGAGTGCGCAGCATAAGGTCAATTATCCCCTCACGTGTGGAAGGAGTTTCATCTTTCTCTATCCACTATCTAAGTAAGCAGTAAGCTGGTCAAGAAACTGAACGGCAGTCTCTTTTTCGTGTAAATGCGCCCTCATGAACTGACTCTTGGCATCATCAACTGTGAGACCGTATGCTTTGATGAGTGCGGCCTTCATCATCTCCTACATGAGATTGTCTCCACGAATTCTGTGGAGAATATCGAGGGCAGGGCCCTCAAACAGGCTAAGAAACTGAAGCCGCTTAGCTGCATCATCCAGCTGGTAAAGTTGAGCCATGTCTTCAAAACGAGCTAAGTATGGCTCGATTCACTCACCTTCCTTGTAGGGGGGAAGCTTGATGTGTGGGGTCGCCATAATATGTGCAGGGATAGCACTCGTGGAGCTTGGGTCAGCTGCACCAGATGTGTCTGAAGCCAAGGAATCTCGCTTGAGCTTCAACATTTCAATTTCATGTTTTTCGCGTACTTCTCGCTCAGCACGTTCGTGTTCTCATTCTCTCTCTCGTTCCTCACACTGTTCTCGCTCATGTTCTAACTCGAGGTTCACGTTGTTTTTGCTCGTGTTCACGCTGTTCTCGCTCGTGTTCGCATTGTTCTCGCTCGTGTTCGCGTTGTTCTCGCTCGTGTTCGCGTTGTTCTCGCTAGTGTTTGCATTGGATTCTACGCTCTTCACGAGCATCACTCTCACGTTGCTGCTCGTGACTAAGCCGAAAGAGGACATAATCCTTTACTTCTGTTGGGCCTGTAAGCCCCATATCTTTGGCTTCCTGTACATAGACGTTGGTAGACATGATGCTAAGTCAGTCTAAGTAAACTAGCAACTCAGTACTGACTGCTATTTTGCAGAGAAAGATGCCAATAATCGAGAATAAAGAATATAGGCACAGGTTAGTGGTGACCAGTTTTATCTAATTAAACTGGTAAAGAAAGAAAATTAAACAAACAACTGACTGTGAAAACTATTATGTAAATTAATAGAACTGAATCAATAATCACCAGTAAGATAGTGCCAATAGACTTGAATGATAAATACCTAAATATGAGCTAGTGAGTATTATCTCGTGATTAACTATAGAGCTAGGAGTTAATATCCAGGAATGAGGTCGCCAAATGTCACGAGGTTTTTAAGAATATACGGTACAATATTAAAGTATGATATTGAATAATACTTGAAAACAGGACAAAGAATTGACTTGTGAAAATCAAGCAATGATTACTTTATTCCGGCTTACTTCGCCGATTCTCTAAGGACGAGAATTTATAAACTTTCTCAACAGTACACAGCAGAGACTAATGACTCACTCGTGCTGTTTATTAGTACTGTTGGCCTCTGGAGAAAGTGACTCCACCCCTGACAATCAATAACTAATGATATTAATGATAACAGGTTCTTCCTGGTGCAATTAACTCCTAGATGGCACAACGGATTTAAGTTAATAAAAAGGGCTGGCCTAAGTACCAGTTGTGAATAATGCAAAGCGTTTATGCAAACTAGGAGCTATAAGTGAAATAAGCTTGTGGAGAAATAAAACATGAATTTACATTACATTAAGCTCAAGAAAAAGAACTGTTAATTTATTGATTACAATGAAATAAATTAACGTTACATGAGTCTCAAGATGAATTCAAAATAAGGAGATCGCACTCACTCGCTCACTCAAAAGCTAACTCTTAAGCCTAGGAAAAACTAAAAGAAAATACTGATCAGAAAAGTGGACTAAGCGGATGACTGGGCGTCGTTGCTGAGGAAGGACGCTGCACACGCTGAGCCTCTCGCCAAATCACGCTAGGTGGAAATTCAGGAACTGGACAACGGCGGCACTGCTACACACTGGGCCCAACCTGCTTCCACGGCGCTCAAATCCTGACTGATTCAAATTATGAGAGAAGGAGGCGAGACTGGGCCGTACTTGCTAACGGCCAATGAGTGAGCGATACACACCCGCAATATCACTTAGCGGAGGTGCTAACATCGCGCACAAGGACGATCACTTATGAAACAGTGAAAAATGTCCTGAAACCATTCCCGATTGAGTAAATACGGGGACGGTTAAACTGAGTGATAAATACTGGGGTTCCACTAGAATTCGCGATTTCCCGCCAAAGTTTAATGTCACGAGTTTATTTAGAGAGAAAATCGCGCCAACTCGTGACAGGAAGATGTACGTGAAGATACTAGTAAAGAGAAAAATCGGGATCTTTATCAGTATTAGTCGATATTAAGGACCGGATCTTCACCTCGGGGGGAGAATGATAGCCATAATGAACCTTTGTCCATGCTGACGAAGCACGAATGAGGTTGGAGTGTCTGTAGAAAGTGAATCAGTATCAGTACTGGAATGAGACAATTTTGTGACGTCCCTCTGACTGTTCAGTAAATATGTGTAGCCTACTGTATGTATGTATCTATCTATCTATCTGTCCGTCTGTCTGACGTGGACGGTGCTATGAGAGAGGTTAATAGCCTACTCGAGTTGTGGGGAGATGGATTGGAGTGGTAATTAATGGTGAAGGGAAGAGTATCTCCGGTATGATGAACGCAGGGAATGATGTGTTGCTGTCATTGAACGGGAGCTTTGCAGTCAGTGTAGATTATGTGGATGTCTATGAGCGTAGTGTTTTGAAAATAAATATAGATAAGAGTAAAGTGAGGTTGTTGAGACGAAAGGTGACAAACGGGTGTTGTTGGTTAGTAAACTTGGGAGTGCAAATGCTTGATTTGATTTGAAATATCTATTTTTGTAAAGGGTATACAGAGTACTTATACAACAAGAGAAAGTGATGGGTCTTGCCACACACCTTCTTCAGCCAATACAGTCCATACATTTAGTGGTTGTACATTCGTGGGTGTAGCCACACGCCCTTTAAGAGAACTAATTCCCCGGGCTAGACCATGATAAATCATACGAGTATATTCCTGCTAGGTGACGAGAGAGTGCTGCCTCTCTCAGCAAAGCAGTTACTCGGGCGGGGTGCGACCTCTCGACCTTGCGATCTAGAGTCAAGCGCTCTACTACTGTGCCACCCTGCCCCAACACCTCCTGTAATAAGTATAAGTTATACGGTAAGTTAAAAACTATAGAGGTATTCGCAAGGTGTATTACATACAAAAGTAAGGAGAAGTATCAGAGTTGTATAGGAATACAGCATAGCATTATAGCATCTGCTCTGGCCTAAGCTGATGACGTAGCACCGCCTTATCAGCGGGTGGCCTGGGGTTGGTGGGAGATGCCCACAGCATCCTCCCCAACCACCCCACTCTCTCTCTGCTCCACATCTTCACTACTTTTAGTTGTTCATTTATTATTTACAAGTCCTTCATTGGTACACAGTAGCGATTTTCTCCGACATTGGCATGAGCAGTACTTTTATTTGCGACTATAGCTAGGTAAAGCAAGGCACAAAACACCCTCCAACACTGCACCACTCTCTCTCTCTCTCTCTCTCTCTCTCTCTCTGTTTTATATCTTCACTACTTTGAGTTGTTGACGTATTTTGCCCATGTACCTCATTGGTACACAGTGTATTTTTCCTTTACACTCGTTTAAGTACATTTGTTAGCGATTGTGGCTAGGTAACGTAAGGCTTGATGAACATTGCTGGTCTGTGTGGGAGTGCAAATGATGTAATCCAATACTATCTCCAAAAGGAGGAGGAGGAGGAGGAAGAAGAAGTTAGAAGAAACACCACCCTACCACCACCAACCACCACCACCACTAACAAAGTTAACACGTAGCACTCGTATATCTGGCATGATACCCTTTAAAAGACGATGCATTTACATCTGTATTCTTGCTGTTGCTGCTGCCAGTTATTTTATTGTGCTTTATTGGAAATCTCATGTAGCGAAAAGGTTAACGAAAGCTTAATATAACCCCACCAGTTGGGAAAGTCACCCCTAAGCTATATAAAATTGTCAGGGAGCAGCAAGGATGAACTGTGGGTGAATGATGTTAGCCGGTTGGAGTTGCTAACGGCACAGTTGAACACTGAGGCTATTATTAGAATCACGATTACGTATTCGGGATTTGCCCATGTATCAGCCCCACCAGACGTAAGATAAATTAATTCCGGTGTTAACATATTAACTTTAGCGTGATGTGTGTGTGTGTGTGTGTGTGTGTGTGTGTGTGTGTGTGTGTGTGTGTGTGTGTGTGTGTGTGTGCTAGACACTACAAATTACTCGTTACATAAAAACCACTCGCCCAAAAAGGGGATAAAAATAATACTGGTTTTTCTTTAAAAATTCTCGGGTAACAAAGGAGCAACACTCGTCTATTATGCGCCATATTTTGTATAACGTAATTATTTCCATTCCAGTGCCAATCTGCCATTGTTGTTGACCCATCCTTTCCTGCCCCATCAAGAGCATAGACTCCCACCACTTGGCAACTCACTACAGATATTAAAGGCGCCAGTGACCTCTCCACTTTTTATACAGAAGGAACAGTACACCAGTTGTGGCACTCCCTCCATCTTTTTTAGCTTTGTAACATCAAATGCTGCTAAATATCTGATAACACTACAATAAAGTGTGTTGATGTGGAGAGACACTGTATAGGACTCTCATTCGCAAGCCATTCCTAACCCAAAGTCCACGGCAATGTGTGGTTTACTGTCACTCCCATAGCAGGAACAGTTCTAGCATTGTATTTAGGACAGTGCCAGGCCTGTTGTTGTCGGGACACCTAGAAACAGCTCTAGTATTCTGTTGTGATTAACGCCAGTTGATTTCATTCGGCTAAGAGTGAGTCATAGCAGCCTAAGAGTGTTAAATGGAATGTAGGCTATAAATGACTCTGTATTTGCATCTCCGTCTGCATCTGTAGCGTATTTACATTTGTATCTGCATGTGCATCTGCATCAGTTCGTATTAGGCCCACTGTATGATCAGATCTGCTCCTCGGAGGTAGACTGATAGCCATGATTAACCCTTGCCCATGCTGGCGCAGTACAAATAGGCAAAAGGAGTCTGTAGGGGTAGTGATGCTTGTGAAAGTGGATGTAAGCGAGCGTATATTTGTTGCTTATTCATCATGAATCAGACCTTGGTAGAATGTCATGAATTGGCAGTGGCGAGTTGCCTTCTTACCGAATCGGCTGAGGAGACTGTTATATGTGCACACATCGTAGGCATAACACTGGACAACACACACACAAAGGAAACTCTCTACCTTTATCCTGAAAGATTGTATGAGAGTTACAGATCAACTAGACTCCGAGGATGTAACACATCTGAGCTCCCAATAAAGCATCCAGTAGCAATACGGAGTCTTTAATAATAACCTAAAGTCCTGATGGTATATCTACCAGCTCACATCTCACTTGGTAGTGTTGTCTTGATTATATGATTCAGAGTCTGTATATGTCATCAGTAGCATCAGCAGGGTTGCAACATACGTATGCGTTGGAAAGGACGCACTACCAGCACTCTTTTTGAATGTCCGCCACGGCGTGGGTTCAAACTCTAGATACTAGGTTCACGCATCGGCATCGTAACAATAGAACACCGAACCACCCCAGGTAATATAACTGAAAGACGCGCAGTTAGTAACCGCTTTCAGTTCTGAGCAACACCCTGAAATGTGAACAGTGCTTTTTATCGGCATAACAGAGACGGGTTATTACTGTATCTCTGCTGTCGTCGTCCCAGGAGGCCCTGTCGTCGCCCCAAAGTGAACTGAAGTCTTCGTTTTGACTGGTTGTTAACTTTGGGTGGAGTAAATATGGCTTAATGCCCCACATAGAGGATGATGGCCATTTAGCCACACTATAACAAGAAAATGTATCTCTGTTAGGTTACGCATGACAACCGCACGAATGGTAGCTCGGACCCTGACCCAGTGTGCGTGTGTGTGTGTGTGTGTGTGTGTGTGTGTGTGTGTGTGTGTGTGTGTGTGTGTGTGTGTGTGTGTGTTTGTGTGTGTTTTATGTGAAGAAGAAGGAACCAAAGGCCATGAGCCCGCAAAACTGTTCCTTCCAAGAGAAAAACAAAATACAAAAGAGAGCCAAATTCAAGTTCCATTCATTTCGAGATGCCTGGACACACTGCGTTTGAAAGACTGGAGATCATAGGAAGCAGGAAATACAGACAGAGGGAGACAGTTCCAGAGTTGACCTGTTCCATAAATGAAGGACTGAGAGTAACGGTTAACTCTTGAATTAGAGAGTTGGAGAGAAAAGGGGTGAGAGTTTGCTGCTAGACGGGTGCTACTCGCCCGTCGTAGAAGTGGAGCAATGCATGCAGACAGTTCAGAGGAACAGTGACCATTCAAGTAGCGATAGAAAAGAGATAAAGATGCAACACTGCGGCGAAGAGACAGAGGTTGAAGGGAGTCAGTAAGAGGGGGATAGTTAATGAGACGAAAAGCCTTTGACTCCACCCTATTGAGAAGAGCTGTATGACGGGAGCCTCCCCACACATGAGAGTTGTGCTCCACACAGGGGCGGATAAAACCCCTGAATAGAGTCAACAATTGTGCAGGGGCAAAGAAGGAATGGAGTCAGCCTAGCACACCCAATCGCTTGGAAGCAGATTTTACAAGAGATGTAATATGATCATTCTAAGACAGGTCCCGAGCAAATGAAACCCCAAGCATGTTCAAGGATGATGCAGGATTAAGTTGAGTATTATTAAACATTAGTGGGTACACCTGTGGAAGATTTTTTCGGGCTGATAGGTGCAAAAACTGAGTCTTTGATGCATTAAAAACAACCAGATAATTTTTACCTCAGTCAGAGATACGAGCCAATTCAGACATTAGGTGTGCCATAGCCTCATCCCTTGCCTGTTGAAGTAACTGCTGAGATGGACGTTGTGAGAATCGAATGGAAAGGTGAAGGGTGGAGACATCAGCGTATGAGTGGATAGGGTTAGATGTACAGCTTAGAAGGTCATAGATGAATAAAAGGAAGAGAGTTGGTGATAGGACAGAGCCCTGAGGAACACCACTGTTAATAGATCTGGGAGAAGAACGATAGCCGTCTACAACAGCGGCTATAGAACGAGCAGAAAGGAAGCTAGAGATGAAGGCACAGAAAGAAGGACAGAAACCGTAAGAGGGCAGTTTGGAAACTAAAGATTTATGCCAGACTCGATCAAAAGCCTTTGAGATGTCAAGTGCAATGGCAAAGCTTTCGCCAAAGTCCCGAAAGGGGGATGACAAGGAGTCTGAAAGGTAGGTGAGAAGGTCACCTGTGGAGCGTCCCTGACGGAACCCATACTGACGATCAGAAAGAAGGTTGTGATAGGAAAGATGCTTTAAAATTTTTCTATTAAGAATAGACTCAAAAACTTTTGAGAAACAGGATGTTAAAGCAATTGGGCGATAGTTAGAGGGTTGGGAATGGTCACCCTTCTTTGGGACTGGCTGAATGAGAGCAAACTTCCAGCAAGAAGGAAAGGTACAAGTTGACAGACAAAGGCGAAAGAGTTTGCCTAGGCAGGGTGTAAGCACAGAAGCACAGTTCTTGAGGACAACAGGAGGGACTCCATCAAGCCCATATGCCTTATTAGTACTAAGGCCAGCAATAGCAGAAAATACATCAGCTGAAGAAATTTTAATGTTAGCCATGAGGAATTCTGAGGGGGGAAGTGATGGAGGAACAGCACCGGAATCGTCTAAGGTGGAACTGGAGGAGAGTGTCTGAGCGAAGAGATCTGCTTTATCAGTAGAAGAAATAGCTACAGAGCCATCAGAGTAGAAAAGAGGAGGGAAGGATGATGAGGTAAAGTTGTTAGAAAGGTTTTTGGCAAGGTGCCAGAGGGAACGGGAAGAGTTCGAGTTGGAGAGTTGAGAGCGTTTTGTACCGATGAAATTATTTTTAGCAGAGCGAAGAACGGACAGAAATGTATAAAAGACGTGATTCAGGGGTGGGTTGGCTCCGGTACCTTTTATAGGCCCTCTCCTTGTTGCAGACAGCATTAGGACAAGCGTGATTAAACCAAGGCTTTCTTGCATTAGTCAAAGGATTTGAGAAAGGAATGTAAGCTTCCTTGCACGAGAGAATAACCTCCGTAATTCGCAAGGCACACCCAGATGGCTCCTGGCCATGAAAGCAATAATCATTCCAGGGAAAATCAAAGAAGTACTGCCTGAGGGCCTCCCAAACCGCAGCTCCAAAGTGCCAGAGATGACGTTTTTTTGGAGGGTCCGCAGGCCGTACCATTGCGATAGGACAGGTTAAGGTGATAAGGTTATGATCGGAGGAGCCCAACGGAGAGAAAAGATTAACAGTGTAAGCAGGATTAGTTGTAAGGAGGAGATCAAGTATGTTGGAGCTCCCTCCAAGGCGGTCAGGGATACTGGTAGGGTGCTGTACAAGCTGCTCTAGGTCATTAAGGATAGAAAAGGTGTAGGCTTGTTTGGATCAGTGAAAGGAGAGGAGAGCCAAAGGTGATGGTGAACATTGAAATCTCCAAGAATGGAGATTTCAGAGAAAGGAGAGATGGATAGAATGTGTTCCATCGTAGAAGTAAGAGAGTCAAAGAATTTTTGATAGTCAGTAGAATTAGGAGATAAGTAAACAGCACAGATATATTTAGTCAGAGAATGACAGGAAAGCCGAAGCCAGAGTATAGAGAATTCAGAAGAATCGAGTTCAGGAACACGAGAGCAAGATAACTTGTTGCGTATATATACACAACAGCCACCTTTGGCTTTGAAATGATTATAGAGAAAGTAGGAGGATACAGAAAATGGTTTGCTGTCAGTTACCTCAGACAGCTGAGTCTCAGTTAGAAAAAAAAAGTGAGGTTTAGAGAAGGAAAGGTGGTGCTCAAGAGAGCGAAAGTTAGAGGCAAGGCCACGAATGTTGCAGAAATGAAGAAGAAGAGAGTCAGACAGTGGTTCCAGGCACCTTGAGTCGTCACCGGGAGAGGGGCTGAAGGTGGGGGCATTTATGGTCCCCCCCCCCCCGGGGACTCCGAGGCTATGTTATTCGACGCCATCTTGAAAATTTTGAAAAGGAAGTGTTGTGTATACTGTGCATGTAGTTTGATGATAGTTGGAGAAACTTGTATTGGAGAGCATGCTGGTCTACTCTCTGTGTTACCGAGACACTGAAAAGGTTCAGCAAAGGGGGATGGTCGGGACCTAGTCCCGAGGGCTGATGAAACGGGAGCTCCAGCTCTCCCTGTCATCAGCTTTCCATCCACCTTGGGAGCACTGCCCTGCTCGACTGTGTGTGTGAAAATAGTAACCCAAACACTTCTAAGCCGATCTTAACTAAGCCTGACTGAAGGGATGCGAGTTAGCCGGAGGGTTGGTCGCTTATTTTTTGAAACAGTGGGTCAACATGGTCAACGTCACATACAGGATTAATTTAAGGCTTTGAATCGATTTGAAACAACCCTGGTGGAAGGGCTCAGGGTAAGCCAAGAATAACGGAGTTCGATTTTGAAAATAGTTAAAAGTCATGGTCAAAGAGCAAGGTCAAATCTCGATGGTGTGTCTGTGTGGGAAAAAAAAAAATCAGTTTTGACCCGATTTAGGTCAAACATGATGGAAGAGTTGATGGCAAGCCGAAGGATTGACCTATTGCTTTTGAAAGGAGTAAATCAAAGATCAAGGTCGTATGAAAAGGTCACCTTAAACAGTTTTCACCATATTTAAACCTATCTTTGTGGATGGGTTCAGGGTATGGAAAGAATGAAAGGATTCGATTTTCAGCTATTAGTCAATGGTCAAGGTTGCAGGGAACGGTCAAAGCTTATGAGCACAGAGCTGCCAAATCCAACAGTTTCGATCTGATGTGGCTAAACCTGATGGACGGGTTGAAAGTCGAGCAAGGATGAAATAAGTAGAATTATAGTACAATCAGCTGAAGGTCAAGGTTAAAAAGCAAAGTCAAAAGTTTGGCACTTTATCAGTGTTCCTTCTTGTTTTCATAGAAATCGACGTCCATGGAGTGATCAACAATCTTGCCATAGCCAAGCAACTGACCGCTACAGAAATATAGACACCAATTAATGATTACAAACAACTGAAGATACAAGTGTTTGTCTATACTGTACAGAATGAGTGGGTATTGCGAGTTATTTGAAGCGCGAATATCTGCTGCCTTGGGAAACAAATGCAAGAAGTACAGAGCCATGC
Source organism: Coenobita brevimanus (assembly GCF_032717465.1). Classification (NCBI taxonomy): domain Eukaryota; kingdom Metazoa; phylum Arthropoda; class Malacostraca; order Decapoda; family Coenobitidae; genus Coenobita; species Coenobita brevimanus. The sequence continues at coordinate 32,030,617 of NC_137047.1, read as the reverse complement.
ATCACTCGAAATTAATTACCGATTGGATATCAACAGCGACTCAAATGGAGCTCATGTAGAAATTTACAAGTAAAATTGTAAATGATCTTTAACCTGCGACTTCCTTCATTTCAGTAATGGGAAATTGTATGGGTATGGCAAGACAGCCTCAAGAAATGTTAACAAATCTCTGACTCCGTGCGCGCCAGCCAATTTTAGCCAAAGATTAAAATTTCACCATCATCATCATAAAGCCTTTTCAACACCTTTTATATTTTCCTCTTGAACTGCCCATTCCTTCAATATCGCTCACATAAAAACTCAGTGACCTAAACCGTCACATCTGAAAACCCCTGAGACTATACCCGTATTTTTCCGTATTGCACCGAATACTCTTTGATTCGGATTACATATTCAAAGACTTCCCCCAGTGACCGATTTCCGACCTTTTCTTTACAAAACTCCTCCGATACTCAGATTCTTCATTACTGGCAGGACCAGCAATCTTAAGTAAACTGATTAAATTATCAATCGTGTGTCGTACGTACACTGAGAACTGGTAAGCACTGAGCGGCTTGTGCTGTAGGTTTAATGTACTGTACATTCACGAACACTAATTTCTGCTCAGGGCTTCGTACTCCAGTATCCCCCGGGGAAGAGGGGACTGAGGAATGAAACAAGCCAGGGCCAAAGAGTAGACAAGCTCCACCCGCCTCTACCCCAGCTCCCAACCCTCACCCATACCCCTACCCAACTTCTCCCCACCCATCAGTCTTAAGTGGGAGTTACACCACAAGCTGACTTCATACTTTACGCTCATGGTCACACTACTGTTGCACAAACACAAAACACTAGGATATGTAACAATCATATAATTTAACTATCAATATGCTACAGCAAAAAATTAATGCATTTTAACACTGAGACTAAAACAAAATCGTAAACAACGGCCCTGCCAGGCCTCATGCGTTGGCCTCAGTGTTTACTGTATATTGCTCACACACATATACACAACCACACATACACATACACAAACACACACATATACACACACATACACATACATACACACACACACACACATACACACACATACACATACATACACACACACACACATACACACATACACATGCACACACATATAGGTACACTACATAAACATATGCACACGCACACACACACACACACACACACACACACAAAGAACTCTCTCTCTCTCTTTGTGTGTGTGTGTGTGTGTGTGTGTGTGTGTGTGTGTGTGTGTGTGTGTGTGTGTGCCTTTGTCTGTGCGTGTGTTTTTGTTTGTTTCTGTGTTAGTGTGTGTGTGTGTGTGTGTGTGGTGGGTGGGTGGATATACTGTATAAATATTTAACACACACACAAATATATATATATATATATATATATATATATATATATATATATATAAGACAGTATGGATCAGTTGGGTCAAGGATTGTGTGGGTAAAGTTGAAAGTTGGAATACAAATGTGGGCGATTGTGTGTGTGTATGCGCCAACGCAAGATCGTACTAGAAGAGTGAGAGAAGAGTTCTGGACAAATGTAGAAGTGTGCATGGAAAAGTTTGGAAGGAATGAGAGAGTGTTTTTGATTGGTGATATGAATGGTAAAGTTGGGAATGTGAAGGTGGATGGAATAGTTGGTGAGTGGGGTGTGCCTGCTGAGATAGATGAGGATGGGAGTGCGTTAGTGGACATTTGTGCTGGGAGGGGGTTGGTGGTAGCCAATACCCTCTTCAGGCATAAAATGATCCACAGGTATACATGGCGAGTGATGAGAAGGGTGGGTGGTGAACTGAATGAAAGGAAGGCAATGATTGATTATGTGTGTGTGGATGAAAGGATGCGAAGATGTGTAATGGATGCAAGAGTTTATAGAGGTTGGGGGAGTGGACTTTCTGACCACTACTTGTTGGTGGCCAGAATCAAGGTCCAATTAGAATGGAGAAATAGAAGAAGGGAAAGACGAGAGGAAGGAGTAGTTGCAAGGAGAGTGGAAAGGTTACAAGAGGATGAGAAAAAGGCAGAGTATAAGAGAGAAGTGGAGGAACGATTGGGCAAATATGAATTGGAGCAGATGGGAGACGTGGAAGGTGTGTGTAGCATATTTACAGAAGAAATATGTGCAACATGTGACGTGGTGTGTGGAAGGAAGAGAAGACGGAGGGGGGTGCAAGGAACAGCGTGGTGGACTGAAGAGGTGAAACAGGCTGTGGCACAAAAGAAGAAAGCATACAATGAATGGATGAGAAATAGGGGCGTGGAAGAAGTTGAGAGGCGGAAGAGAGAGTTATATGTAGAAAGAAAAAGAGAGGTGAAACAATTAGTAAGAGAGAGTAAGAAGAGAGTAGATGAGGAATTTGGAAGGAATTTGAGTGTAAAGTGGAGGGACTGTAAGAAAATGTTCTGGAAAGAGGTGAAAAGAGTAAGACAGGGTGGAAGTGAAGTTAGCAGGGGAGTGAAGGATGAAAATGGTAGATTACTAGTGGAGAAGGGAGAAAAAGTGAGCAGATGGAGAGAACACTTTAAGGAATTGTAGAACGTAGAGGATGGAAGTAATGCGAGTATAAGTGGCTGGGGAATGGCTGGGAGAAGGAGGGAGGTGAGAAGACAGGAAGAAATCAGTAGGATAGAAGTTGTGGAAGCAATGAAGAGAGTTAAATCTGGGAAAGCCCCAGGAATTGATGGAGTGTGTGGTGAAATGCTGAAGCATGGGGGAGAGATAGTAGTAGAATGGATGAGGAAGATGTGCAGATTGGCCTGGGAAGAAGGTAGAGTCCCGGAGGATTGGAAGTCAGGTATAATTATTCCCTTGTACAAAGGAAAAGGGGAAAAAGAAGTGTGTGGTAATCATAGGGGCATTTGTCTTCTTAGTATAATAGGAAAAGTGTATGGTAAGATACTTATTGACAGAGTTAGAGAAAGAACAGAGAAATTAGTTGGAGAAGAACAGGGAGGCTTTAGGAAGGGAAGAGGTTGTGTAGATCAGATATTCATTCTTAGATCTTTAGTGGAAAAGTTTCTAGAGAAGGGAAAGAAGTTGTATGCGGCTTTCATGGATTTGGAGAAAGCATATGTCAGGGTGGATAGACAAGGATTGTGGAAAGTGTTAAGAATATATGGAGTAGATGGGAAGTTGTTGAATACTGTGAAGAGTATGTACGATGGTGCGAAGGCTGCAGTGCGTGTGGATAGTGAACTAAGTGAATTTTTCTCTTTGAAAGTTGAGTTGAAACAGGGATGTGTCATGTGTCCATGGTTGTTCAATCTGTACATGGATGGGGTAATAAAAGAGGTACAAGGTAGGGTAGTGGATGTTGGAGTGGCCCTGGTGAGAGAGGATAGTGTTTGGAAACTCCCTGTACTGTTATTTGCAGATGATACTGTGTTGTTGAGTGAAGACGAAGGGGAGCTGCAAGGCTTGGTGGATGAGTTTGGGAGAGTGTGTAAGAAACGGAATCTGAAGGTGAATGTAGGGAAGAGTAAAGTGATGGTCTTTGAGAGAGGTGAAGTCAGTGAATGTACAGCGAGGTTGGATGGTGAGGAATTGGAAAATGTGAGTACGTTCAAGTACTTGGGTAGTGTGATGAGTAAGGATGGAGGTTTGGAGGGTGAAGTGCTTGAAAGGGTACAGCAGGGAAGAAAGGTTGCTGGTTCTTTGAAAGCAGTGATAAGAAACAGGGAAGTGAGCATGGAAGTGAAAAAGTTACTACATGACAGTATTGTGATACCAACTCTAACGTACGGAAGTGAAGCTTGGACGTTGTTGGAAGGACACAAGTCAAGAGTGAGAGCAGTGGAGATGAGTTATTTAAGAGGAGCCTGTGGAGTCACATGGAGAGATAGGCTGACGAATGAGGATATAAAGGAACGTTGTGGTGTTGATGTGGATGTGATAGGGAGCGTTATGAGGAACACACTGAGGTGGTTTGGCCATGTGTAGAGGATGGAGGGTGAAAGACTGACGAAGAGAGTGTATGTGAGTGAGGTGGAGGGGGGAAGAGGGAGGGGGAGGCCGAGGATGAGATGGAGGGATGGGGTGGAGAGGTATATGAGAGAGGGGGTGGGAGTTGGGAGCAGGGCAGTCAAAGGCGGGGGGACAGGGCGACTTGGAGGCGATTTGTTTGTGGCCACCCCAAACGGGATTGAGGCGTCTGGCAATATATTTATATATATATATATATATATATACATACATACATTATATATATAGATATATATATATATATATATATATATATACATATGTGTGTGTGTGTATGTGTGTGTGTGCACGCGCGCGTCTGCCTTTCTGTCCGTGCGTGTTTTTTGTTTGTTTCTTCGTTAGTGTGTGTGTGTGTGTGTGTGTGTGTGTGTGTGTTTATATATATATATATATATATATATATATATATATATATATGCTTAAGGTGGAAAATGACGAGTCGATGAATGCGCTTTTGAAACTTTTTAATGTGGCTTGGGATAATGGTGGAATTCCAGAAGAGTGGAAAAATGGAGTGATTATAAAAATACCAAAAAAGGGAGATTTAAGTGTGTGTGGCAATTAGAGGGGGATAATTTTGACACCTGTAGTTGCAAAAGTCTTTTCCAAAATCTTGTTGAACAGAATAGAGCCAGTAATTGATAAAATTTTAAGAGAAGATCAAGTGGGATTTAGAAAGGGTCGAGGTTGTAATGATCAGATTTTTATTGTAAGGCATCTAATGCAACAAGCTAATGAGATGAAAATGCCACTTAGTATGTGTTTTGTGGAATTTGAAAAGGCGTTTGATAGTGTTTCACTTGGAGCTATGTTGAAAATTATGGGATTCTCTGGTATACCAGAAAAGTTCGTAAATATTATTAGAAGCCTGCATGAAGGTACTTTTTGTAAGGTAATAGTGGGTGGTTCTTTGAGTGATCCATTTCAAGTTAGGTTAGGAATGATTCAAGGAGGAGTTCTTTCGCCATTGTTGTTTGTTTTGGTTATGGATTATGATATGAAAAAGGTTGTAAGGAGAACAGGTGCAGGAATTAACTGGAAAGAAAATAAGAAGCTGATGGATTTGGACTATGCTGATGATATTGTACTGATTTGTGGAAGTATTTATGAGATGCAAAGGGTGCTTGATTGTCTGGTGGAGGAAGGAGAAAAAGTGGGATTGGTAATAAATTGTGGAAAGACTGAAATTATTAATATGAACGTGGAGAACCAAATCGATTGTGTAATTGGGAATAATGTGGTGAAGAATGTAGAAAATTTTAAATATCTCGGAACGATTGTATCATCTAATGGATCATTAAACAATGAAACTGAGGAGAGGATTAGACAGGCTTGGCGAGCTGTTGGAATGTTGAAATCTGTTTGGAATAATAATATGCTTTCGGTACATACTAAAGTGAAAATTTACAAGTCCATGGTTAGACCAATTTTAATTTATGGGCACATGATGTGGATGTGATAGGAAGCGTTATGAGGAACACACTGAGGTGGTTTGGCCATGTGGAGAGGATGGAGGGTGAAAGACTGACGAAGAGAGTGTATGTGAGTGAGGTGGAGGGGGGAAGAGGGAGGGGGAGGCCGAGGATGAGATGGAGGGATGGGGTGGAGATGTATATGAGAGAGGGGGGTGTGAGTTGGGAGCAGGGCAGTGAAATAGCGGGGGACAGGGCGACTTGGAGGCGATTTGTTTGTGGCCACCCCAAACGGGATTGAGGCGTCTGGCAATAGATAGATAGATAGTGTCATGGTACAGTACAATGCAACAGATCAGAAAGTATTAGGATTTGAGAATAAAATACTGAGAAGGATTCTTGGGGTAAAGTGGCAAGACAGAGTTACAAATGCAAGAGTAAGGGATATTACGAGAGTGGAACCAGTTAATGAATATGTGAGACTGTCTCGCTGGAAGTGGCTGGGACACATATACAGAAAAGAAGGTAGTTTAATACAGGATGTGCCAGAGTGGACTGCTGGAGGAAGAAGAGGTAGAGGTAGGCCGAGGGAAACCTGGTTGAGGACATGAAAAAGGAAGCAGGAGAGGAGTGTTGGTGGGACCTGAAGGAGATGGCAGGAGACAAATATTGGTGGAGAGAGTTCATCGAGGCCCTATGCATCCCGTGGGGTGTCACAGGAAATGATATATATATATATATATATATATATTGTTACGGAACAGAGAAAGATAACGTACACTCTAAGTGAGAATGCTAAGAGTCACTACTGTCCCGTAAAGTTCCAGGTTCAAAACAAAAGAGTTAGGTAAAATTACAAGTTAAAGTTTAATGCTCAAACTAACAACAAAACATTCAGGACTCATAAGGATAATGTAATGGCAAATAAACAGGTTAAATATATGGTTAACTGCAATAGCCTCTATTAACACGAAATTAGCAAGAGTAAATTTATCTAAGTCAGCCCTGATAAAATGAGATACCAGATAATACTCAGTGAATGCCAGATAAATTATTACAGATACAAACTATTATCAAAAATGACTGACATAACCCAACATTAATCAAAAACCTCACTAGGCCCAAGAATCAACCCCATGCTACACAGTACAAGAAAAAATGCAACAACAGTTATACTCAAATTACACACAGCTGCTAGATGTTTGGAGATTTCTTGAGCACTCACAATAATAATATCTGTACAGGGGAGGACAGAGATGTGAACAAAATGAGGAGCAGATCTAAGTGGCAATGATGCAGAGACTGAGCTCATTATATAGGGGCCAGCAGAGCATGATACAACTTGTAAGAAGGACGCGCAAATGAAGCCATGGGGACAAAGAGCTGAAAATCCCGCACTCAACAACAGAAATGACGACTTACTCTACTATAACGGTAGAAGGGGGGAACTGAGGCAGAACACGCTCGTGATCAAACATGCAGCATACTGTGCGTTAAAATTACACAAAGGGTGATGAAATCATAGGCTATGTAACACCTCCCCACAAAGAAAAAGAAATTTGCAAAGGAAATTTCTTATTACTCTAAGACAATCTGTATATGGCATTACAGAACATGCAAAAGTGTTTCCTAATGTTACAAAACATGAGATCTCCCTAGCACGTTCGGTCATAGGTACTTGCCAGTATCCCTTTAACAAATCAAACTTACTTATGTACTTAGCCTTTCCGATCTTGTCTATGCAATCTTCCACGCGAGGGAGAGGGTAAGTGTCTGTTTTGGTTATCTGATTAACACGTCTGTAGTCAATGCAAAGCCGCTGTGACCCACCTGGCTTAGGGACTAGAGTGACAGGAGAACTCCACTCGCTCTGACATGGCTCAATCATCTTGTGGTCCAACAGGTAGCCAAGCTCCTTCTTGATGAGAGGAACTTTCACTGGGTTCACACGGTAAGGAGGCAATTTAACTGGCTTTGCGTCTCCAACATCGACATCATGCATCAACACAGAGGTTCTTCCTGGAGTAGCACGGAACACTTGCGGGTACTCCTGCAGTAATGCCGAAAACTCCTGCCTTTCCTTGGGAGGTAGATGAGAAAGCTTAGTCTGGAGATCATTCATGATATCAGGATTCTTCCCCAAACTATCACTCAGGCTCATACTGCATGGGAGAGCTTCACTTGCAGACTCGGGTGGAACAGCTACAGTGCAGACTGGATTATTTTCGTCCCGCCTGTGATATAACTTTAGCATGTTGATGTGACATAGTTGCTTGTTCTTTCTACGATCTGGTGTGGCGATGACATAGTTGACATCACTGAGTTTCTTCTCCACGAAATAAGGGCCACTAAACTTGGCTTGAAGAGGTTGCCCATGAACTGGTAGCAGAATCAAAACCTGATCTCCTGGCTGAAAGTGGCGTAACCTGGACTTCTTATCATACCAAGTCTTCATCTTCTCCTGAGCAGCTCTTAAATTCTCTCTCGCCAGCTGTAAAGCAGTGGACAGCCGTTCTTTGAACTTCATCACATACTCCAGCAGGTTGACGTCATGTTCCTCCGACAGCCAGCATTCCTTGAGTAACTTAAGGGGTCCTCTTACTTCATGGCCAAACAGTAGTTCAAAAGGTGAGAAGCCCAGTGATTCATTTGGAGATTCTCTTGCGGCAAACACAACGAATGGAAGACCTTTATCCCAGTCTTTCTGATGTTCCAAACAGTATTTCTTGAGCATCGATTTGAGTGTTTGATGATATCTCTCCAACGCTCCTTGGGTCTGGGGATGGTAAGCTGAAGACATGATCTGGGTGATGCCCAACTCTTTCAGAGACTGCTTGAAAACGTTTGACATGAAATTACTTCCCCGGTCTGACTATACCTCCTTGGGCAGACCAAACTTTGTGAAGAACCCTAGCATTTCCTTAACCACGTTCTTTGCTGAGATGTTTCTAAGTGGAATGGCTTCAGGATAACGAGTAGCCATATCAATCATGGTCAACACATAAGAAAATCCTGAAGAAGTCTTAGGAAGAGGGCCCACAATATCCACCAACACACGGGTGAAAGGCGCCTCAAAAGGAGGAATGGGAACTAGAGGTGCAACCTTTTCGGTCTGATTACACTTCCCCACAACTTGACAGGTGTGACAAGACTTACAATACCAGGAAACATCCCTGAAGATACCTGGCCAGTAGAAGTGTTTCAAAATGCGTGCCACAGTCTTCCTCACTCCAAGGTGTCCTGCCAAACTGGAATCATGAGCCACTCGAATGATATCCTGCCTACAAACACGAGGGATGACAACTTGATGTACAACCTCCCATTCACAGTCGGCTGATGCTGTTGGGGGTCTCCACTTCCTCATAAGTACTCCTGACTTTACATAATAACAAGTAGAAGCACCGGCTGACTATTCTTCACTGTAAGCAGAGTTAGCTAGACCTTTCAACTCAGGGTCAGCAACCTGCAACTCAACCAACTCTTGACGAGACAAATTATCAACACTACGGGGTACTGCCTCATCTGGTGAGTGGTCCAAATTAGCAAGAAAAGTGTCAGCTAGGATAACATCATCATCATTATCCTCTAAATCACCAGTAACTTTAGACTTAGCCCTAGTGACAGCACATGCAGAGAACACATCAGGGACATCACAATCCTGGGACACAGCCACTGGCTCACTAGACAACTGAGGAGCTGGACACACTTGACTTCCACCAATATCATTTCCAAGTAAGAAAGTTACACCTGACATTGGGAGTGTCTCAAGCAACCCAACCATAACGGAACCATTAACAAAACCAGACTCTAAATTCACTCTGCACAGAGGGACAGAGAAGTAATTATTCCCTACACCTTGTAAGATTACAGTTTCATCAGAGGAATTAACATTAGAGCCTAGAACACGGGTCAGCATAAGGGATTGGCAAGCACCTGTGTCACGATATATTTTAACTGATTTCCTGTCATTACTGTCCAGAGGACTGACAAAACCATCAGACAGGAAATTAGCACATGAACTCTTGAGAGTGTCACCCACGTTACTGCTCAAAAGAGGAGCTCCATCATGAGAATTTAAGTTACCCCTCAAAGCAGGTTCAGTTAACTCAGTTAAAGAATTCTGGGAACTCTCAAGAGTGGACACTAGACCAATTGCCTGAACATTTAAAGACTCCTTTTTGTTCACATCACGCTGTCTCCTGAAACATCTCTCCGTAGTATGACCAAGCTTACTACAATAAGTACATTTACTTTTCTGAAATCTAGAGGTGAAGCTGGTATTTACTTCCTGAGAAACATCCTCTTTATTCTCTTTCCTGTTACCTGTACTCTGAGTAGAGGCAACGTACTTACTCTCAGCTTTCCCTTTTTCTCTAGAATATCTCTTGTGAGTGAGAACATACTCATCAGCTAAAACTGCAGCATCAAACAAATTATCTATTCTTCTCTCATCAAGATATAGGCTTACATCTTTATAAATACACCTTTTGAAGTCCTCCAGCAAAATCATCTGCTTAAATTTGTCAAAATCAGAATCCACATTCTTAAAATTTAACCACTGCTCTAACAGATCTTCTTTGATTTTTGCATACTCAACATGGGATTGCTTATCTTGCTTGTAAGTTGTCCTAAATTTTACTCTATAGGCTTCAGGAACAAGCTCATAGGCCTTAAGAATCAAGCTCTTAACTACATCATAATTATCAGACTGATCCTGAGGCAAAGATGCATAAGTTACTTGAGCTTTACCGGTGAGAACAGTTTGAAGGAGTACTGGCCAATACTTTTTAGGCCAATTAAAACCTGTAGCTACCCTCTCAAACAACTGAAAATACTTTGTTAAATCAGATTCATTAAAAGGAGGGACAAGTTTAACATTTTTAGCCACATCAAAATCATCAGAGCTAGATGATCCAGTTCCACCTTGTTTCATGCGATACTCATGGTCTGCCTGAATCCTAGCAAGTTCAACTTGTGCGTGAAACTCAGCCTCCTTAACATCAGCCTCCTTAGCACGTGCTTGAAATTCAGCTTCCTTCACACGAGCCTCCTGCAGGGCTAGCTGTAACTTAGCTAATTCAGTCTGCGTTTGCTCATTTGGAGGAGTTACATTAAACAAGCTTTCATTAATCATGTCAACAATTTGATCTTTAGAATGATGAGAGCGAACAGCAATTCCCAATTGTTGAGCAACAAGCTTAAGTTCATTCTTTGTTCTGTTTTCTATATCACACACTGTTTGCACATTTGACAAAAAATCTTTGGCTTCATCAAGTGTAGTAATAGTAGACATAATTAATAAGTAACAGTCACAAAATATCAAGCAATATCCTTATGATAATATCCTGAATATCCTGATATGAGGTCGCCAAATTTATGTTACGGAACAGAGAAAGATAACGTACACTCTAAGTGAGAATGCTAAGAGTCACTACTGTCCCGTAAAGTTCCAGGTTCAAAACAAAAGAGTTAGGTAAAATTACAAGTTAAAGTTTAATGCTCAAACTAACAACAAAACATTCAGGACTCATAAGGATAATGTAATGGCAAATAAACAGGTTAAATATATGGTTAACTGCAATAGCCTCTATTAACACGAAATTAGCAAGAGTAAATTTATCTAAGTCAGCCCTGATAAAATGAGATACCAGATAATACTCAGTGAATGCCAGATAAATTATTACATATACAAACTATTATCAAAAATGACTGACATAACCCAACATTAATCAAAAACCTCACTAGGCCCAAGAATCAACCCCATGCTACACAGTACAAGAAAAAATGCAACAACAGTTATACTCAAATTACACACAGCTGCTAGATGTTTGGAGATTTCTTGAGCACTCACAATAATAATATCTGTACAGGGGAGGACAGAGATGTGAACAAAATGAGGAGCAGATCTAAGTGGCAATGATGCAGAGACTGAGCTCATTATATAGGGGCCAGCAGAGCATGATACAACTTGTAAGAAGGACGCGCAAATGAAGCCATGGGGACAAAGAGCTGAAAATCCCGCACTCAACAACAGAAATGACGACTTACTCTACTATAACGGTAGAAGGGGGGAACTGAGGCAGAACACGCTCGTGATGAAACATGCAGCATACTGTGCGTTAAAATTACACAAAGGGTGATGAAATCATAGGCTATGTAACAATATATATATATATATATATATATATATATATATGTGTGTGTGTGTGTGTGTGTGTGTGTGTGTGTGTGTGTGTGTTCAAAGCAGAGCGCCCAACGCATAAGGCCAGGGAAGGCCGTTGTTAACATATTTGGTTTACTGTCAACATTACAAGGCATTAATTTCTTGCTGCCGTGTGTTGGTAGCTGTATTACAGTATATACCTTTTATCTACAGCGATAGCCAGCAGGTCAATGAGTGGCCAGCGTTCTTCTTCTTCTTCTGTTGCTGCTGTTTCTTACCCAGGGGCAAGTTTGGTTCTGCAGTCATGGATTGTTATAAACAATGTCCAGGTGCACAACTTCGGAAACCAACTACTGTCAGTTGGAAATCCAAGATGGTATCCAAGGTTGCTGCCATATCTATAAATTTACATAAGTTGGTCATAATTTGCTGTAATTTCAAGTTTAATACATGTTTTCTTGTGATTTTATGGACAAGAAATTCATTTTTAAAATTTTCCAAGTAATTTTACATACCTTCACCACCAAATCAACTACTTTAAGCTTGAAATCCAAGATGGCGTCCAGGATGTCTGCCAGGCACTGGACTGACAGGTATCACTTCTAACTCCAAGGTATGTGCCTAATGTGTTCACACCAAAGCTATAACATCACAGATCAGCTCTATATTGAAATACATGATACATCCCAACTCTGAAACTGACAACTCACATCATGAAGCTGGTACAACTCAGGTCTTCTGGGACAGTGAACTAGTCAAAAACTTGATGGCAGCTGCTGAAACCATTTCATTTACAGTAGATTCAAACTACCTGATCAGCATTGTTATTGGTGAACATGCTCTTGAAAATGTGTGTTATGATCTGATACATGTGGAGGAAATTGGCCTGCAAGCACTTGAAAAGTCCTTACACAAAGAAGGCAAAGTTCAACTAGTCAAATGGAACCTTCACACAAAGCCAGGCTAAAAGTAGCAAGCAGAAAGCTCAGCCCCCAGGAAAAAAGTTATGATGTAAGAGCATTTCTTCGTATGACACATTATTGCTAGTGGTGGCAGTTTTAATGTACAGGAGTACATTGGAAACCATGAATGTAGCAATTATCCTCCATCCTTATGAGACTGACACAATGCGAGCAGGTGAAAAAAAAAAATCAAGTCTTGTGAAAGCTATAAATGAGGATACAAGCATAAGTGGTTGTGAAATGTCGCCACCGTACAACAAAATTGCATTAGTGATCGATGTCATGCACTAGATTTATCGTTTGTCATTAGTAAATGATGAAAAGTTCTCTATCATTGCACTTAGATACAAACAAGCAATTCTTAGAAAAGTTCTAGCTAATGCAGTGGCCCTTCACCTGTGTTTTGATCGCTACAGAAGTTCAAGTATGCAGGAAGCAACAAGACTGATGAGTACTGGTAAGCCTAAAGCAGTAAAAATATTTGATGTGTCAGGCCAGCACAAAGCACCGATCCTTCAGAGCTCTTTGCTTGTTCTACAAACAAAGCACAGTTACTTGCCTACTTGTATGATAGATGGTGTCAAGATGAACTCCAGTCTTCACGTCCTTTTAGCGCCAAAATTTATGTGGGTGGTGGTTTCAGTGATGAAACAAAGTAATGTTGCAAAGTGAAGGTGTAACTGCAGTCACTGCCCTTGAATCAAAACATGGAAAGGCAGAAACTCGCATTATTTTTTTTACCCTGTATAGTTTTCAAGTAGACTAAGTTGATCTGCTTATTGTTCATCCATGTGACGCAGATGTTATTGTCCTCTGTATATATTATGCACCCGCTATGTTGAAAGATAATTCTGAATTTTGGGTGAAGGCAGTAACAGAAATTTATCTTCCAATAAATGACATTGCCAAAGCACTACAATCACACTGATGCCTCTCACTACCATTTGTCCATAGTCTAAGTAGCAAGGATACCACCAGCATTCCCCTTTTTTACCAGCAAAAAGGAATGGCTAGATGCGGCTAAGAAATTTCAGTTGGGTCTTTTGGAAGGCTTTGGTTGTGACGGCAATGCCATCATAACTGAAAATGTTATCAGTCAGGGTAGGAAGTTACTTGTCACACTCTACACAAAAAATGCCAAGATGTCAGATGTCTCTTTGAGTGAGATTCGCACTCAAAACATTTTTACCAACAAGATCACTGTCATCAAGCTCCTTTCACCTACTGAGGATGCTTTTATGCAGCATCTGAAACAATCTGCCTTGGCGACAATCATTGACAAGGCAACACACATTGAAAAGCCTTGCATTCCATCGCTGGTTGAATATCGATGAACAATAAAGCAAGCAGAACTTGTGCCAGTTCCAGTGACTGCAGAACTGTGGCCACCAAAGATGTCTACATCCCTTTCTCATAGCTGTAGAAAAGGTTGGTTAAGAAATTGTTCGTGTGCCAAAAGGAATCTTCCATGTTTTCTTGCCTTCAGAGGCCATGGATCTCCAGAGAGCTGTTCCAGAGCTCAGTACTTTCAAGAAACCGAGGATAGCTCTGACTCTGGTTATCATTCATTCATTCATTCATTGCCAGACGCCATGTATCCCAACCGGGGTGGCCAAGGGCTTAGAGTTAATTGTTTTACAGGGAGGGGCACTAATCCTCCACCAACCCCACCTGACTCTGGTTATATTTCTATGAATATTGTATTTCCTTTTTCTCAGTTTGACCAGGATTATCTCAGTATTGGACTACATCTCAGTGTTAGTTATATTAATGGTTGTGTTATATCTCATTCACCAAAAATTGTGTTATGATGTAGGATAAAATGTTTGAGTAGCTGAATATTATTAAGTGTGATGCAAGAGCTTATATTCATGACATGTTCAGTTATTGACTTTTCTCTGATGTGTGCTGTTTATGCACCCAAGAACTGTATTTTTGCAAAATGTCTGTCATTACAAGTGTGGAAACTTCCCTAACAAAAATGTGTTGTTCATTTTAATAAATTATTAAGGTACTAAAACATTTTGTTTTTAACACAAATAATATTTTTTTTAAAGACAAGTGATATAAAATGCCTTAATTGCATGGATAAATATAATTACATACGATTTACTTGGCAACTTATCGTCATACAGTAAAATAGATAGGATAGGCATCCTTCTTGGAAGCCATCTTGGATTCCCAGCTTACAGTAGTTGATTTCAAAGGTTGTGCACCTGGATATGGTTCCTGATCGTTCAAAGATTAAAATGGTATGCCAAAACATTTTATAACAACCCATGTCTGGATGACTAGAAAAGGTGGCTTTTTGCCCCCTTGGTTCTAGCAGATATGTTAAAAGAGTAAGGCCTTTGGAGAAGAGTGTCAAAGACGTTGACCTAAGGGGAAAGCCACAAAATCCTCGTATGGGCAAAAGGTGGACCATGCGACTTCAGCTGTTATCCCAGGTGTTTTTAGGTCGGCTTCCCATCCCAAAAACACCTAGGTATAGCTGGGTTCCCTTTCTAGACCGGAGCTAAGACACACTGTGAGAGGAACAGGGCATAAAAACACTGAGCATCTGCCTTACGCGTATATTACCAAATTACTTGATACAAGGCAGACAGGTGACACAAGACTCTGCACATAGGTAGAGCTCGGACTGGTAGATATGTTCAGGTATCATGCAGGATACCGGCAGTCTCGAGAGTAGACAGACACTGCACTTAAGTGGAGTTTGTGAGTACACTTTGTCCTTGGGCTGCATATACTCTATAACAATTATACAAATGTCCCGTGTTCACTGAGTGGAGCAGGATGATAGGCCACTGTTTTATGTCTCACAGCACATCCAGTGGAATTCAGATAATTAAATACTGTCACTGGGCCCCGTATACTGAGTGTCACTTTCACTTTTACTCCACGGGCATGGAAGTCACAGTCACGATAGAGATATGGGGCTGGGGCCGTCCGGTGGCTCACAGGTGTCGGCCTGGTGTTGCTGGAGTCTCCTCAGGTGCCCTCTAGTTTAAGGGGCATGGGACTACTCGCAGGGCCGTCGTCCTCCAGAGGGGGTTCTGATCGGGCGTGCTGAAGGGCCCTGCACTTGAGGGGCTAGGTATCGGGGTTTGGCCCTCAGGACTGAGGCCAAAAATCTTCTGTAGGTGCTCCTGCAGGCGCCCAGTGCGGGAAGGGCGTTGCTTCCCTTCAGGACTGGAGTGGTCATGCCCTGGAGTACTAGGGGCATTGTGGAGAGCCCATCTGCTGTGATCTTACTCCTGCTGCTTTGCTGTCAGGGTAGGGCTGCGACGTTGCTGGTGACAGGAGCCGACAGGTACTGGTCACCTTCTGGTGCTGGCTGGATGGAGTGTAGTCCCGGGGTCAATGCAGGTCCTCTCCACCATTCTGCTGTTGGGAGGCTCTCTGCCTGGAGGTTGCCTTGGGCTGGAGAGTTAGAGGAGGGACTTGCCTTGCCACTGATGGGGTGGCTTGAGCAGAGGTCTCCCTCTGGTTGTGGAGTCACAGGGGACGAGGGGCTTTTGGGATGTCCCTCCCTGGCATGGGTACTGGCCGTTGCCAAGGTCCCTTGGGTAACAGAGGAGGGCAGCTGCCAGCCGTCCCTTCCCCATTGGTGCAGCTATTGGCCGTCACCTGGGCCCGACTCCCTGACAAGAATGCAGATGAAGTGCTGCTGCTGGCCATTGCCCAACTACAGGCGTGGCTACTGGCTGCTGCCGAACTCCCGTATGAGGGGCAACATGTAGGGAAGGGGCGGCTTCAAGCCATCCCCTGTCTACTGGTGCTGCTGCCAGCTGTCACCAGTGTCGTGCCCCTTGAGGCAACTGCAGAAAGAGAGGAGACGTGCCTTTCTCTCCCCGTGTGCTGCAACCGGCCGTCACGGGTTCTGCAGGGGGGGTGGACAGCACTATCAGTAGCTATGGGCCGTCTTTCATGTGTGTGGCTACTGGCCGTCACAAGTGCATGGCTACAGGCCGTTGCTGGCAAACGGATACAGGCCGTTGCTGGTGCGCAGCTACAGACTGCTGCTTGTGCACGGCTACAGGCCATTGCTTGTGCGTGGCTACAGGCCGTTGCTTTATTTGTGCAGCTACTGGCCGTCACTGGTGTGCTGTCTGGAGCTAGTTTATTAGCTCCACCCCGATCCTGGCGAGGGTTGGATCGGTTGGAGGGTGGGCTACAGTCCCAAGGGACCCAGGTTCAAATCCCTGCTGGGGCAGGGAACAGTTTAAGGATTTGAATTACATTAAATCAGGCTTTACTGATCTACCAGAAGCCCCGCCGACATGTCGTAAAAATACCCCCGCTAATACCAATACACCAGTCCTGTATGAGACAGCCCTAGCATGTATTCAATATGGACGGTGGGTGTTAGCGCCGAAGTGATGACATGTAGAGGTGCATGGTATGTAGGAGGACTGCTGGGCCTTGATAGCAGGTTGTGAAGCCTATGCCCAGAGTCAGACACATTAAAAAAAAAAGAAAAAAAGACTAATATGTTCACGCCAGGTGCAATCCGAGGATTAGGGGCGCGTGGCCATGAGAGACTTATGTCCATATCGCACGGACATCGCGCTCACTTTACCTGGCCCTCTGTTGTCGCCTCCTGGGGGTGTCGCGATGCCCTCTGTTGCCACGACTGCCATTTTATCGATGCTCTCCATATAGTGAGCCCTTTGAAGTTGAAGAACAGAGTAAAGTGGGCGTGCACCGATGATAATCAAACTGAAACAACAGCCTCGCTGCAGGTCCTAGAGCAATTCTACTCCTGTTGAATATCCTAATGTTTTATGTTTGTGTTACAGTACTGTGACCAAGAGTGTTACGTACGAACTCAGCTTGAGGTGTAACTGCCAGTTAAGAATACAAGGATGGGGGATGTATGGGGGAGGATTGGGAGCTGGGATAGAGGCAAGTGGAGCTCGTTTCATCTTCCCTGGGTATACAGGGGTAGGAAAGTGGCACCCCTGAGCAAAAATTAATGCTCGTGAGTGTACACTTGACGGTTCTCGATTAAAAGGAATATTAAATGCAGTCAGTTACCAAATGCCATGCCAAAGGATTTTCGTGCACGAAGTAAGTTGTCAGACTAATAGTAATATTTATACAGGGCCATTTGAATATTTGGTTCTATATTTCATTGAATATGTTTTGTATCAGGCAAAATTAATTAAGTGTCCACATCAATCTGTGGTAGGTGCAGCTCTCTCACTCCGCTGAAGTGACTTGAAATAATAAATAAGTAACAATGACTGGATGGTGGAGTGTTTAGGACGAGATTCATGTAGATATTCGCGAGATGTGTGATGTAGGAAGCCATGTCCCCAAATATGAGTAATTCTATGATACTGGACAGTGATATCTGCAAATATAGCGACGGTTTATGAGTCAGGCACTGTATGTGAAGGCTGGGTGGTGTTCTCAAGAATGTGTTCTCATACTGGACATTGTACAGGGCAGTGTTACGTATTCGCACAGCGTAATGTAGAAGGTGGTTGATGTTTCCAAGAAGGAGTCGCTCCATAATTTTTTACGATGATATTGATCCATTGTGGTGACTCTTGGTGTATATAGCTTAAGTGACCTATACAGGACGCCTAGCCACTCATAAGCTGGATAAATCATTCAACATGGGTTAGATGTGAAGCTTGCTGCTTAGGATTAGCTTATAGAGAAAACGAAGTAACAATAATAAAACATTTGTGTGTGTGTGTGTGTGTGTGTGTGTGTGTGTGTGTGTGTGTGTGTGTGTGTGTGAATAGTCAAGTTGTGGTTCTGTGCTCTCTCCCTCTCACGTGTACAGCACGAGAACGTGATCAAAAAGATTGCTACCTCTGAGATGACTCACGCAAAGTGAGTAAAATTAGTTTGGTATGGTGGGTGTAGAAGTGTGATGTACCGTACGTGTAGTCGGTTCGTAGATCTGAAGGAAACCACACAAATTCACCACACGAGACTGATAAACTGAAGGGTTGGTGCAGGTACAGTACCTCAAAAAAGTATCAGAACAACTATGTGGGATACAAACTGAAAAACCAACGATGTGATCTGAAACACGCCTGAGGTGAACGTATGATTTCAAAACTATCTGCCCCTAAGTACGGATACTTTCTTGAGGCACTGTACTTGTTAAGGGAATGAACATGATGGTGAATAAGAAATGGAGAACAAACCGAGAAGATAAGGTCACTGTACAGAGAGTGAGGGAGGAATGGTAAGAGGGCGCGCATAGGTACTGGAGTGAGGTTGTAGGCGTCAGGAACGGTTAAAGGAAAGGATATCAAAACCCTTAAGAATGCATTCAAACCAACACACTCACCACAAAGCCAGCCAGGGAACAGGGCGTGTGTGCTGGGCAATCCCCAGGCCCTGTCTTCCTCCTTACTATTTTTTAATCAGCCTATACCCCACTGACCGGGCTAATGTATGGCCCGGCCTGCACTATAGGTGCAGGGAATCTGTAAACGAACGAACGATTCAGACCAAATACTTACTGGCGAGGGAGGGAGTTCTACATAACTGTAACCCAATTAAATTCTTGCCCGCAACCCACCGCGTCTAGTGGGGTCACTTGTACGAGTTACAGTGATGCGAACCCCACTAGGGAGGGGGGCGAGAAAGAATACTTCCCCAGTATCCCTGCCTGTCATAAGAGACAAGTAAAAAATGTCTTTTTGTCTCCAATCTTTCACTCCTTACTGTCCTCTTCTTCTCTTCTGTCCTACCTCTCTTCTGATATTTCTGTGTTTCAGCCGGCCTTTATTTTCCTTCTGCTCCTATCAGGCTATACATTTGGCTTCATGGCATGAATAGTTTAAAGGATCTCCCGCTGGCATCGATCCTGCTCCCCTTCTTGGATTAAGCTTTTCATCCAAATTACCAATCAAGTTACTTCATTGTCATGCCATACTTAACCTCTTTGCGCCCCGTATCCTCAATATGGGACGGAACTGGGCGTTTTCAAAATTTCATAAAGAAGGGAACCCCCGGGTAGGGGACCTGTGAGCTTCGCGACTATGAGCCGAAAGGCGGAGGACGGTACATCTAGCACCCATCCAGCAAAATCTCTCGCACAGCAACTCTGGGATCTAAAGTGGTTAAGGCCAAGTCACTTCCTAGGTAAGTCACTTTATCGCCAAGCCACTTCATTGCCAAGCCACTCTAACATCAGTCCACTTCATCGCCATGTTACTTCATTGTCAAGTCACTTTAACGCCAAGGCCACTTCAAATCCAAGGCCACTTCAAAGCAAAGCCACTTCAGAGCCAAGGCCACGTCAAAGCCAAGGCCATTTCAAAGCCAAGGTCACTTCTAAGCCAAGACCACTTCAATGCAAAGACCACTTCAGTGCAAAGACCACGTCAATGCAAAGACCACTTCAATGCCAAGAACACTTCAGTGCTCCAGTGCCAAAACCACTTCATCGCCAGTACCACTACTACGCCAATGCCACTTCAACACCAAAACCACTTCTGCATCTCCATCCCCATTATGTTCCATTGCTAGTCATATACCTTTGCTCTGAATGAGTACCATATGGTCTTTGATACCTGGCGCTGGAAATCCATTAATGAATTAAATTCAGAGATGTAAAGCCCCCGCGCCAGCACGTACTTGGTGTGGACGTGACCTAAGGCGTGGGAGAAGGGCAGAGGTATAACTGGGGAGAGAGGTGTAACTGGAAAGGACGTTATAAAATGGGGATTTCGCAAAGGGCAAGCTGCAGCTGGATTCTTTGACTGATGGAGAAACATTTTAGGTTAGCATGCACCCATGCCTGTGTCTGATTACGGCAAGGAGGTCCAGACTGGAGCGGAAAAAATTTATTGCCGTTCTCACTTGTTAGTTGTATCAGCTGCCCTTGCTGATTCCGACACCAGCAGAGTTCCCCAAGAAACTGGGAGAACTAAGGCCAGAAGAGACTGAGTGTACCAATCTTTTGCTTGAGACAATAGCATCAAATGGTTCTGTGTCCGGTACAAATCCTTAACTTATCCAGGCAACGCCAGATGTACGCTTAGTAGACATCATTTACGGTGAAACCTTCATGATAACCACCACCTCCGCTACCATAGCAAATAACACAGTTCTCACGAACAAAAGAATTGTACACAGGAAAATAACATGGTGTGTACTACAAAAAGTTATTCACCGTGAAAATACAAAAGTTATGTGGGGTAAAACAAGAAGAATTGTATTGTGATGTTATATATATATATATATATATATATATATATATATATATATATATATATATATATATATATATATATATATACACATATATATATATATATATATATATATATATATATATATATATATATATATATATATATATATATATATATATATATATATATATACGGGTGACGGTGGAGGGTGAGTGTGTGTTTTCATCCTCCTCGTGCTTACTATTGTACCTGTCTCATCCCCACCCTCTCCAGCCTCTCTCATGCACCACCAAATCACTTGCACTACCAAACCACAGCCACATACATCCTTACTATAACTACCTGGCTTCTTGTTCTTCTATGTAAATTCTTCCCATTCTTAGTGGAATAACATGAAAATAAATAACAAGAAGAACCACTTGGAAAACCAAACACCCGCGACCGTCAACTGGCCTAAGAGACATATCTGACGTCACCCTGTGACATGACCTTCTACGGATTACTATCACAGCCGACTTAATTTATTCCTGCTTAACCGTTAACATTTCCACCAACTTTGTTCCAGTCAAATCAGAACTGTCTGAGGCGACTTTGTCTAGTGACCTTGACTTTTGACATTCCATTCTTACCTTGACATTTGAATTATATTGTTCTCAAAATCAGATCTTCTCTATCCATATTTTAATCTGAACCATTCCGTAAAGTTTAGGCTACATTGGATTAAATATGTTTAAGATGACATTGCCATGTGACCTCGATCTTTGACCAAGTGTCAAAAAAAAAAAAAAAAAAAATAGGTCGGCCTTTTGGGTGATTCTCAACTAATGCGCCAAATTTGATCCAAATAAGATGAAGACTGTTTCAGTCATTTAACTCACATACAGACACACAGGCCAAACACTGTCCTTGCCTAGTGACCTTGACATTTGACTATCTGTTCACAAAATTTAATCCCTTTGTTCTTGCCTGACCCTTAACACTTTTTACTAAGTTTGATTGAACTTGCTTTGTACGCTGGGCTTTGACCCTTTCCTATGATCTTGATCTCTGACTGATTGTTTTATAAATCGAGCCCTCTTTTTCATACCTGATATATATCCGCTCCACAACGTTTGATTTGAATCGGATAATAATGTTTTAAGTTTACCTTGTCCTATGATCTTGACCTTTAACCTATTGTTCCAAAAAGCAGAGGGTTTACTCCTTGCCTGATTATCAACGATTCCATCAAGTTTGGTTAAGATCGGGCTAAAATTGTTTGTTATTTTGTTAACAGTCACGCACACAGGTCGATCTTTGCCCTTTCCTTTCCTCCTTGACCATTCACCGATTGTTCTCAAAACTGAATAACTTAATTCCTGCCTGGTGGTCGAGATTTTGCTCTCATGGGGCTGTATCACCCCGAGCCCCAGCCAGCTTTTGGTCCGTTTCTTCTTGCCACCGCAGGACCACCTCGAGTTCCCCCTCACGCCATGCACTCCTGCCCCCGCGCCCACGCCAGCGCTCCCTCCCACACCTGCTATTTCAGAGTCTACCACTGTTGAGAGGGCTGTTCTCCCCCTTTGCTGCCACCGCTCTCATATATTTGGTCCCCTTCTCCGCACACACCGATCCACAGCCGCTCTCAGGGACTCTCGCCCCACTCCCACCATCCGATACCTTTGTTTCACTCGGTTTCTCGGCTGATATAGTCAAAGTGTAATTACATTTTTTTTTACATTTGTGTTAGGTGGGGGCTCTCACCATCCTCTCACTCGATGAAGTGCTGCTCTCGGGTGTCTGCCCTTTCCTCTCCTCCATCCATCTTTCCTTCCATCCTCTTCTGTCTTTCTTCCCTTCATTCTTTCCTCTTCCTTCTGCCTGTGGGTGACTCTATACTGAATGGCAAGCCAATTGGTTTCCTGTACACCAGGGAACCATTTACTATGCTGGGTGGTAACAATATAACCAAATTTTGGCGCCTGGTGGTTTAGTGGGTAATTATGGTGCTCTAATCGGATTGAGCCGGTGAAGGTTTATATCCAAGGAATGGTTGGGATTTATTGCTCATGTAATGCCACTCAGGGATGAGTGAGGCTGGTCACTCTGATCTTAAAAGTCAGGACCAACTTGCCTAGCCCCGTGTTCCTACGCTCCTCATGGGGCAATGTGGGATTGGATGATGAATGAATACATTTCTTGATTTTTTTTTTTTTTTTTTTTTGTCTTCACGTGAGCTACATTTTAATTTTTTGTGTAAGTTTTGCTTAACAAAGGAGGAAAAGGCATGTGAGTGAAGGGAAGTAATATATATACAGTAGGCTCGCACAGTGCGCGAGAGACTGGGCGGTCCACGACCTCGAGCACTGGGAATTTGAGTACTGGGAATACATAATCTTATGGGAATAATTACATATGGGCGGTACCCCCTCATTCCTGGACATTTTTTGGCCCTTAAGGACATAATAAAGGTCATATTTTTCAGACATTGTACTAAAGCTATAGCTACAATAACAAAAATATGGGTAGTCACCTTAATACAGTAGACAACAGGCCTGATGACCTTAAATAACAGGGGTTCCGAGGCGCGGCAACACTTACAGCGCCGCACTCCCCACCGCACCTTCCACCGCACCGACACTTCCCTCCACAGACTCCTCTTGAGCACCTTCCCCAGGAGCATCAAAGTCACTCACTTCGGCCATAAACCCTTCAAAGTTCAATGCTGACATTTCTGACATTGCATCCTCTTCATCCTTAACAGGAACAGGAGCAGACAATGTCACTGGTTCCGCAATTTCACCAACTTGAGCCCGCTGTGTGTAGCTTGTTATGAGCATCTGTCTTCTCCTGTTTAATTCTTCCCTGTGCCTGTCTGTGTAGAAACGGAAGAGTTTGCCTATACCAACCAGAAGTTCTTCCGTTCTTAGGTTGCTCACTTCCTGTTCCTTCACCTCTTCCTTGAGCTTATCCACGGCAGCAAGGATCTTGCTAATGTTTGACATACGAACACAGCTCAGTCCTGCCTTCCATCACGCTAGGCTGCTCAACTTGACTCTGCCTGGCGTCGAGCTCTGCGTCAGCCTCGTGCAGTAGAATGCCCGGGACACGTGACACGCTGTGTAAGGGGTGGTCGCGCACTAATAGAAAATGGCATTTTTGAGCCACTCCTTGCCTCTGCCTCTCGTTCTGTGCGGTAAACTCGTGCATTCAAGGGTTTTTGGTTATGATTTTTGGTCACTTGCACACAATGCGAATCGCGCATTGTGATGACGTGCACTGTGCGAACCTACTGTATATATATATATATATATATATATATATATATAAGCCTCAGTAGTACAATGGTAGAGTGTGCGTTTCGTACACAGGTGAACCAGGGTTCGCGCCCCCCCAGGGTAATAATCTTTGGGAGTGTTAACCCGGCCACGTACTACACTGGCGGACACAAGGGGTGCTGTGGTTGAAACAGTGTCGCTTACTATAAAGTATGCTTGCACCCAGTCGGCTTGCACGGGCCAATTACACTCGGTTTGCAGACTACACACACATCCAAAGCCACTCCAAAACTACAATTACACTTACAAGCACTTCTCACCCTACATATAATCTCTTCTAGACAGCCTAAGTCACTTGGTAGAGATACATTGGCTGTATCGTCCCGACTTTGGTCGGGATAGGCCGGTCCTGCAGTGGATACTCAAATGGCTGATGATGATGATGATGATATATATATATATATATATATATATATATATATATATATATATATATATTTGTGTGTGTGTGTGTGTGTGTGTTCCATATATACATATAGATAGATAGATAGATAGATAGGTAGATAGATATGGAGCCTTTGTGGTAGAGTGTGCGGCTCGCACGCTGGTGAACGCGGGTTCTCCTCCCGCCAGAGTTTTAAAAACTTTGGGAAGTTTTCACGGAGCCACGTACTGCTTCGGCGGACATAAGGCGTGCTGTGGTTGAACCAGTGTCGCATACTAGTGTGCTTGCACCCAGTCGGCTTAAGGAGGGCCGATTACACTTGGTTCACAGACTACACACACATCCAAAGCCACAACAACACTACAGTTACACTTACAAGCACTTCTCACCCTACATACGGACTCTACCAGACAGCTTAAGCCACTGGGTAGAGATAAATTGGCTGTATCGTCCCAGCTTCGGTAGGGATAGGTCGGCCCTGCAGTGGACACTCAACGGCTGATATATATATATATATATATATATATATATATATATATATATATATATCAGCCGTGGCCCAGTAGGTTAGAGCGCATTGCTCGGACCGAAGGATCCACAGTTTTACTCATACTTATTCACTCTTGCTTATACTCACACTCATACTCAAGCGCACTCATGCTCATGCCTACACTCATAATTACGCTCAAATCCATACTCACACTCATACTTACCTTCATATTCACTCATACTCATACACTCACTCATACTAATACTCATGCTCACAGTCATACTCACACACATATAATACTCATTCTATACTTGCACTAATGCTCATATTCACACATATTCTTGTTTATACATACTCATACTTACTCATACTCACACTCACACATATATTCATGCCCACACGTAGGCCTACTCCTACATATGGACATAGTTACAGTATACCTACTCATACCCACACTTACACGTGACAGATAATCAAATGTCGATCAAGTCCCTGTGGTAATTCTGATTTACTAACCCAGGAGGGACAAGGAGAGGCGAGTTTTGAGTCTTTCCGGCATGTGTCTTTATTTTACAGAGACACATTTGCGTTACGAGAGAACAATTATCGTCTGTCTGTCTGTCTCCCTTGAGCCAGACGCCTTAATCCCGGAAGGGGTGACCACAAACGAATCGCTTCCATGTCACCCTGTCCTTACCTCCTCTCCTTCATATAATTTTCCACTTATCCTCGGTCTCCCCTTCTCCATCCTTTCCCTCCATCTCACTCATATACGTTTTCCTAATCAGCATCTTCTCATATCTCCAATCGTTCCTGTAAAAATTAAAAAAAGAAAGTAAATTGCGGATGGAAATTGATTGAAAATGTTTTAGAGAATCCCACTTTTGTGCTCCAGTAACTTAACAGATGTGTGCAGTGTACTAGCCTTGGAATGGGACAGTTAAAACAGTTATTACCTCACTCTCATACACACTCCCATACTTTATTCATCCACCTTCTTCCTGGCCCATCACCCTTCAAACACTCGCATACACCATTTGCCCAACTCTGTCTACATCTGTTCTCTCCTATGACCAAAGTATATTCTCTTCTATCCACCCTAGCTTCAACAGACTTGCTTGCTTCACATCTCTCACGTATTACATTATTTCATATCGTATCGACTCTGCGTAACTCATACATTGCTTAATAAATCCACTCCTTTTCCTTTTGACTTTTCGCTTTCGTGCCATAAGAAAGTCTCATACTCTTACGTTAATGTTAAGATTATAATACCTTAACGACAGTGTATCATAATGAATGATGAAAGTACGAATGTTTTGATATATGCACAGCTATGGCTGAGAGTAAAGGTAACATTTTAACGCATGCAAAATAAATGCTCATTATTACGCACTCTTCTATTATCTAAGAATATGCATCCATGAAATTCTGTTCCAGACACAGAGAAAACCACAAAAATAGGGGAACTTTCAAACACCATGCTTCGCAGTATGGGAGCACAATCATCTACGCGTTATTCAAGCATTTTTTTTTTTTAATACAAGGAAGAAGGAACCAAAGGTCAGGAGCCTGCAAATTGTTCTATCCAAGGGAAAAAAAAAAAAAAAAAAAAAAAAAGGTAACAGAGAGCCAAATTCAAGATCTGTACATTTCGAGATGCCTGGACTCACTGCGTTTGAAGACTGTAGATCATAGGCAGCAGGAAATTCAGACAGAGGAAGACAGTTCCAGAGCTGACCTGTTGCATATATGAAGGACTGAGAGTAACAGTTAATTTGGAATCCCGTCCCAACCTCACAAGCTAAATCATCTGTATATATTTTTTCCCTCCTAGGGTGCGCTTCATATACGTGCGTCAGTACATTTCGCCCACTAGCAAGTAAAAAAAAAAAAATCAGTTTCTAACGTGTGCATCTCCGTATATACGTCCATCCATTTCAGTCTCGTCAGTTTTTAGCTTCATCAGTTTCCATGCCTTACTTCTCATAAACTTCATTTACGGTGTCCCTTCATTTCTTTTCAGCTGCCTTCACACCTTACTTGCTCTTGCACACTGATTTGTTATATCTATCCACCTTCTTTTCATCAACTTTCATCGCTGATTGCTTTCTCGTACATACTCATTTATTATATTGTCCACTCTCTCAGCCTACCACATCCTATACCACATTCAAACACACATATACACTTTTCACCACCCTATTCATATCTATTCTCTCTAATGACCATACCATATAGACACACTCTTCTTCCCACATCTTTCACGAATGCAGTTCTTTTCTTATCCAATCTACGCAATCAACAATAATTTTACTGCTGTCACACACACGTAAAATCTCATGTAGTCCTCTTCCATCCTTCATGTGCATCCTTAGTTTTGTATCAAGGCCTTCATAGAGCCAGCCACATTTTTTCCCTTGAGGCACTCTGCACTCTATTTCCTGTACATTTTTACCTCTCTCGTGGTGCTGGCGAGAGACGCCTTCATGTAGTGGCACCGGCATGACTGGGCGGCTCAACTGCCAGATAATGCCAACGTCCCTCAGCTCTTTCCCTATTCCACTAATGAAGGATGACGGACTGCAGGAGAAGGGTGTCCTCAGCCTGCAGTCCAGTGGATTGACGCTTTATATGAATTTGGGGTTGCATCTACTGTATGAAAGTGAAGTTAGGACTCTCTGGTAAAGGCACAAGTCATGAGTGAGAGATGTGGAAATGAGTTAATGAGTTATCTGTGAGGTGCATTTGAAATCAGATTGAGAGAGAGAGAGAGAGAGAGAGAGAGAGAGAGAGAGAGACGTTGTGATGTTGATGTGAATGTGCTGGAAAGCATCGGAAGAAGTCTCTTGAAATGTTTTGGTCATTTGGAGATGATGAAGAATGACAGCTTGACTAAGAGCGTGTATGTAGATGAGGTGTAGAGAGGAAGGGGAAGGGGGAAACCGAAGATGAGATAAAGGAATGGGGTGAAGTACGAGTATATGAGTGAGGTATGACGGCAATGACAGAATGACCTGGATGCGATTCGCTTGTAGCCACTCCTTCTGGGTTCTAGGTGTCTGGCAATAGACAGACAGGGCCGGATAACCTCGTTCGGGACCCAGGGCAAAGCTAGATATGGGGCACCCCCTGTCCAGGGCAGTAGCCCCAAAATAGATCTTAATGAACATAACTGGATTTTGTATGATGCCAGCTGCAATAATTTTCATCATTTATCCGTTCATTTATTTATGCTTTTTTTTTTCTCTCTCTCTAAAAAATGGGGGCCTCTTCAAATCTGGGGCCCTATGCTGTAGCCTAGTCAGCCTAGTTTTTCATCCGCCCCTAACCATCAATACATTCTGTATGATGCCAACTGCTGTAATTTTCATTGTTTATCCATTCACGTATTCTTTGTTTTTAAAAAATGGGGTCCCTTCAAGGGTAGGAGTCCTAGGCAAGTGCCTACTGTGCGTATTAGATAAACCAATACTGTAGTCAGACAGACAGACAGGCAGATGGACAGAGTATATCACTACACTGAGGAACTAAAGCACTTCCCTGAGAGAAGTACCTTTCCATGCACTTTCTCCCTCAGCAACCATCACTTTATTCCTACCTGACCACGTCACTAACAGACATTCATAAAACTCTGAACTAGACTGCAAAGATCCTGTTCACTAGAAGGAAGCAGGACAGCAACAAGTGCATACACTAGATTTAAAATACCCCCCCCCCCTCACTGCTGCTTAACAGTCAAAACTCACTTTCCTCAACTTCAGTTTTGACCTCTATTATGACTCTATTACTAATACATATAAGCAGTCTGTCAAAAACTAGTTGACCAAATTTTATGGTGCCATAACATGTAGAACAACTTAAGTTTCTGTAGGCAGTATCATTCTCTCTCTCTCTCTCTCTCTCTCTCTCTCTCTCTCTGTATATATATATATATATATATATATATATATATATATATATATATATATATATATATATATATATATATTGTTACGGAACAGAGAGAGATAATGAACACTTCAAGTGAGAATACTAAAATCACTACTGTCCCGCAAAGTTCCAGGTTCAAAACAAAAGAGTTAGGTAAAATTACAAGTTAAAGTTTAATGCTCAAACTAACAACTAAACATTCAGGACTCATAAGGATAATGTCATGGCAAAACAGGTTACATATATGGTTAACTGCAATAGCCTCTATTAACACGAATTTAGCAAGAACAAATTTATCTAAGTCAGCCCTGATAAATGAGAGAACCGATTAATGCTCAGTTAAAGTAAGATATAATGTTATTACAGTTACAAAATATTATTAATAATGGCTGACATTAAAAACTCTACATGAATCACAAAAAACCTTACCAGGCCTACGAATCAACGCCCCAGGCCATACAGTACAAGAAAAATGGTAACAACACTTATACCCAAATTATTCAGCAGCTAGATGGCTGGAGACTTCCTGAGCACTCACAAAAATAATAATACACTATACAGGGGAGGACAAAGATGTGAACAAAATAAGGAGTAGATCTAAGTGGCAATTAATGCAGAGACTGAGCTCATTATATAGGGGCTGGCAGAGCGTGATACAACTTGTAAGAAGGACGCGCAAATGAAGCCATAGGGGACAAAGAGTTGACAATCCTGCTCTGAACAACAGAAAGAACGACTTACTCTACTATAAGGGGGAGAAGGGGGGAGTGAGGTAGAACACGCAAGCCTGGTCACTACGGAAGCCATGAGGCGAATCGTGATCAAACATGCAGCATATTGTACGTTAGAATTATACAAAGGATGATGAAATCATAGGCTATGTAACACCTCCTCACAAAGAAAAAGAAATTTACAAAGGAAATTTCTTATTACTCTAAAACAATCTGTCTAAAGTCTAGATAAGCAATCTGCAATAACATTTTCTTTCCCCTTGACATGTTGTATGTCTAATGAATACTCCTGAAGAAGTAGACTCCATCTTGTCAATCTCTGATTTTTATCTTTAAACTTACTAAGGAATTTCAGTGGGTTATGATCGGTATAAATGACTATGGGGTCAAAACCAGAACACAAATAAAATGAAAAATGCTGTAAACCCAAAATCAAGGCCAAAAGCTCTTTCTCAATAGTGGAGTAGTTCTTTTGAGGTGGAGTGAACTTCTTACTGTAATAAGATACAGGGTGTTCAATACCCTGATCATCCTCTTGCAGCAAAACAGCCCCAGCTCCTGTATCACTTGCGTCAACAGCCATCTTAAAAGGCTTAGCAAAATTTGGAGCAGCGAGCACTGGCCGACTCAACAGGACAGCTCCAAGTTTACTGAAAGAGGATTCACAGTTTTCGGTCCAGACAAATCCAACTCCCTTTTTCAGTAGGTCTGTAAGTGGTGATACAAGAATTGAAAAGTTAAGAACAAATCTCCTGTAATAATCTACCATTCCCAAAAATCTTTGTAGCTCCCTCCCACTTTTAGGTCTGGGAAGATCACTTATAACCCGAACCCCAGCTCCCGGCGGTGCAACGTGTCCATCACCAATTACGTACCCAAGGTACTGAACTTTAGCTTGACCAAACCCACACTTTGATAAATTAGCTACAAGATTAGCCTGAACCAAATGCTCAAGAAATTCACTGACATGGCACAGGTGATCTTTCCAGTTGTCACTGAAGACCAACACATCATCAACACAAACAACACACCCTGCCAAACCCTCTGTTACAACATTCATGAGCTTCTGAAAAGTGGCTGGTGCATTCTTCATACCATATGGCATTACAGAACATGCAAAAGTCTTTCCTAGTGTTACAAAACATGAGATCTCCCTAGCACGTTCAGTCATAGGTACTTGCCAGTATCCCTTTAACAAATCAAACTTACTTATGTACCTAGCCTTTCCGATCTTGTCTATGCAATCTTCCACACGAGGGAGAGGGTAAGTGTCTGTTTTGGTTATCTGATTAACACGTCTGTAGTCGATGCAAAGCCGCTGTGACCCACCTGGCTTAGGGACTTGAGTGACAGGAGAACTCCACTCGCTCTGACAGGGCTCAATCATCTTGCGGTCCAACAGGTAGCCAAGCTCCCTCTGGATGAGAGGAACTTTCACTGGGTTCACACGGTAAGGAGGCAGTTTAATTGGCTTTGCGTCTCCAACATCGACATCATGCATCAACACAGTGGTTCTTCCTGGAGTGGCACGGAACACGTGCGGGTACTCCTGCAGTAATGCCGAAAGCTCCTGCCTTTCCTCGGGAGCTAGATGAGAAAGTTTAGTCTGGAGATCATTCATGATATCAGGATTCTTCCCCAAACTATCACTCAGGCTTATGCTGCATGGGAGAACTTCACTTGCAGACTCGGGTGGAACAGCTACAGTGCAGACTGGGTTATTTTCGTCCCGCCTGAGATATAAGTTTAGCATGTTGATGTGACAAAGTTGCTTGTTCTTTCTACGATCTGGTGTGGCGATGACATAGTTGACATCACTGAGTCTGTTCTCCATGAAATAAGGACCACTAAACTTGGCTTGAAGAGGTTGCCCATTCACCAGTAGCAGAATCAAAACCTGATCTCCTGGCTGAAAGTGGCATAACCTGGACTTCTTATCATACCAAGTCTTCATCTTCTCCTGAGCAGCTCCTAAATTCTCTCTCGCCAGCTGTAAAGCAGTGGACAGCCGTTCTTTGAACTTCATCACATACTCCAGCAGGTTGACGTCATCTTCCTCCGACAGCCAGCATTCCTTGAGTAGCTTAAGGGGTCCTCTTACTTCATGGCCAAACAGTAGTTCAAAGGGTGAGAAGCCCAGTAATTCATTTGGAGATTCTCTTGCAGCAAATACAACGAATGGAAGACCTTTATCCCAGTCTTTCTGATGTTCCAAACAGTATTTCTTGAGCATCGATTTGAGTGTTTGATGATATCTCTCCAACGCTCCTTGGGTCTGGGGATGGTAAGCTGAAGACGGGATCTGGGTGATGCCCAACTCTTTCAGAGAGTGCTTGAAAACATTTGACATGAAATTACTTCCCCGATCTGACTGTACCTCCTTGGGCAGACCAAACTTGGTGAAGAACCCCAGCATTTCCTTAACCACGTTCTTTGCTGAGATATTTCTAATTGGAATGGCTTCAGGATAACGAGTAGCCATATCAATCAGGGTCAACTCATAAGAAAATCCTGAAGAAGTTTTAGGAAGAGGGCCCACAATATCCACCAACACACGGGTGAATGGCGCCTCAAAAGGAGGAATGGGAACTAGAGGTGCAACCGTTTCGGTCTGATTACACTTCCCCACAACTTGACAGGTGTGACAAGACTTACAATACCAGGAAACATCTCTGAAGATACCTGGCCAGTAGAAGTGTTTCAAAATGCGTGCCACAGTCTTCCTCACTCCAAGGTGTCCTGCCAAACTGGAATCATGAGCCACTCTAATGATATCCTGCCTACAAACACGAGGGATGACAACTTGATGTACAGCCTTCCATTCACAGTCGGCTGATGCTACTGGGGGTCTCCACTTTCTCATAAGTACCCCTGACTTTATATAATAACAAGTAGAAGCACCAGCTGACTCTTCCTCACTGCAAGCAGAGTTAGCTAGACCTTTCAACTCAGGGTCAGCAACCTGCAACTCAACCAACTCTTGACGAGACAAATTATCAACACCACGGGGTACTGCCTCATCTGGTGAGTGGTCCAAATTAGCAAGAAAAGTGTCAGCTAGGATAACATCATCATCATCATTATCCTCTAAGTCACCAGTAACTTTAGACTTAGCCCTAGTGACAGCACATGCAGAGAACACATCAGGGACATCACAATCCTGGGTCGCAGTCACTGGTTCACTAGACAACTGAGGAGCTGGACGCACTTGACTTCCACCAATATCATTTCCAAGTAAGAAAGTTACACCTGACATTGGGAGGGTCTCAACCAACCCAACCATAACGGAACCATTAACAAAACCAGACTCTAAATACACTCTGCACAAAGGGACAGAGAAGTAATTATTCTCTACACCTTGTAAGATTACAGTTTCATCAGAGGAATTAACATTAGAGCCTAGAACACTGGTCAGCATAAGGGATTGGCAAGCACCTGTATCACGATATATTTTAACTGATTTCCTGTCATTACTGTCCAGAGGACTGACAAAACCATCAGACAGGAAATTAGTACATGAACTCTTGAGAGTGTCACCCACGTTACTGCTCAAAAGAGGAGCTTCATCATGAGAATTTGATTTACCCCTCAAAGCAGGTTCAGTTAACTCGGTTAAAGAATTCTGGGAACTCTCAAGGGTGGACACTAGACCAATTGACTGAATATTTAAAGACTCCTTTTTGTTCACATCACGCTGTCTCCTGAAACATTTCTCCGTAGTATGACCAAGCTTACTACAATAAGTACATTTACTTTTCTGAAATCTAGAGGTGAAGCTGGTATTTACTTCCTGAGAAACATCATCTTTATTCTCTTTCCTGTTACCTGTACTCTGAGTAGAGTCAACGTACTTACTCTCAGCTTTCCTTTTTTCTTTAGAATATCTCTTGTGAGTGAGAACATATTCATCAGCTAAAACTGCAGCATCAGACAAATTATCTATTCTTTTCTCATCAAGATATAGGCTTACATCTTTATTAATACACCTTTTGAAGTCCTCCAGCAAAATCATCTGCTTAAATTTATCAAAATCAGAATTTACATTCTTAGAATTTAACCACTGCTCTAACAGATCTTCTTTGATTTTTGCATACTCAACATGGGATTGCTTATCTTGCTTATAAGTTGTCCTAAATTTTACTCTATAGGCTTCAGGAACAAGCTCATAGGCCTTAAGAATCAAGCTCTTAACTACATCATAATAATCAGATTGATCCTCAGGCAAAGATGCATAAGTTACTTGAGATTTACCGGTGAGAACACTCTGTAGGAGTACTGGCCAATACTTTTTGGGCCAATTAAAACCTGTAGCTACCCTCTCAAACAACTGAAAATACTTTGTTAAATCAGATTCATTTAAAGGAGGGACAAGTTTATCATTTTTAGCCACATCAAAATCATCAGAGCTAGATGATCCAGTTCCACTTTGTTTCATGCGATACTCATGGTCTGCCTGAATCCTAGCAATTTCAATTTGTGCCTGTGCCTCCTGAATACGAGCCTGAGACTCAGCCTCCTTAGCACGAGCCTCCTGCAGGGCTAGCTGTAACTTAGCTATTTCAATCTGCGTTTGCTCATCTGGAGGAGTTACATTAAACAAGCTTTTATTAATCATGTCAACACTTTGATCTTTAGAATGATGAGAGCGAACAGCAATTCCCAATTGTTGAGCAACAAGCTTAAGTTCATTCTTTGTTCTGTTTTCTACATCACACACTGTTTGCACATTTGACAAAAAATCTTTGGCTTCATCAAGAGTAGTAATAGTAGACATCATGAATAAATCACAGTCACAAAATATCAAGCAATATCCTTATGATAATATCCTGAATATCCTGATAAGAGGTCGCTAAATTTATGTTACGGAACAGAGAGAGATAATGAACACTTCAAGTGAGAATACTAAAATCACTACTGTCCCGCAAAGTTCCAGGTTCAAAACAAAAGAGTTAGGTAAAATTACAAGTTAAAGTTTAATGCTCAAACTAACAACTAAACATTCAGGACTCATAAGGATAATGTAATGGCAAAACAGGTTACATATATGATTAACTGCAATAGCCTCTATTAACACGAATTTAGGAAGAACAAATTTATCTAAGTCTGCCCTGATAAATGAGAGAACCGATTAATGCTCAGTTAAAGTAAGATATAATATTATTACAGATACAAAATATTATTAATAATGGCTGACATTAAAAACTACATGAATCACAAAAAACCTTACCAGGCCTACGAATCAACGCCCCAGGCCATACAGTACAAGAAAAATGGTAACAACACTTATACTCAAATTATACAGCAGCTAGATGGCTGGAGACTTCCTGAGCACTCACAAAAATAATAATACACTATACAGGGGAGGACAGAGATGTGAACAAAATGAGGAGTAGATCTAAGTGGCAATTAATGCAGAGACTGAGCTCATTATATAGGGGCCGGCAGAGCTTGATACAACTTGTAAGAAGGACGCGCAAATGAAGCCATAGGGGACAAAGAGTTGACAATCCTGCTCTGAACAACAGAAAGAACGACTTACTCTACTATAAGGGGGAGAAGGGGGGAGTGAGGTAGAACACGCAAGCCTGGTCACTATGGAAGCCACGAGGCGAATCGTGATCAAACATGCAGCATACTGTACGTTAGAATTATACAAAGGATGATGAAATCATAGGCTATGTAACTATATATATATATATATATATATATATATATATATAGAGATAGATATATATATATATATATAGAAATATATATATATATAGATAGATAGATATATATATATAGATATATATATATATATATATGTATATATATGCAAACTAACCACAGGAGAAATGAAAGGAGCGACAGTGAGTACTTTCGTACTGAAGATGTAATATACGAAACTACTCACTGTCGCTCCTTTCATTTCTCCGGTGGTTAGTTTGCATACCTATCTTCACGGTGAAGTGGTCTCTGCATATATATATATATATATATATATATATATATATATATATATATATATATATATATATATATATATAGAGAGAGAGAGAGAGAGAGAGAGAGAGAGAGAGAGAGAGAGAGAGAGAGAGAGGACATGGGAAGTGGGGACAATAGGGATTCTGTGGATGGAAGGGAATTTTAAGAAAACAAGCAGGTACTCGAGTTTTCTCCCAGCTTGCTTCGGGTGAAAGAAGACTGTTCTCGCTGCAAGTGGAACGTGTGAGGAACAGGTATCACTGGCTGGTGTTGACTGACCCCCGACATCTCGGTGGCTCATTTACCTCTTGCTCTTGGATTTTTTTTTTTTTTTAAAGATCTCACTGGACTTGTTTGTTTTGATCTCGCTGATTTTTTGCCATCATATGTGTCCAGGTCTTGTCATGCAAGTCAGTGTCTTTGTGTGTCTCGGGTTTGCTTGGGGATTGCCTTTGGATTCCCTCTGGTAAGGAGGAGTAAATGGCTTTCCTTAGTATCATGGATCACGGTTGAAACGGACTCATTTTGGAGGGACAGGTCGTCGTCCTCGTCACGGGCAACGTCGACTAGGCTACTTTGTCTGAGTCAGCTGTGGATTCTTCGTCTTGGTTGTCTTCCCTCTCGTGGTTTTGCTAGATCTTTGCGATATTCTATGTGCTGGGTCAGTTTTTTTCTTTGGAACTTGACTTTGGAGTTGTTGGCCGAGGAGGTACTTGGCAGATTTTGCTTTTTGGCAGTCCATTGTCAACAGATATCCCGTTCAGATAGTGTGCTAGTACTTTATCACTATCTGGAAACAAGTCTTCCTTCCTCAGGAGACTGCCGAGTCTCTGGAATACAGCGTTACATTTAGCTATGAATTCTCTCTTCCTAATGATGAAAACTACTTTGGAGTTGTCTGTTTTTGTTCCTGGCTGCTTGTGTATTGTCGGTCGTTTGAGGCAGTTCGTGACACTTCGACATCCCTCTGCGGTTGGGTGCCAGGGAAAAAAAAACTGAAGCAGAGTATGCTTGGAGGTCAGCACCTGTGCAGTTGCTCTCCTTTCCTCCTTAGAGAGTTTGAGGTGAGAGGGAACTCTACCGAGAGAACAACCCTACCAGAGTGATGCTGGTACTTATTAGTATTGGAGAGTAAGTAACTGGAGAACTGGACTGCAGGCAGTTTAGAATACGTCAGTCCTCAGCTGCTCAGGGTGAGCCGTGTGTCGGTGCCCGCTGTGATCTGTGCAGTTTACGCCTCTGTACAGGCAGCAGATGGGGCCGTTAATGCACCTTCATACACCAGGGAGGCTGAAGATGGTGTCCCTGATCAATGATTAGCCAGCTGACCAGAAAGCACGCTTTGATCCAGCAGCTTTGGTTTTACTGCCTGGTGTTGCTAGCACTTTTTTTTTTTTTTTTTTTTTAGGAATACGCCATTCATTTTTTTGTGTGTGTGTGTGTGTGTGGTCCTGTCAAGCAACTTGAGACCCATTGGAGTATTTGTAGTTCTGATATTATAAGTTTTTGAGTTGCCTACGTCAGTTCAGGTCATTCAGGTGTGGGTGAGGTGGGTGGATAGGACGTGGGCAGGATGGGCTAGGATGGTAGGGCACAACGGAGAATTTGCTTTGTGAGGATGGGTGATTCTGTTCAGCTAGTGGCCCTTTCTTTCTTTCTTTCTCTGTAACACTAGAGAAGGATTTGGTAAGGTGACTGAATATTAGTGAGCGGGATGGTGATGGCACTTTATGAAGGATGGCTATGACGGTGTTAAGGATCACAGGTCTTTTGTAGAGACTCCATGTGAGGGAAGAGGAAAGAGACAGAATGGGATGGACGGAAAAGAGTGGGTATGACAGACTGCAGTCTTATGGTAATAATAATAATAATAATAATAACAATAATAATACTGTAATAATAATGAGGAGGAGGAGAAGGAGGACATGCGACGATAACGACGACGACGAAACAGAACGTGCTGTTCTTATACAGCTACCTAACGTCTTTCGGATAAAAAGAAATAATCTAGGGTAGAAGAGAAAATAAGGACAGTTCTCAACTACAAAAAAAAAAATATGCAAACGTCAATTCTCCCAAATGCTGACTGAGCAAAAGCCTTGAGATTAGCTCCGATGGCGTAGTGTTACACTTGTGCATGTTTTTACACTTGTATACGTATGTCTGCTTCACTCGTGTGTGTGTGTGTGTGTGTGTGTGTGTGTGTGTATTTAGGGGTGCATGGAGGGGTTAGCCCCCGTATTTTTTGGCAGACCAATAATGCATATGCTATAAGAACTATAAGAACAATTATATTTACCAAAACATATTCAATAAATATTTTGCTCCATCTAATTTCGCTTGCATTTACCTATATTTTTATACTCCTATGACTGAATTTAATGTGATTTAATTAACTGGCAATTCTGTTATGAGTCGCGTGACCCCTTTTTCAAAGTGCTGGATCCGGGCCTGTGTGTGTGTTCTTACCTACCTAATTGTTCTTACCTAATTGCATCTTTACAGGAATGAGTCAGGCTCGTACTGTCCCGTGTATTCAACCATTTTTATCATACATATCCTTAAATTAATGAATTGTTTTGGCACACTAGTACATTCCACTGATCAATTGCCCTACTTGGGAAACCGAATTTCCTTACTGTTCTATCACTTCTCTTTTCATGCAGTTTTTTGCGGTGTCCTCTTGCTGATGCTTCCCCATAGGTTATATACTCATTTATGTCCATTTTATCCTTCCCTAAGATGCATTTATAAAATATAATCATGTCTT
This sequence comes from Coenobita brevimanus, assembly GCF_032717465.1. NCBI lineage: Eukaryota > Metazoa > Arthropoda > Malacostraca > Decapoda > Coenobitidae > Coenobita > Coenobita brevimanus. The sequence continues at coordinate 31,992,329 of NC_137047.1, read as the reverse complement.
CTCTTTTCCTTCTCTCCTGTAGTGTTGGCAGATTCAGTTTTTCTACCCTTTTTTCGTAGCTTAGATCCCTTAAGCTTGGTACCCATCTTGTTGAGGCCCTTTGAAATTTTTCAGTCTTATCAATGTGTTTCTTGAGATGAGGATTCCAGACTACTGATGCATACTCCAGGGATGGTCTGATGAATGATGTTATTATCTTTCTCAGCATGTTTTCATTTATGTATGTGAATGCTATTCTCATATTTGCAAGCAGTGTATAGCCTGCATGTTCCGTATGTTCCGTACTTTCTCACTGATGTGGTCAGCCGGAGATAGTCTGTTATAGATAATCACTACTAGGTCCTTCTCTCTTTCTGATATTTGTGGGGTTTTACTTCTTAACTTATAATCCCAGTCTGGTCTTTTTCCACTTTTACCAAATTTAATTACATGACACTTGTCCACACTGAATTCCATTTGCCATTCATTACTCCATTCATGAAGTTTAATTCTTGTAGCTCTCTACAAGAGTCTGTGTTTGCAATTCTTTGTATTTTTGCATCATCAGCAAACATATTTAGATAGCTTTCATTTCCAGTGTTACTATTTATGTCATTTATATACACAAAAATATAATTGGTGCCAGCACTGAGCCCTGTGGAACTCCGCTATGATGAGTAATTTCCCCTTAGTAGTTAGTACTGTTCTCATTTCCCTTTTTCTGAGAAAAACTTGGATCCAACAGTACAGTTTGCCTCGGATTCCTCCTTGATGGTACAGTTTTCATAAAAGTCTTTGGTGCGGTACTCTGTCAAATGCTTTCTTGAAATCTAGATAGATACTGTCCACCCACCCTTCACTTTTCTGTATGTTTCTGCAACTTCATCATAGTAGTTTAATAGATTAGTAAAACATGATTTTTCCCTTTCTGAAACCAAACTGCCTATCTGTTATCATATTGTGTTCTTCTAATTGGTTTACCTAGACTTTTCTTACAAACTTTTCCAGTATCTTACTTACAACACTGGTTAGTAATACTAGTCGGTAGCCGAGTGGATTTTATCTATTCCCTTTCATGAATAGAAGAACAATGTTTTCTTTCTTCCAAATATCAGGTAGTTTACCTTGTCCCAAGGATTCCTTGAATATTAAATATATTGGTCTCCTTAATTCTTTTGCATATCCATGTAGCACCCAACATGAAATTTCATCAGGACCATTTGCCTTTCCTTTGTCTTCTAATTTACTTAACTCCTCCTGTCTTATTCTGATATATATATATATATATATATATATATATATATATATATATATATATATATATATATATATATATATATATATATATATATATATATATATATATATATTGTTATGCTGCATACTCAGAGTTCAACTTCTTGCCCTCTGAATACGAGTAACTGCCTTGGCTTCCTTTCAGGACCGGGTCTAGAGCATGCAACCAAAGGAACAGGGCTCAAACACAGGCTAGCCAATCTTACACGTATATTATTACAAAAAATACAAGTGCAGGACACAGTACAAATGACACAGAACAAATACAATATCAGTACATAAGAATAGGAGTTGAACTACAGGAGACCAGGTAGTTGCAGGTGTTGCCCAGGTGTGGAAGGCATCTCGTTAGGCGTACACTCTCGAGAGAGAGGCACAGGTTCCTGGTCGTGTGATGGATCATCCAGTGTGGGCTGCAGAATGGCATCAAGGAAGGTTCCTCTCTGGTAGGGCCTCGGTGTGTGTGGCAGCCCTCGGGACTGGGGCTGAATAGGGCGAGCGGGCATGCTGCTCTGCACCTGCCATTGGAGGAGGAGGAGGATGGCTTGCCAATTGTTCTGGATAGGTCCCGCCTTGAGTCCTAGGTGCATCCTTCGGCAGCTGGGAGCTGCGGTCTTCCCGGTGTCGAGAGGCCGTCAGGGGCTGCCTGTGGCGTCTTGTCCTTGGGGAGTCTGGCAGTGGCTGGTGATGTTGGGGTGCCGACTGTAGTGAGCACACTCCCAGGCTCACGATGGGGCCACTCCAGACACTCTTCAGCAGGGACTTTGCTGGGGAGCAAGCTCTGCCCTAGGGGTGTGGGGGGAGGGAGAGTGGCGTCCCACTCGGCCTCTGGAGGAGTGAGGCGAGCAAGGGATGCTACCCTCGAGGGGAACTGCAGGAGTAGCAGACGAGGGAAGTACGGTGAATGTTCCCTCCCCGACAGGCACGGTGGGTGCCACCGCAGTTCTACCAGTCTCTGGGACGGCAGGTGAGGGAAGTACGGTGGATGTTCCCTTCCCAGCAAGCACGGTGGGCATTGCCGCGGTCCTGCTCCTGGTGGTGGGCTGCAGCCAAGGGAAGTACGGTGGACATTCCCTTCCCAGTGAGTAAGGTGGGTGCTGCTGTGGTTCTGCTTTGACCTGGGATGACAGGTGAGGGAAGTACGGTGGACGTTCCCTCTCCGACGAGCATGATGGGCATCATAAGCGGTCTTACTTGGGTCTGTAGGTGAGGGAAGTACAGTGGACATTCCCTCCCCGGCAAGCACAGTGGGCATTGCTGCTGTCCTACTGTGGACTGTGAGAGCACAAGTGTCACCCTGATCCTGGCGAGTGCTGGTCCAGCTGGAGAGTAGTGTGGTGGGGTGGCATACTTCCCACTGGCTCAGTTGAGGGGAAGAGGGGCGCATGGTGGCGGGGGACGTAGGCCAGTCTAGTCTGGGCCCTTTACATGCCTCCCTGCAGTCACTCCCTGGGGTGGGTATTTCATCATCCCATCCGTGCGCCTCCCTGTGATCTCCCCTTGAGGTGGGTATTTCACCACTGTCACGGTGAAAAAGTCACATCCCCATGGCTGGAGGTGGTAAGTGTCTGATGTAGACGTCTGGTGGGATGGCGAGAGGTGGCAAAGGAGGGTGGTCTAGTGGTGCGTAGGTCGGTTTGGGTCCTGGTGTGGGTGGTAAACGATTTCAAGGGTGGAGGTATGGGTAGCCTTCTGTAGGAGGTGCAACAGTTGTGATGTTCCCTTCAGGCAATGTTTGTTCCTCTGGACAGGGGTCCACAGCACATGTCGTATTTTCATCTCTGGTGGCACGGAGTATGGTGACTGGCCGGTGGCTCTAGGCTGAATATAGGAGACAGGTGAGGTGACCTGGGTTTTATGAGGTCGTGTGGGACGCACCTTAATCATCCTGGTGGGCCGGACTAGTGGAATTTTCCATCCGGCCTGATGTATTTTGAGGGTGAGGGGGGAAGTGTTGGGTGTGGGTGAGCTGGGGGTGGATTGTGTGGATGGTGTTGGTGGTGGCGGTGGTGGGGGTGTTGGGGCGTACCTCGCAGGTGCGCAGGGGAGATGGCCAGATCTGGTTGTAGCGGTGGTGACAGGCATGGGTGGCGAGGAGCTTGGGCCACATGGTGAGCCAGTCGGGCGAGGGTGGGGGGTTCTTGGTTTGGACAGTGGGGTTATTGTGTTCGGTGGTGGTGGTGTGGTGGTGGTCGAGGATGGGGAGCTGGTGTGGGGTCTGGTGTGGTATGTGGGTGTGGAGTGAGGAGTGGGTGAAGGTGAGGGGCGTGTGGGTGTCCGGTGCCCTGTCGTGGGAGTGGCAGGGGTGAGGGAGGTGACAGTAGCGTGGAGCACTGGTCACATGGTGAGGTGGCCAGGGATGGTGTTGTGGTGGTGAGGGTTGTGGGACGTGAGCTCACCGGGGGTGAGTGGAGGGTTTGTGGTGAGAGCATGGAGTCAAAGGGGGGTATGGTGGGGGACATGATCGTGGAGGGAAGAGTGAGCGAGGGTGAGGAGTGTGGTGGTGTGAAGTAGCATGTGTATGAATCAGCTGAGTGGTCGGGGGAGAGGGGTGAAGGTGCCGCATGCCAGGTGGGGGAGTGAGCATGGCGTGGTTTGAGGGGGTGGCAGGTGGTGGGCGGAAAGGACGCATGTAGCAATTACGGTAGGTGTGGGTGGTATTGTGGTACTGGATGGTTACTTGGTAGAGGTTGGGGACGTTGATGATTGTAAATGGTCCCATGAACTGGGGTGATACCTTGGTGGGGACTGGTAACTGGGCCACCATGACGGAGTCACCAGACTTGTACGGACTAGTGGGAGTGGTGTCAGGTTGTAGATCCTGGTGGTTTTGGAGGTGATGTAGTCGGCTCTTGAGGTGGTGAAGGGGGTCGGACGTGGGAGACGTGGAGGGTGGCTCTAGGTGGTGTCGGAGCGGCAGAAGGAGTGGTGTTTCTCTGAACACTCATTCGTGATGGCTAATGCCATCTTCACGGGGATAGGTGTTCATCCCCCACTGCACGATTTTTGCGTGGACTGGCCAGTCCCCGTTCTGTGTCTCTTCTATCCTGGTTCATACCTTGTTGAGTAGGGTTTGGTGGCTTCTCTCGCATATCCCATTACCCTGTGGCCAATATGGGGAGGAGTGGGAGAGTTTGTATCCGAAGATGGAGGAGAGTTCCCTCCATATCTTGCTGGTAAGCTCTGGGACGTTGTCTGAGTGAAGGGCTTGGGGGATGCCAAAGTAGGGGAATATGTGGTGGACGAGGGCATCAGCCACAGCGATGGCATGGTGTTCTTTGGCTGAGCAGGTGATCAGGAATTTTGAGTATGTGTTTACGAAAGTGATAATGTCTTTGTAGCCTGATTTAGGTGGTAGGGGTCAGACTATGTCCACAACCAAGAGTTGCCACAGCTTATGGGCAATGATGTTTCCTGAAGGGCAGGGTGTCCGTGTGGCATCCTTACCAAGTGCACAAGCCCGGCAGGCCTGAATGAATTGTTTGACCAAGCTAGAGGGGCCTGGTGTTCAATACATGTCACTGAAAACCTGTAGTAGTTTCTTGGTCCCCAGATGTATGCCACTGTCCGAGTGTACAGCAGGTGCATCATTGTGTCAAGGGCGACATCTGGGTCAAGCACTATATGCCCGGTGTGTGTGAACAGGTGGTTACCATGCCGGTAGAGCGCAGGTGAGGGAAGTACGATGGACGTTCCCTCTCCAACGAGCACAATGGGAGTCATCGCTGTCCTGCTTGGATCTGTAAATGAGGGAAGTATGGTGGACATTCCCTCCCCAGCAAGCACAGTAGGCGTTGCCGCGGTCCTGCTGGGGACTGTGAGAGCACAAGTGTCACCCTGAGCCTGGCGAATGCTGGTCTGGCTGGAGAGTAGTGTGGCGGGGTTGAGTACTTCCCGCTGGCTCCGTTGAGAGGAAGAGGGGCGCAATGTGGCGGGGGACCTAGGCCCTTTATGCGCCTTGCGATGGTCTCTCCCTGAGGTGGGTATTTCATCATCCCATCCGAGTGCCTACCTGTTGTCTCCCCTTGGGGTGAGTACTTCATATATATATATATGTGTGTGTGTGTGTGTGTGTGTGTGTGTGTGTGTTAACAAAATAACTGTTTTTTATCGATTTTAGCCAAACTTGGTGGAATAGGTTCAAGATCACAGGGATATGTAAAGCTTTGCCCTACCCAAACCAGCTTAGTATTTTATCCAACTGAGACCAAACTAAGGGGAGCGGTTCGAGGTAAGGTAAAATTAAGTGATTCAAATTGAGAACAACCAAAGGTCAAGGTCATAGAGCAAAGTCAAAGTTCGACCTGTGTGTGTGTGTGTGTGTGTGTGTGTGTGTGTGTGTGTGTGTGAACAAAAATAGCTAAAATAGCTTTGATTGCAATTGAATCAAACTTGGTGAATGAGTTTTGGATCATCCAACACTATTACCTATTATTTTTCATTTTTTATTTTTTTAGAAAATAGCTCTAAGGTCACGGTCACATGCCAACATCATCTTAATAAATTTTTATTTGATTTAGAATAAATTTTGTGTAAATGTTCGGGTTAATATAGTTAGGATAAATCAGTCAATGGTCAAGGTCCCAGGGAAAGATCAAAGATTAAGCTCACTGGGTAAAGTCTTAGCTGTTGTTGTTTTATGCATAATCGTATGGCTATGTCCTTGATGCAGTATATGAACTTTAATGTAAAAAAAAAAAAACCATTCAGCCCTTAGACCAGTTGGTGGGCTCGGGTGTTACAATCTGGGAAAGCACCTCGCTCTGAATTAAAATCTTGCCATCTTCAGGCGATTTTTTTCAGCAAAGTGAGATAAATAAGGTTGTGAAATGGTTAACCCATCACGTCCCGAGGTTTTCCGCACCTCCGACATCCCCCAGTCCCGAGGTATTTTCGAAAAAGATTTTTTTGGCTAAAACCTTCGCTTTTGGTGAGAAACATCGAAAATTCATAGAGAAATCGCTCACCTGAGGTTTAAAATACCCAATTCAGGTAGGAGTTCCTCCTTACCTGACTGGGTTTTCTAACATGCTGGCACCAAAGAAAACGAGTTCTATGGGAGGGTAACTATTTTATCCACTCATAAACGGTATTTATTTATTTACTTGGTACGAATGTATATGTAGTATGAGAGTATATTGGTTTTCAAGCAGTAATAAAGGCATTATAAGCATAATTGTTTCACTCACTAACTAATCACCATACCTGAACTTTTTTTGCCACATTACCTGATCATTATTTCTGGCTGTTTCTTCTTCTAATGCTATGTAAACATTGTCCTCCACATTGTCATCGACTGGGGAATCACTCTGGCCCTGAATATCTTTACTAGCCAGGTCACTGGTAACAGGTCCTTTGCCAAGACAATGGTGTGAGGGGGGGAGGGGGGAGGTTATGTGGTGTAAGGCATTGTCCCTGCTTGGCATCTTGTAGAGGAATAGAGGAAGGTGTCCCGTGTATACATACGAAAAATCACGCGCGAAAATTGAAAATTGTGCAAATTAGGGACCTTGCAATTGCACGACGTACTGGTACGTCGCCGGGACTGGCAAATGCAAATCGTTGCAACGTACCCATACGTCGACGGGATGGGGCGGGTTAAAGATGTCTCTAACTTCTCTGAAGTTAACTGTTATGCTAGGTGTTCTTATGCTGACTTCTCATCCTTGGAACAATAGCTACTGAGTCGAGGTTCTCTTTCGAGACCAGAACTAGAATACACAACAAGAGGAACAGGGCATAAAAACTCGGCTGGCCAACCTTACACGTATATTGCCTTAATTACAATCAGTACAGTATAATGACAATGATATACATGTACAGGTTAAGAGGGACACAGTCAGTCTGATAGACTCTGGCCCGGGTGCTGTGGGTCTGGGCTGCTTACAGGTGGCGCCCAGGCGTGGGAGGTAGCTCGTCAGGTGTGCCTTCCTGTAGGAGGCACGGGACTACTGCCGAGGGCGATGTCATCTGGATGGGGCTGTTGGTCGGCGTGGAGGGAGGCCACCGTCAGGAACTGCCTGCGGCATCCCTTCCTCATGGAGTCCATCAGTGGAGGGCGTCGTCCAGGGGTGGGCTGCGGGCGTGGATCCCCGGGCTCGTGGTGGGCCCTCGCTACAGCTCCTCTAGTTGCAACTCCTCTGGGGGACTGCACTTGTGAGGAGAGAGAGAGAAGTGTCCCACTCGGCCTCTGGATGGGTGATGGGCTGAGCCAGGGACTTCCTCCAAAGGGGTAGTCTCAAGGGGAGTGGACAAAGGGCATACAGTGGCCGTGCCTTCCCTCCTGGTGCATACAGTGGCCGTCACCACAGGTCTGCCTTTCCCTGGGTTACCAGCTGAAGTGCGTATAGTGGCCATCACTTCCTGCCCAGTGCATACAGTGGCCGTCACCTCGGGGCTGGTCCCAGGAGTGGCTGCAGCTGAAGTGCGTACAGTGGCCATCACTTCCAGCCTGGTGCGTACAGTGGCCATCACCGCGGGGCTGCTGGGGGTAACAGCTGAATGGTGTGCAGTGGCTGTCCCTTCCTTCCCGGTGCATACAGTGGCCGACACTGCGGTGCTGCATGAAACTGTGCTAGGACGAGTCACACCCCGATCCTGGTGAGGGCTGGCCTGGCTGTGATGTAGTCTGCCGGGACTGTGTTCCTGCTGGTGGCCATGTTGAGTGGAAGAGGGACGCAGGGTCATGGGGAACCTAAGCCCATCTTGCTCGGGCCTTGCACTCTCCCTATGCACCTCCCCGTGGTCTCCTCTTGGGGTGGGTGGGGGGCTGTGGGTCCTTCCTGGGATGGGTGTTGCGACACCCCTTCCTGAGCTTCCCGTGGGTGTGGGCATTTCACCACCATCGGTGGGGAGAAAGTCACGTCCCCAAGGCTGGAGGTGGTAGGTGTCTGAGGTGGTGGTCCGATGTGCCGGTGTAAGATGTTAGAGGAGAATGGCCCTCCTGGTGCAGGGCGTAGGTGATGTGGAGGGTGGAGGTGTGTGGTGTCTGCAGGAGGAGGCAGAGTAGCTGAGGTGTACCCCGGATTCATTGGCGTTGTCCCTGGGTGGGGGACCAGATGACGCGTCATACTTTCATCTCCGGTGGTGGTGAGTGGTTGAGCTCTCCCGGCTGAATACTGGCAACAGGTGCAGTGACTGGGGTTTTATGGGAGCTCCTAGGGCAGGTGCAAATCCTCTCCCTGGGGGATTGGATGGGTGGAAACTTGCATTGCACCTGGTGCATTCTCGGTGTGATGGGAACTGTGTAGGGTGTGGTGGGACTTGTTAGGGGTGGTTATGGTGATATTGAGGGTGTGGGTGAGGGCGTGACTGCATACCTGGCTGGTGGGCGGGAGAGGTAGCCGGATCTGGTTGTGGTGGTGGTGAGGATGGGTGTGGGTGGTGAGGTGGTGGGGCCATGTGGTGCATTGGCTATTCATGGGTGGATGGTTGAAAACCCTGGTGGAGGAGTATGTGGGTTGGTGGTGGGCGTGGGGTTGGTGGCGGGTGGTGATGTGGTGGATGCACGTGGTGTATCGGCCGGGTGTGGGTGGTGGGCTGATTGTCTAGGTGGTGGAGTGTGAGAAGTGGTGGTGGTGTTGGTAGGTGGTGGGCTGGGGCGTGGGTTTGGCGTTCCGGTGGATGGGGAGTGGGTGTCTATCTATCTATCTATTGCCAGACGCCTCAATCCCGTTTGGGGTGGCCACAAACAAATCGCCTCCAAGTCGCCCTGTCCCCTGCCATTTCACTGCCCTGCTCCCAACTCACACCCCTCTCTCTCATATACCTCTCCACCCCATCCCTCCATCTCATCCTCGGCCTCCCCCTCCCTCTTCCACCCTCCACCTCAATCACAGACACTCTCTTGGTCAGTCTTTCACCCTCCATCCTCTCCACATGGCCAAACCACCTCAGTGTGTTCCTCATAACGTTTCCTATCACATCCACATCAACACCACAATGCTCCTTTATATCCTCATTCGTCAGCCTGTCTCTCCATCTGACTCCACAGGCTCCTCTTAGATAACTCATTTCCACTGCTCTCACTCTTGACTTGTGTCCTTCCAACAACGTCCAAGTTTCACTTCCATACGTTAGAGTTGGTATCACAATACTGTCATGTAGTAACTTTTTCACTTCCATGCTCACTTCCCTGTTTCTTATCACTGCTTTCAAAGAACCAGCAACCTTTCTTCCCTGCTGTACCCTTTCAAGCACTTCACCCTCCAAACCTCCATCCTTACTCATCACACTACCCAAGTACTTAAACGTACTCACGTTTTCCATTTCCTCACCATCCAACCTCGCTGTACATTCACTGACTTTACCTCTCTCAAAGACCATCACTTTACTCTTCCCTACATTCACCTTTAGATTCCGTTTCTTACACACTCTCCCAGACTCATCCACCAAGCCTTGCAGCTCCCCTTCGTCTTCACTCAACAACACAGTATCATCTGGAAACAACAGTACAGGGAGTTTCCAAACACTATCCTCTCTCACCAGGGCCACTCCAACATCCACTACCCTACCTTGCACCTCCTTTATTACCCCATCCATGTACAGATTGAACAACCGTGGAGACATGACACATCCCTGTTTCAACCCAACTTTCAAAGAGAAAAATTCACTTAGTTCACCATCCACACGCGCTGCAGCCTTCGCACCATCATGCATACTCTTCACAGCATTCAACAACTTCCCATCTACTCCATATATTCTTAACACTTTCCACAATCCTTGTCTATCCACCCTGTCATATGCTTTCTCCAAATCCATGAAAGCCGCATACAACTTCTTTCCCTTCTCTAGAAACTTTTCCACTAAAGATCTAAGAATGAATATCTGATCTACACAACCTCTCCCCTTCCTAAAGCCTCCCTGTTCTTCTCCAACTAATTTCTCTGTTCTTTCTCTAACTCTGTCAATAAGTATCCTACCATACACTTTTCCTATTATACTAAGAAGTCAAATGCCCCTATGATTACCACACAATTCTTTTTCCCCTTTTCCTTTGTACAAGGGAATAATTATACCTGACTTCCAATCCTCCGGGACTCTACCTTCCTCTCAGGCCAATCTGCACATCTTCCACATCCATTCTACTACTATCTCTACCCCATGCTTCAGCATTTCACCACACACTCCATCAATTCCTGGGGCTTTCCCCGATTTAACTTTCTTCATTGCTTCCACAACTTCTATCCTACTGATTTCTTCCTGTCTTCTCACCTTCCTCCTTCTCCCAGCCATTCCCCAGCCACTTATACTCGCATTACTTCCATCCTCTACGTTCAACAATTCCTTAAAGTGTTCTCTCCATCTGCTCACTTTTTCTCCCTTATCCACTAGCAATCTACCATTTTTATCTTTCACTCTCCTGCTAACTTCACTTCCACCCTGTCTTACTCTTTTCACCTCTTTCCAGAACATTTTCTTACAGTCCCTCCACTTTACACTCAAATTCCTTCCAAATTCCTCATCCACTCTCTTCTTACTTTCTCTTACTAATCTTTTCACCTCTCTCTTTCTTTCTACATATAACTCTCTCTTCCGCCTCTCAACTTCTTCCACGCCCCTATTTCTCATCCATTCATTGTATGCTTTCTTCTTTTGTGCCACAGCCTGTTTCACCTCTTCAGTCCACCACGCTGTTCCTTGCACCCCCCTCTGTCTTCTCTTCCTTCCACACACCACATCACATGCTGCACATGTGATGCAGGGGGTGTGCGTGGGGAAAATTTTGGTGGGCATAGGGGTGGTGCTGGGTGTTGTGCAGTGTTGGTGTTGTGGTGGGGTGATGCGGGGTGGGCAGGGGTGTCCCGGGGGATCGTCCTGCATATCTGGTGGTGGCAATGTAGCAGCGGGAGGTGAGGTTGCAGGTGAAGTGTCGGGGGCCCATGGGGGTGGTGTGGAGTATGGGGAAGGCAGGGTGGGGGAGGTGTTGATGGACGGGGGTGTGGGTGAAGGTGAGGACGAGGAGGAAGAGGGTGTAAAATAGAAATTGTATGAGTCAGAGGAGTGTTCTGGGATGGCAGATGGTGGTGGGGTGACATGGTAGCGGGTGGAGTGGGTGCAACCTGGGTGAGTGTTGTCCTGTGGGGCACAAAACAGTCGCACATGGCGGTTTCGGTACATGCGTGTGGTGCCATGGTGCCAGACAGTGACTTGATAGGGGTTGGGAATGCTGACAATGGCGTAGGGTCCCTCGAATCGTGGATCAGTGACTTTGCTTGGGACCAGTAGGCGTGCTACCACTACCGAGTCTCCTGTCTTGTATGGGTTTGATGTTGTGGCATCCGGCTGTAGGTCTTGATGCTTTTGCAGGTGGTGCAATCGTCTTTTGAGGTGATGAAAGGGGTCGGATGCAGGGGGTGGGGATGGTGGTTGGAGGTGGTGTCGGAGGGGCAGGAGGAGGGGGAGTTTCTCTAAATACCCCTTCGTGGGGGGTGATTCCCTCATCTCTTGGGCAGGTGTTCATACCCCACTGTATTAATTTAACATGCGCCAGCCAATCCTCGTTGTCTGTTTCCTGTATTCGAGCCCACACTTGGTTGAGCAGGTTGTGATGGCTCCTTTCACACACTCCATTCCCTTGGGCCCAGTAGAGGGAGGAGTGCGAGATCTGGTACCCGATAATGGTGGCTAGTTCCTTTCAGACCTTGCTGGTAAATTCTGAGGCGTTGTCTGAGTGAAGGGCTTGGGGAATACCAAAGCACGGGAAGACGTGGCGGACGAGTGCTTCGGCTGTGGACATGTTGTGGTGCTCCATAGCTGGGCAGGTGATGGGGAATTTTGAATAGACATCCACAAATATTATGATGTATTTGTAACAGGCTTTGGGTGGCAGGGGCCCAACTACATCTACGGACAATAGTTGCCACGGTTTGTGGGCGGTGATCTTTCCTGACGGCCCAGGTGTGCGGGTGATGTCTCACCTAATGAGCAGGCCCGGCAGGCTTGGATGATTCACTTGGCCGGGTTGGAGGGGCCGGACGTCCAGTAGATATTGTTGAATACTTGTAAGAGTTTTTTCATGCCGAAATGGATGCCATTGTTGGAATGTAGGTGGGTCATTGCGTCGAGGACGGTGTCTGGGTCAAGGACTATGTGCCCGGCCTGTGGACATGTTGTGATGCTCCTTAGCTGGGCAGGTGATGAGGAATTTTGAATAGACATCCACAAATGTTATGATGTATTTGTAACAGGCTTTGGGTGGCAGGGGCCCAACTACATCTACGGACAATAGTTACCATGGTTTGTGGGCGGTGATCTTTCCTGACGGTCCAGGTGTGCGGGTGATGTCTTACCTAATGAGCAGGCCCGGCAGGCTTGGATGATTCACTTGGCCAGGTTGGAGGGGCCGGACATCTAGTAGATATTGTTGAATACTTGTAAGAGTTTTTTCATGCCGAAATGGATGCCATTGTTGGAATGTAGGTGGGTCATTGCGTCGAGGACGGTGTCTGGGTCAAGGACTATATGCCCGGCCCGAGTAAACAGGTGATCGCCATGCCTGTGGAGCTTGAAGAACACCTGGGGTGGTATCCAGTGTGGGTGCTCCCTATCTTGTTATTGTTGCATGAGGTTGGAGATGCTGTTGTTGGAAATGATTGGTAGGCGTGACAAGGCATTGGCACTGATGTGTAGTTTCCCTGGTCTGTAGGCAGTTTCAAAATCAAACTCCTCGAGGGTCTCTCTCCACCTGATCAGTTGAGCATTATGGGTGTTGGATTGTCATAGCCACTGGAAGGATTGGTTGTTCGTGATGATAATGATATGAGTGCTGGAGAGGTAGGCTCAGAAATGCTCCAAAGCCCATATAATGCCTAGGCATTCACGTTTGGTGGTGGCATAATTTTTCTTGGCTTGGTTGAAGGTGTGGCTGGCACAGACGATTATGTGTTCTTGCTCTTCTTGGACCTTGGCCAGGACAGCGCCGATCACCATGAGAGACATGTCAGTGTACAGGAAAAAGGGCAGGGTGTAGTCAGGGAAAGCGACGACCAGGGCGGTGATGAGTTTAGATTTGAGTGTGTGGAAGGTGGTGATTCGGTCGTTGGTCCAGATGAATGGTTCGCCTTTCTTAGTTAGGTTGTGGAGGGTTTTTGCAATGTTGATGAAACCCATTACGAAACGCCAATAGCACTGTAGGAGGTGAGCCTGAGAAAGGCGCACATGTCATGGACATCTTTTGGTAAGGGGAGGTCTGCGATGGCCTGCAGTTTGTAAGGGTCGGGAGAGATGCCTTCTGCTGAGATGATGTGGCCCAGGAAGGAGACAGACCATTCAGCCAGGACGCATTTGGATGGTCTAAGTTTGAGTCCCGCTTGGTGGATGTGCAGGAAGACTTGCTTGAGGTGCTGGAGGTGGTCGGTCCATGTCCGGCTGAAAATGATCACATCATCCAGGTACGCCAGGCAGATATCCCAGTTGAGGCCGCTGAGGACCATCTCCATCAGTCAGGAGAACATGGCAGGGGTGCTGCAGAGTCCAAATGGGAGGACATTAAACTCAAAGTGTTTGCCATTACTGAAAGAAAAAGCTGTTTTTCCTCAGTCCTCGGGGTGGACGGGGACTTGCCAATATCCCGACTGCAGATCTAAGGTGAAGATCCATGATACCCCATATAAGGAGTCAAGAGAGTCATCTATTATGGGTAGGGGAGTGGCGTCTTTGATGGTCACGTCATTGAGTCATCTGTAATCCACACATAAGCGCATGGTGCTTTCTTTCTTTTTTACTAGGATGACACGCGAGGACCACGGGCTGGTGGAGGAAGAGATGACACCGGCATTGAGCATGACCTGGACCTGCCGGTCTTCTTCAGCCCGTTGTTTGGGGTTTTTCCATCGTGATGGTTGGTGAATAGGTGGCCCTGTGGTGTGGATTTCATGGTTCAGGTACATGATGTGGCCAATGTCTGCTGATCCTGATGAAAATAGGTCTTGGAAGTTCAGGAGGAGTTGTCAGACTGTTAGCTTGGTGAGGCGAGAGGTGCTCAGGTAGGGGGGGTAGGGTGTCAGGGGAAGGGGGGGTTTTACAAGGCTCGGCTTCCTCCATTTCTCCCACCACTAATCCTCTGGGGACGGTAAGAGGGGTAGTGGAGAGATTGGCGATGCGTACTGCTCTGAGGTGGAGGGGGAGGAAGGTGGTTGACGGTAGGCAGGAGGAGAAGGCCCCAGGTGGTAGGCTGGGTGAGAACAGGACGGAGGTTCTGGTAGGTCTGTTCAGGTGTAGCCAGGCCTTGTGCTGGGAGGGGAATGGTCAAGGAGGAAGTGATGGTTACGAGGAAGGTGGGCTTGGGAGGAGAGGGGTGGGCAGGGTGGAGGACATGGTGGGGGGGCAGGGTGAGGAGGGATGTGTGCACGTGCAGAGTGGCTGAGAATGGGGGTCTGGAGGTTTTTGAAACTGGAGACGCCGTTTGTGGCAGTCGATGTTGGTGTGTAGTTTCTGTAGAAGGTCCAGCCCCAGGTAGCCATCATAGGCATGGCAGGTTGAGTCACAGACGATGAACTTGTGTTTGGTGGATACTTGCTAGTGGGTGTCGGCTCGTAGGGCCTGGGTCTCCCCATGTATTGGCAGGGGGCCATCCCCTGCATCTACGAGGTGAACTGAGGTGGGGAAAAGTGGGCTGAATGCCGAGGTGTGGCAGGAGTAGAAGTGTGTGTAGAGGCAAGATCTGGCCGTTCCCATGTCGACCAGTAGCCTCGCTTTTACCCCATTCAGTCTTATCTTGTCGTAGGCTGGGGGCGGTATTTCTGCAAGATGGCCCCTGCCACCATGGGGAGTTGCAGGGGTGGTCCTAAAAAGCCAGCTGTTGTGGGGCGTCTTCCTCCTTAGGCTCCATTTCCCCAGGGTTGGCATAGTCGGTGGGCAAAGCATCGTCCTCGGCGCCTTCGTTGTCTAATGATGAGACCTTGTGGCGCCCTTTGGTGGTCGTCCTGCACCAGGCAGCCTTTAAATGTTCACAGATGTCGTGGAGGGGGCAGCTGTGGCTGCAGGTGGTGAATTCCCATGGTTTGATGGATATTAGGTTCTGGTTTTCCTTGGGATTGGGGCGTCCCTTGGTAGGGTGTGCCCTGAGTACGGAAGGTGGTGATGAAGGGCTTGGGTGGGTGGCGGGTGTCCATTGCTTCTGGTGTTGTGCTGTCCTCTAAGTGGGGAACTTGCTTACTGTGCCAATGTGTTGGGGGGTGGAGCGTGCGGCTAGGAGGTGCTGCATGAGCTGCACGTCCTTGTTGAGGTCTCCTGAAGGGTTGTATATGGTAAAATGTTCCTTTATGGTGCTCAGGAGTATCCTCAACAGTATGTTGAATATGTGTTGCTCCCGGGTGGCTGTCTCGGTCTCTGGGTAGGCAGCGGTGATGAGTCACCTGGCCTGGATGAGTGTGTCGTCCAGTTTGCCGTCGTACGTGAGGGCATCGAGCTGTGACAGAGCTAGGATGTTTCCTAAAGATGGTGTGACTGCCTGCATCACTATTTGGGTAAACTGCTCCCATTTTAATTCTGGGACAATCTTGGAGGCGATACTTGATACGGCCTTGCCCAGGTGCAGCAGGGTGACAGCTATTTTCTTCCTGTCATTTTCAAAGCCTACGTCCAGTAGTGACTTAACCATGGACAGGTACACATTGATATCATACTGCTCTGGATCAAACTTTGGCAACTGAGCATGAGGTATGGCCGCCATTGTGCCAGATTTTCCTGTTTCCTTCTCTTTCTATTCTGATCAGGTCAAGAACCACTGCTGGCCACCAGTGTTACACTAGGTATTCTTATGCCGACGTCTCGTCCTCGGAACACTAGCTACTGAGCTGGGGTTCTCTTTCGAGACTGGAACTAGAATACACAACAAGAGGAACAGGGCATAAAAACTCGGCTGGCCAACCTTACACATATATTGCCTTAATTACAATCAGTACAGTACAGTGACAATTATATACATGTACAGGTTAAGGGGGACACAATCAGTCTGATAGACTCTGGCCCGCGCTGCTGTGGGTCTGGGCTGCTTACAGGTGGCGCCTGGGAGTGAAAGGTAGTTCATCAGGTGTGCCTTCCCAAAGGATGCACAGGACTACTGCCGGGGCGATGTAGTCTGGACGGGGCTGTTGGTCGGTGTGGAAGGAGGCCCTTTCCTGGTGGGGCCTCGACCAGGAAAGTGGCCCTCGGACTGGGGCCGAACAGGGCCAGCAGGTGTACTTGCCTCCGCCTGCTCCTGGAGGAGGGCTGCCTGTGGGTGGGGCTGGGGAGGTCACGCCCCAGAGTCCTAGAGGTGCCCCTGGCTGTCTGGGGGCTGCAGTCTCCACAGGGTTGGGCCGCCATCAGGAGCTGCCTGCTGCGTCCCTTCCTTGTGGAGACCATCAGCGGAGGGCGTCGTCCAGGGGCAGGCTGCAGGGCATGGATCCCAGACTCATGATGGGCCCTTGCCACAGTTCCTCTAGCTGCAACTCCTCTGGGGGACTGCACCTGTGAAGAGAGAGAGATAGAAGCATCCCACTCGGCCTCTGGATGGGTGGTGGGCCGAGCCAGGGACTTCCTCCAAAAGGGTAGTCTCAGGGGGAGTGGACGAAAGGTATACAGTGGCCATTCCTTCCCTCCCAGTGCGTACAGTGGCCATTGCTCCCTAAGGAGGTGGCAGATGAAGTGCGTACAGTGGCCGTCCTTTCCTTCCTGGTGCATACAGTGGCCGTCACCACGGGGTTCGTCCCAGGAGTGGCTGCAGTCGAAGTGCGTACAGTGGCCATCACTTCCTGCCTGGTGCATACAATGGCCGTCACCGCGGGGCTGCTGGGGGTAACAGCTGAAGGGCATACAGTGGCCGTCCCTTCCTTCCCGGTGCGTACAGTGGCCGTCACCACGGTGCTGCTTGGGACTGTGCTAGGACGAGTCCCACCCCGATCCTGGCTAGGGCTGGCCCAGCTGTGATGTAGTCTCCCGGGACTGCGATCCTGCTGGTGGCCGTGTTGAATGAAAGAGGGGCTCAGGGTCGTGGGGAACCTAAACCCGTCTCACTCGGGCCTTGCTCTCTCCCTATGCGCCTCCCCGTGATCTCCTCCTGGGGTGGGTATTGCGACATCCCTCCCTGGGCTTCCCGTGGGTGTGTGTATTTCATTAACAAAATCATCTGGTGGTGGCAAGATCCAGTATTAGTATATGTTGATTTTATTTAGTCTATGTAGCCTATACCTCCTACGTTTAGTTGTTTGCATTAATGTTATAAAAAAAATTTGGTAACTTTACTGCAAATAAAAAGTCTGGAAGACTACGGACAGCTGATTATATGAAATGAAAGAAATTACTTCCCGTCACATACAGTAATTTAGTTCTAGGTTTTGGCTTCTTCCTACTTCCACGCGATTCTGCCCTTCTCAGGGGTGGACCGTCTGTGGTGGTCATTGAAAGTTATCTAACTTCTCAAGTTTGAAAAACCTCTCGTCAGCTGAAATCGTTTGGAGGTAGCAAGAATAAACTTGCCATGCCTGCAGACCAAGCTTCATCGAGTTGAAGAAAGTAACTGCAGTTTTCTGACTTCGAAAGCTATCTTGCTCATAATACTAAACTAATCTTCGGATAAGCGCAAGTCACTTTAACTGTTTTGTCATACCAGTAACTGTGTTCATTATCCTTGACTGCAGAATATAAAAGTGAAAGGTAGAGCTCCATTTTCTGTGATGGTAGCCCTGCCTTCTCACTCCCCACCATTTTTGTTCAGTAATCGCCTGGATGTGGAGGTTGACGGGAGCCAATTATGGCATTCGGTGGTGTATTACCTCTTTATAGCAAACGAAATGGCACTTGGGCTCTTAGAAGACTATTCAGATCAAGAGAGAAAGTGTTAATTCTTTTAGTAGGGTTGACTTTCTTATTTATATGTATAGGACCGATATTTTTCCTGCCCGATTTGAGGGGCGGACTGAGCACCCGAGTGGACCATGTATACAAAGTGTACAAACAGATGCAGAAAGCTGGGCCAGAGCTCATATTGCCCCCTCCTCCTCCTCAATCTGGGGAGGAAGGAGCCATCAGGAAACACGAAGGGGTGTACCATAATGCAGTGAACCATAATGACATTCACCTCTCGGACGACAAGCAGAGGCTAATGGAAAAAATAAACAATGACGAGGAGATGAGGCACTTAAGAGTGATAGAAAAACCCGTTGTGTTAACTCTAAGCTCCACACCACCAAATAAGGGTAATGTGGTGGTGGGTCAGGTGGACGAGAGTGTTAAAGTGCAAAACCCTAGTGGCGAGGCGCTGGCAGGAAGGCGAGAACCCGAGGGCAAGAATGTGGACAAAGGACCCGTGCCAGTGGTTCAGGGTGGCGAGGATTCGGATCCTGTGGCCAGGCAGCGACGAGAGAAAGTCAAAGAGGTAGGTGGTTAAACTACTAATAGCATGTACCCTGTATAAAATTTAACCACGAGCATGAGCCGGTCAGTTTTCTGTAATTCACATCATTCGATCCTGGAAATCTGACACAACTATGTTAATTTGAAAATATTCCACCATGAATTTGTTTTTTGGAAATAAATATTTAACGTAAAAATCCTTTATTTAAACACAGTACCTCAGATCTCTGCTGACATCTGCCGGTAGCCAGCCATATTTAACGTTCTTAATGCACATTTTTTATGTTTGAAGACTGGCTGTCAAATACAAGTGAGGTTAGGTTTGGTTAAATCATTAGGTTTCCCATTGTTTGACATGAGATACACTGACGCCTCCAATTGGAACGATGGTAAACAGTGTGGCCAGTCGATGAGAGCGTCGGTAAATGTTGCTATGGGAGACCTTCCTGCTTCCTTAACTATCCCAAACTAGGTATATTTTGCACTGGGTAGACCTACTCTCTAAAATGAGTGATTTCTAACAATAATAAATCTCAAATTCATTCAAATCACACTAAAATCAATCAGAAAATAGATTTTTTGTATCAAAATCGAGCGATGTGAACTTCCGAAAATTGACCTATGGGTCCTTATTTCTTTTGAAAATCTTAGAGAGTTCCCACACCTGTGATGCAGTTTTGTACTGCTGTTATGGTAAATAGGTTGGATCTGCTGTACCACTCTTTTCAAAGTTTTTTTTTTTTTCTGTTTTTGGCCATATTTTGGGTGTTTTATTTTTGGTGAAATTGCAGGAGAGCTCCCATGCCTAAAATTTACTGTTTTATTTATTAATTCGGTAATTATGTATGTCAGTGACGTGGTACCTTTACTTGAAGCCCTCCCACGTGACTGGACTCCCGTGTGAGATGCATGCTGATGATTTGGTGTTGATTGCAGGGATTGAAAGGGAGGCGGAGGAAAGATTTAAGAAGTGGAGAGTTGGTACGGGGCACAATGCCTTAAGAGTAAATGTAGATAAAACAAATGTGATGGTATCTAGAGCTGGTGGCGGTACTGTCAAAGAAGAGGGAGAGCGGCCATGTGCAATTTGCCACAAGGGCGTGGGAAGTAATTCCATCTTGTGTAGTGTCTGTGATAAGTGGGTGCATAAGAGATGAAGTGGTATTAGAGGAAGACTCTGAGATAATGCTGATTTCATTGTGGTGTGTCAAGGAGAGGAGGTGGAGATTGTCATGCATGAAAGGATTGATCTTGCTGGTGAGTCTCTTGAGTGTGTGGAAGAGTTTTGTTATTTGGGAGACATGTTATGTGCAGTAGGTGTAGCTGGAGCTAGCTCTGTGGCTAGAGTGAGGAGTGGCTGGAATACATTCAGGGAGATGTTGCCTCTCCTGACGTTGAAAGGGCTCTCCCTCTGTGCTAAGAGATCTTCATATGCAGCATGTGTTAGGAGTGTAGTGCTGTATGGTATTGAGACTTGGACAGTAAAGGAGGAGGATAGCCTATTTGCAGACTCATATGTACATAAATGACAGTGATTAGGTGGATGTGCAGTGCATCCCTGAGTGTTAGGCCTGGGGGGCTGGGTTTACGATGGAAGATTTTAGGGGTAGGATGGGACTGGAGTGTATTGGTGTTGTGATGAGGAGAGGTAGATTGAGGTGGTTTGGGCATATGGAGAGGATGGGGGATGATAATTGGGTGCAGAAAATGAGAAGTGTTAATATTAGGGGTAGGGTTGCGAGAGGTAGACCAAAAAAGACCTGGGATGAGGTCATTGATTGTGACCTCAGAGGTAAGGGACTGAATAGGGAAGCTGCCAGAGATCAAGCAGCATGGAAAGCTGCCATTTAGTGACCACAGGTGATGCATGGAAGCATTTTGGAGCCATCAAAAATGAATGATGATGATGCCGGTGCATAATGGTGGACCTATTAAATTATGGACCTATACCAAAATTAATTTAGTTTTCCATTTGGCATGCCTGATTGTTACTGTTGGTTAGATTGGGTAAGGTTATGTTTGTTAAAGTAAGGTGTGTCATTGTTACTGTTGGTTAGGTTAGGTTAGTTTGGACAAGATTATACTGTACTTAGTCAGGTAAGGTTATTTTTGGCTAGGTTTTTGTTGGGTTAGATTAGGTTAGGTAAGGATAAATTATGAATATGTACCATAATGATAGACTAGCTAACACAACTGCAATAACAAAGTTCTGTTTATTTGAGTATGTTTCACAATAGAAAGTTAGTCAAAATATGCTTGAGAGACAGACTCAAGTGAGTCAGAATAAACACTGATAAAAGGAATGGAAAACCAAATCAGCTGTAAAAATCTTTACCTCCATAGGATTTATTACAAAAATATGGAAAACAACCCGGAAGAGGTGGCAACAGATTTGTAAGGTACCGGTACCGTATGGTATTTCTGCTGCTTAAACTAAGACATATGCTTACCCATGACAATTCCCCGTCACAATCACAGCAAAACAGGACAGCTCATTGGTCAGGACTGTTAGTCCTTTGAATGAATGGAGAGATGAAGTGATTATGTCATGTTGCCATTGCAACGATATTCTGGTTCTAAAGAAGCGTCCAACATTGCAACTTATGCAGTACAATATTGACTTATATTACAATATGCAAGTACACTCAAACCTCGATTTAAGGGACTAATTGAGGAATCAACTTGTCCCTTACTTGAAAATGTCCATTGTTTTACCACATATAAAGACAATCTTATTACAAAATGCAATTATTGTTTCAGTCTTACTTATTAACCCGCCCCGTCCCGACCACTTTTTGACCACTGGTACCCCCCAATCCCGACCATTTTTCGACCCTTTTTTTTTTTTTGCTAAAACTTTCGCTTTTGGTGAGAAACATCGAAAATTCATAGAGAAATCGCTCACCTGAGGTTTAAAATACTCATTACAGGTAGGAGAGCCTCCTTACTTTACTGGGTTTTCTATCAGGCTGGCACCAAAGAAAACGAGTTCTATGGGAGGATAACTATTTCACACCACTCATAAACGGTATTTATATATTTACTGTTACGAATTTATATGTAGTACAAGAGTATATTGGTTTTCAAGCAGTAATATAGGCATTATAAGCATTGTTTCACTCACTAATACCTGACCTTTTTTGCCACATTACCTGATCATCATTTCTAACTGTTTCTTCCTCTAATGCTATGTAAAGTTTGTCCTCCACATTGTCATTGATTGGGGAATCACTCTGGCCCTGAATTTCGTACCGTGGCATGACATGGCTATACTGGCCAGGTCACTGATAACAGGTGAATTGCTGAGAAAAGGGCATGCAGGGGGGGGGAGGAGGTCATGCTGGGTAAGGCATTGTCTCTGCCTGGCATCTTGTTGAGGAAGGTGTCCCGTGTATACGTACCAAAAATGACTCGCGAAAATTGAAAATTGTGGAAATTATGAACCTTGCAATTGCAGGACGTTGAAGTACGTCCTCGGGATTAGCTGTGACAAAACGTGAGGACGTGGAAGTACGTCCTCGGGACGGCGCGGGTTAATATGATTATGAATATTATTTTACGGGTAGGCCTACCGTATAAAAAAACATATTAATATGTATAACCTAGATGTTACATATCATTTTTGAATGGTCCTGTCCATTTGTCAGGTAGAATATGGAGTCCCTTAAATCTGAAATCCCTTAAATTGAGGTTTGAGTGTACTGTATGACCATCATCCACCCACTTGATGTAGTGCTGCCTACTTCTTCCTTCATCGTTATCATTCTGTGTCTGCCCTCCTCTCTTCCTGTTTCTCCCATCTTTCCTGTCATTTTTTTATTACTCTCCTAACTTTTCAGGTAGGCTAGCCTAGTTAGCTTTACAGTGAGTGACGAGCCTAATGGTTTCCATTACACCAGGAAACCATTTACAGTGGTGGGTGGTAACCATATAACTAACCCATATTTGTTCCCTATGTGTCAGCAAGTGGGTTGGTGGCAGACATGGGGTAATAGTAATATGTAATAGTAATAGTAATAGATTATTACAGGGTTTTCAAAGTAATAGTAATAGTAATAGATCACAAGTTCCTGGCTGTAATAGTAATAGAAGGCAAAGTAATAGATAATTGTATATTACGGTACTTTCCCATTACAGACACTTCTTTAATACCATTTACCATATTCAGTTAAAACAGACTTTTCATCTTGGTTACTTGTTGGCTGCTCTCCAAGCTGCAAGCACACCACATGAGACTGTGCTGAATGGAGAGTGGTCAACAGGCCATCAGGTGATCTAGACACACTTGTGCATTCACTGGAACAGCCTACTCACGATAATAAAAATAAAAACCATTCTCAATTTAATTACTTAATACCTGGTACCGTTATTATAAATTATATATTAATAGTAGTAGTAATAATAATAGATGACCTAGTAATAGTAATAGTATTAGATGACCACTAAAGTACTGGTAATTAGTAATACAATAGTGAGCCATTGAAATTAATAGTACTGTAATAGTAATAGTAATAGAAACTCAGTAATAGACACCATGTCTGGTTGGTGGAGGGTTACTGTAGTGCCTCTCCCTGTAAAACAACTCAGACAAATTATCACCCCTTGCTGGGTAATGGTGGTTCGGTATAGATAGATAGATAGAAAAAAACAAAAACAATAAAGTAGGATAAGGCAGAACTGTTGAAAAAAGTGGACCGTGGTGTTCCCACGTGGAAGTTGTGTGACACGTATGGTATTGGTTCATCAACTGCTAATGATATAAAGAAGCAGAGGGAAAAAAAATACTGAAAACTATACAGAAAGCAATTTGAAGAAAGAAATAAACATTACAAAAACTAGGAGAGATGGTGAGAGTCCTTAGAATGATTGAGTGATGATGAAGTGGTTGTGAAGGTGTCGAGTGAAATGGACTTGTCAGGGAGCTTGATGACGAATCAAGGTCAGTTATTCCATGAAGAACATAAATTAGAATATGTGTAATTACACTGAAGAATAGTGGGTCAGAGCTGTCTGTCTATCTGTCTATTGCCAGACGGTTTAATCTCGTAAGGGGTGGCCTCAATCAAATTGCCTCCATGTCGCCCTGTCCCCCGCCATTTCATTGCCCTGCTCCCAGCTTACACTCCCCTCTCTCATATACCTCTTCACTCCATTCCTCCATCTCATCCTTGGCCTCCCCCTCCCTCTCCCCCCCTCCACTGCACTCACATACACTCTCCTCATCAGTCTCTCACTCTCCATCCTCTCCACATGTCCAAACCACCTCAGTGTGTTTCTCCTAATGCTTCCTATCACATCCACATCCACACAACACTCCTTTATTTCCTCATTTGTCAGTCTGTCTCTCCATGTGACTCCACATGCTTCTCTCAAGTAACACATTTCCACTGTTCTCACTCTTGACTTCTGTCCCTCCAACAAGGTCCAAGCTTCACTTCTATCCGTTAGAGTTGGTATCACAATAGGCTACTGTCATGTAGTAGCTTTTTTTACTTCCATGCTCACGTCCTTGTTTCTTATCACTGCTTTCAAGGAACCAGCAGCCTTTCTTCCCTGTTGCACCCTTTCAAGCACTTCACCCTCTGAATTTCCATCCTTACTCAACACACTACCCAAGTACCGTACTTAAACGCACTCACATTTTCCATTTCCTTCTCATCCAGCCTCACTGTACATTCACTGACTTCACTTCTGTCGAAGACCATAACTTTACTCATCCCTACATTCACCTTTAGATTCTGTTTCTTACACACTTTCCCAGACTCATCCACCAAGCTTTGCAGCTCCCCTTCATCTTCACTTAACAACACAGTATCATCTGCAAACAAAGTACATGGAGTTTCCAAAAGTAATCACTCCAATATCCGACGTAATAGAGCCATTGGTAGGTCCGGTTATTGGTTTTGTCCGGATATTGGGCCCCAGCTTATGGACTTGTACTTATGGACCCTAACTCAGAGAAACACCTATACAACTCCCTCTGGACATGCATAGCACTTATTTAACACCCAAATCACATCAATAAGGCACTTAAATGACTGAAATAAGTGCAAAAGAAACATAAAATGAGGGTTTTGAAGTATGTTCATACATTAATAAACATTCTGGTACTTATGGACCCTAACCTAGCCAAACTCAGAAAAACACATTCCTACTGCACATGCATGAGGTAAGTATAGTATGGAAAAAAGTACAGTATGAAACATTCTGGTAAGTATAATATGGAAAAAAGTACAGTATGAAACATTCTGGCTACTTACAGCAAGTCCCTGGCCACCTCTATGAATAACCGCCTCCTCTTGGACTCTGACAGTAAGAACGATTTCCTGAAGCACTTGCAGTACCGGTACACTCTTCCTGAAGTCTTGCACTGAACTTAGTCAATAACACACAGAAGTCCGTTCTCTTCACAGTGTTCACTTTAGTCCAAATAATGTTCCATTTCAATTTAGTGTTGCACATTAACTTTTCCCAATCTTTTCAAAATTTCCAAAGCCAAAACAAAGAAGTTTATTTACGTTAAATTTAGTTTCCACTGAGTCTTTTCTCTCAACTCGAAAACCTTAACACAACACACCGTTTTTTTCACTGCACAACACTCAAAATTCCCATGTGGTCTAGTGGAGAAGTTCTTGCTGTTTATTCACTGTCAGAGTCTGAGAGTATCACTGGCAGGCGACCAAGGGGTGCATCGCTGGGTCGTGGTGATGGCGTACCCACTGCAGAGGACTCTGAGGAAAGCCGCAAACTCACGTCGAGCGGTGACTCCATCGTGGCTGGTGTGCTGGGCTGTGGCTCGGAGCATGAGGGCCTGTCTTGGGGAGGCAACGGAGTGGAGACAGGGCTGGGCACAGCGGGGGTCACTGGCCTGAAAAAACTGTCAATCATTGACTGACGCAAGGACTGACGATTCTGGTGATTGATGATGCGCTGCCTGAAAGCACGCACTTCCTCCACGAGTCCCAAGGGCCCCATCTCTCTGTCACAGTCCGGGTGTTCCAGGTAGTCTAGGACGAACTCTAGGTGTTCCCGGAGTGCGCTCAGCTTGGGGATGGCTGGAGTAGTGTCCTGCTGAGAGGAGTCTGCATCATTGTCGCCTTCTTCGTCGGAATCTTCAAGTTCGGTACTGACACCAGGAACCGAAGACGCGATCTCGATATCAGACAATGTCTGATACCCAGGATCACCCTCGTCGTCGTCCAACCACTCACGAACATCGTCCACATCAACATCGTTGCCGTGCGTACATAGCCGTGCATGGAAGTCATCCACGTCAAACCCTAGAAAATCGTACTCCACATCCGTTCCGAGAAGCAGACGAGACCAACCATTTTCAAAAGTTTTCACAGGGACTTCCTTCCATGCACTAGCCCAGTTGTATAGCGCAGACTTGATGTTGTAGTGGCGAAGGTTTTCCAAAGTCCGCTTGCCTCATGTGTCACGTCCTTCCCTGCGCTCGTCCTCGTCCTCGAGAACAACCATCACCTCGTCCAGGAATTCCGACGGTACAGGCGCTTTGTTGCCACGATCACTCCTTGGTCCATGGGTTGAATGAGAGCAGTCGTATTAGGTGGCAGAAACATGCACCTAATACGCCCATTCTCAGCAACCAAGTCCTTGTCGCACGGGTGGGCAGGTGCATTGTTGAGCAGAAGGAGAGCCTTTACCTGGTCGTGAGGGATTCCCAGTGTCTTCGTCTGGTAATGGATGACCTCCTTGACAAAGTGATGGTGAAACCAGTCTTTGAAAATCACAGCTGTGAACCATGCTTTCAAAGAATGGTACCAGACGACAGGAAGGACATCCATCACCCCACGAAGGCACCGAGGCTGCTTTGCACGGCCAACAATAACGGGCTTAAGCCGGCGCATGCCGTTAGCACTGGCACAACACAAAGCAGATATCCGTTCCTTAGAAAGCTTGGGGCCAGGTACACGCTTCTCCATCTCCTTGGCTAGAGTGTTCGTCGGCAGCGAGCGATAGAATAGGCCAGTTTCGTCAGCATTGTAGACTTGACTGAGAGTTAGGCCCTCCCTGTCGATCAAGCCTTTCACCTTGTGCCGAAACTCGTCAACTCCATCCTCGTTAGCGTCCAATGCTTCGCCATGTGCTTTACGGTTAGTAAGGCCATGTCGCAACTTGAACGCGAAGAGCCAACCCTCGGATGCCTTGAAGTCTAGGGCGTCGTGAAGCCTTGCGAACTTCTCAGCAGTAGCCTTCAGCTCCGTTCCACGTACCATCACACCAGCTGCACGTTGCTGTCGGTACCAAATCAACGTGGATCGGTCGATTTCTGCAAACTTGGGGGTAAACATAACCTTCCTTTCCACGTTGCGTTTGCTTCGCGACGAGAAGTCAGCCGTGTACTGCATGAGTTTGTCTCGGGAACGTTTGATATCGAACATAGTCGACCGGGCCAGGTTGTACTCGCGGAGAATGCGGGAAGAAGACCAACCCGCATCAACTTTCTCCAATATCTCCCTCTTCTTTTCCAGAGTCAACACCACTCTCTTCCTTTTCTCAGGTGGCGGGGCCATCATCACACACACTAAGAGGAGGCCCGAGAGCAGCAGGAGGCCCTGTGGCAGGTACGGCACCACCACAAAAGCGAGCACGTGGGCAGCCATTGCGAAGAGCGTAGGTCCAGTCGTGGTGAGGGACAGGCAGGAAGTGGGGAGGATGCAGCGGCGCTTTATCGGACGTCGGAGGAATGACGCACCAAAACAATGCTCTCCCGCGGCGCGCGCAGCAAGTTCAAATTACGGACGGGAAAAAATCGTTTTATTTTTTTTATTTTTTTGGGTTTTCGGACCATTTTGGGAATGCTGGATCCCAGGACAATAAGGTCTGGGTAGTGGGGATGTTCGGTTATTGGGCATCCAGATATTAGAGTGATTACTGCCCTCTTTCAGTAGGGCTGCTCCAACATTCACTGCCCTACCTTGTATCTCTTTCAGAACCCATCCATGTAGCTACAGATTGAACAACCATCGAGACATGACACATTCTTGTTTCTGTCCAACCTCCAAATAAAAAAATTCACTCAGTTCACTATCCACACGCACTGCAGCCTTAGCACCCTCATACATACTCTTCACGGCCTTCAACAACTTCCCATCTACTCCATATATTCTTAATACTTTCCACAATCCTTGTCTATCCACCCTGTCATACTCTTTCTCCAAATCTGTGAAAGCCACATACAACTTCTTTCCCTTCACAAGAAACTTTTCCACTAAAGATCTAAGAATGAATATCTGATCTACACCTCTTCCCTTTCTAAAACCTCCCTGTTCTTCTCCAACTAATTCCTCTGTTATTTCTCTAATTCTGTCATTACGTATCCTACCATATACTTTTCCTGTTACACTAAGAAGACAAATGCCCCTATGATTACTACACACTTCTTTTCCCCCTTTTCCTTTGTATAGGGGAATAATTATACCTGATTTCCAATCCTCGAGGACTCTACCTTCCTCCCATGTCAGTCTGCACATCTTCCTCGTCCATTCTACTATAGTAATCCCTCTAATATCCGAATGCCCAATATCCGAACATCCCCACTAACAGGACATAATCATCCTGGGATCCAGTATTCCCAAAATGGGGCAAAAACCGCAAAAAATTAGAAAAAAATCTGACTTTTTTCCCACCCATAATTTGAAATTGCTGCCTGGCACTGAACAGCTGTTACACCATGGTCCCTTCACCCCTTCCTTCCTCCCCCCCTCCCCTGTCAGGGTTGCTATTTGGTGTTTTTCATTACCAAGTGTGGGCCAATTTGGTAATGAAAAATTCGTTTGGTAATGAATCAGAATAATGCATTACCAAATGGATTTTTCACATGTATGAGGATACACAGGATGGAGATGGTGGATTGTTTGCTCTCTCTGATTTATCCGCTACCCTACATAGCGTGAAAATAATCAACATGGTGTTAATTATAAGGAGAGTGATTACATGTATTTCCACTTGTATATATAATTAGTGAAGAATAAATGCTAGCTTTATGATTTGGTAATGAAAAGTTAAATTTGGTAATGAAAGTTGAGGAGATTGGTAATATGGCCGTTGCGATCTGGCAACTCTGTTACCCCGCCATCATCAATAGTCACAGCTTAACTCCGATCGAGAGCAGATGCTCATAGCAGTGCAAGCCACAGGTGCTTGTTTTTTGTGAATGAACAGTGAATAAACTGCAATACCTCGCCACTAGAACACACAGGAATTTACAGTGTTGTGCAGTGTTAAGATTTTAGAATTTAGAGTGCAGAGGATTAACTGTGGACTGCAAACTGGCGGTTCAAACCAGTCCATGAGCCAGGGACTTGTAAGTACCCAGAATGTTTAATATTGTATAAACTCACCTCTAAAACCTCATTTTATGGTTCTTTTGCATTTATTTCAGTCTTTTAAGCAACGTTGGGTCTGGTTAGTACTTGGATGGGTGACCGCCTGGGAACACCAGATGCTGTTGGCATCCCTACGTGTCAAGTGGGGTTGGTGGAGGATTAGTGCCCCTCCCTGTAAAGCAATTAACTCTAAGCCGTTGGCCACCCCGTTTGGGATACATGGCGTCTGGCAATGAGTGAATGATGAATGTCCCTTATTGGTGTGATTTGGGTCTTAAATAGGTGCTATGCATGTCCAGAGGGAGTTGTATAGGTGTTTCTCTGAGTTAGGGTCCGTAAGTACAAGTCCATAAGCTGGGGCCCAATATCCGGACAGAATCACTATCCGAACCTGCCTATGGCCCTATTACGTCGGATATTGGAGGGATTACTGTACTATGTCTCCCCTATGTTTCAGCATTTCACCACACACTCCATCAGTTCCTGGGGCCTTCCCCATTTTAACTTTCTTCATTGCTTCCACAACTTCCATCCTACTGATTTCTTCCTCTCTTCTCACATCCCACCTTCTCCCAACCATCCCACAGCCACGTGCATTATCCATTCACTCAGTGTATTGTTGCTCTCAGGTGTCTGCCCTCTCTTCTCCTCCATCCTTCTTTCCTTTCATCCTTCTCTCTCTCTCTTTCCTTCAGTCTTTCCTCATCCTTTTGCCTACGGGTGACTTTACTCTCTTCTTTCTCTCCTTCATTCTTTCCTCTTCTTTCTGCCTGTGGGTGACTACACTGAGTGACAAGCCAAATGGTTTCCTGTACACCAGGGAACCATTGACTATGCTGCTTGGTAACCATATAACCAAATTTTGGCACCTGGTTGTTTAGTGGGTATGGTAGGCCCTAATTATGGCGTTCCAATCGGATCGAGCTAATGAAGGTTTATATCTAAGGGATGGTTGGGGTTTATTGCTCACATAAAACCACTCAGGGATGAGTGAGGCTGGTCACTCTCGTCTTAAATGTCAGGACTAACTTGCCCAGCCCTGGGCTCCTATGCTTCTTATGGGGCAATGTAGGATTGGATGATGAATGAATGAATGATACTTTCATTCTCTGTGTTCAACAATTCCTTAAAGTGCTCTCTCCATCTGCTCACTTTTTCTCCCTTCTCCTCTAGTAATCTACCATTTTTATCTTTCACTCCCCAACTAACTTCTTTGGCACCCTGTCTAACTTTCTTTACCTCTTTCCAAAACATTTTCTTACATTCCCTCCACTTTACACAAGTTCCTTCCAAATTCCTCAACCACTCTCCTCTTACTCTCTCATACTAATGTTGTATTATAGCTACGGTACATGACCTCCATTGGACCCTGCTGAGTTTTTATGTCACATACGGTAAGAAACATATGTGGCCTTGGTTAGTCTGGCAAAATGGTTCATATGGCAAGGCACTGGAACCAGGGTTGCCAGAAAATTGGTGTTGTTCCTGTAGCTGTTATTATTGTTATTAGTTATTATTATTATTATTATTATTATCCTCCTCCTCCTCATCGTCATCTAATCCTGTGTTGCCCCATGAGGAGCGTAGGAACCCGGGGCCAGGCAGGTTGGCCCTGGCATTTGAGATGAGGGTGGCCTGCCTCACTCATCCCTGAGTGGCATTACGTGAGCAATAAATCCCAACCTTCCCTTGGATATAAACCTGCACAGGCTTAATCCAATTGGATCGCCTTAATTACCCACTAAGCTACCAGGCCTGATAATGTGGTTTTATGGTTACCACCCAGTGTAATGGTTTCCTGGTGTATGGTACAGGAAACCATTTGGCTTGTCACTCAGTGTAGAGTCACCCATAGATAGAAAGAAGAGGAAAGACTGAAGGAAAGAAAGACAGAAGAGGAAGGAAGGAAAGAAGGTGGGAAGAAAGAAAAGGCAGTCACCCTAGAGCAGCGCTACATCAAGTGAGTGGATGGTGAGCGCCCCCCACCTACCACCAGTTATTATTATTGTTATAGTTACTGTATTATTATTATAAACATTTTATGGTGTCACCTGTCATAACCTTTAAGATCAGTTTGAAAAATAGTTGAAGTAGCTACTGTATGGTACAGTAGCTATTCGTTTTCAGTGCTTCCATTCGTTTTGGGAGGAAATATGGCAAGTTGTTATATGGTAGGAATGTATTCCAAAATACCTTATTGCAACTTTTTTTTGTGCAGTTGGTACTCTGTATTGAGGGAAGCTGTAAATCAGCATAAAATGTTGCAGTGGAATTTTAATTGGCAGCCATTTTGTAACAGGCTGTGGAGTTATGTGCCAAAGAGGACAGAAAAAGACTTCATGCAATTATGCAACAAGGAATATTAGGTAACTTTTTTTTTTCTTTTTTTGTACTGTGATGCATGTTTTGAATGTGTGTTTGGGTGACTACAGATAAAAATGAAATAAATGAACCAAAATATGAGGTGTATACAGTAGACTGTAGCACCAGTCAAATAGGGCGGTACTCCTGAGGTGGATAGCAAGCTGGTGACAGGGAGAACTGGAACCCCCGTTTCACCAGCCCTCAGGACCTGGTCCTGACCATCTCACTTTGCTGAACATTTTCAACCCTTTCACATAGCCTCTACAGAGAGTGGGCCAGCATACTCTCATAATACCTCTACCTTCAACTGTCTTCATCCCTCTGCATGCACATTAGATAACTACACCAATTTCCATTCCCGCTTAGCAATGGCTGCTGCATTAACATCAGCAAACATGGTGGTATCTCGGATTTCTACCATCAGCAGGGTTGGGCTGGTGGCACAGGGTCCTCCTGGTCGCTATCAAGCGACTGTGCCGACAGTGACTATTGCAAATTCAGTTCATAGTTGTCAGTGGAGAAGTGCAGGTTCGGTCCTGTACAGTTCTTAACCAATATCCGTGGTCTTAGTACCGTACCAATTTGAGATCAGTTCACTTTTTTTTCAGTCAGTATCTCCTCTAGCCTTGTTCCCAACAGAATCCCAAATCTCTCCTTCTACTGAAATATCTCCATTTCGTTCTGGTTACCATCTCCTCACAAACTTCCGTAACAAAGGTGGCACCTGTTGTCGTATCAAATCTGAATTTGCAATTGACACTGTTTTAAATATCTATCTATCTGTCTATATACAGTACCTAGGCTGCTTCCCCCAAGGAAAAGGAGGTTGCCGAGACAGGATGACACTCCCAACTTACTCAACCACTCAAACACATTCGTTCGCATCATAGCCCCAAGGGGAGAAGGGACAGACCTTCACTGCACGAGGGTCAACTGTGCAGTGCAATCAGTGACATCCACCTCAGGGCCCAATAGCAGAGCGGGTTTACCCCTGCCACATCATAATGAACCCATCCCCTTACCCACACCTGACCCGATCAGCTGATCAGAGCAAATGCTGGAGAATATCCCCTCGGGGCTGTGTCCTCATTTATTCATTCACAATTTCTCTCCAGTCTATCACATGCAGCCATTCTTCCTTGCACAACAGACATCTGTCTTGCATCCAATGCTCTCTTCACACTGTCCAACCATCCTATTCATGGTCTTCCTCTCAGCCTTACACCTCTCACATCAGATCCAATTATCTTTTTCACCAATTGCTCATCATCCATTCTCTCCATATGCCCAAACCATCGCAACACCCTCTGCTCAGCTTGATCAGCCATCTCCTGCACAACTCCAGTTCTCCTTCACACTTCATCATTTCTCACTCAGTCCATACGCGTCACTCCACACAAACTCCTCAGACACCTCATCTCCGTTACATTCAAAATTTTCCTCTCTGCTACACCCATATTCTATGTTTCAGCCCCATATAGCACAGTTGGTACCACACACTCTCATACAGCCTTCTCTTTGCATCCTTTCTAAGCGAACGATATCTAAACACTTTTTCATTCCTCCCAGCACCTTTCCTGCTTCATTTATTCTAAACTTCACTTCTACATCTATTCTTCCATCCACAGCAACATGTGACCCTAAATACTTAAAACACTAGCAGCCTTCTCAAGCAACTCATTATTCAAAACTACATTCATCCTCCTACCATCTACCAATCTTGTACACTTCATCACTTTACTCTTATTCTCATTTACTTTCAATTTCCTCCTTTCACACACCCTTCCAAACTTTTCTACCAACTTTTTCAGTCTCTCCTCTGAATCAGCCACCAGTGCAGTATCATCCGCAAACAGTGGCTGATTCAGATTCCACTCTCAACAATCAGCATTCACCAGACTCAGACCTCCACCTAACACTCTTGCATTCATCTCCCTTACAACACCATCTTAGCTCAGCTTGTGGGTTAGCTACGGTCTATTACCTGCACTTGAACAGGACTTTTTTTTTTTTACTTTCTAGGCCGGCTGGCTGCCAATGTTTGAACTTTTATGTTTGGGTACAGAGAAATAAATCCGGATATGGATCTAGTAAAGACCTAACGTTAGTATATGGAGCATAACTGGATATGGAATGTCCGGATAATTGAGGGATTACTGTACTTTTTGCTCTATCTTTTGATCAGTAATATCTTTCTTTTTATGCCGCTTTCCGGCTCTCTGTCATCATCCAAGGAGGAAACAGGAACAGAAATAAATGACTTCAAATTATCCCCTCATGTTGTAGTGGAATTTTATAAATAATATTGACTGATTTTAATTGTTAATTGAAGCTCTTTTTCTTTTCAGTCTTACACTACTAAAACATTTTTACTTGTTACCATCCTAGATTTGAACTTTGCAAATTATTCCTGATTGCCCCCTGAGCAATAGTTCTGAAGCTTCAGGTAGTTCCATTTAGAATTTCCTCTTATTGTAATTAACGAACTGCTTTCTACAATTTTGAAATATACAGGTACTATAGCATTTGCTTATTGTTTTGTGTAACAATTTTACGTAAAAGATTTCACCTTGTAGCTAAAGATATAAGGAAGAGTATGTTCATTATCGCTGGCTGAAATCATCTGGATACTCTGCCATCACATCTTAGGCTAGCTGTACAATAGGTTAGCCAATGCCCCTAAGGAAGTGCAGTATATCTCTAGTACTTATTGCCACATACTTAGCCTATATTTATTTCTTTAAAACACTTTGATGTCATTGTTTTATAACTGCTTTACCTTTGTACATTAAGGTATACTATGCTCCTAGAAAACATATTTGTAGTCTAGTTGGGTTTATAAGAAGGTTTTTAATAGGTAGATTTGTGTCAAATGGAAGGGTTCAGTAACTTTTGGGGTTTATCGTAATAGATTACTGTACACAGATTTCGAATGCTCAGAAAGTTAGCTTATGACTTTAATAGTGTATAAGGAGGAACTGCTCTATATTTGTGGCAGGGATACAAGACATGCATGGGGCAAGAATGAAAAGTGTCCGGTAAACAGGGGGAAACTTGCAAATCAGCTTCATGGATAACAATGAAACTTAAACCTCATGAATCAAGGTGGTGGTCCTTTTATTGTATTCTTGCTGCCTCATATCTTGAAGGGATTTATGGGTGCTTTATTTAACCTCACCAGTTTGAAAAGGTGGTCGTATGTGTACTAAAATTGTCAGGAGATGGCAAGAATAAATTGAGAAAGAAGTCCATGGGTAAATTATTCTTTAATATACAGTATCAATTTTTTTTTTAGAAACATATAACAAGGATTTATTTCACTGTACTTCTTCCTCAGATGGTACTACATGCCTGGCGGGGATACAAAACTTATGCATGGGGCAAGAATGAGCTGCGTCCAGTGAGCAAACGAGGCCACACTGCAGGCATCTTTGGGCGACAGGACATGGGAGC
Source organism: Coenobita brevimanus (assembly GCF_032717465.1). Taxonomy (NCBI): domain Eukaryota; kingdom Metazoa; phylum Arthropoda; class Malacostraca; order Decapoda; family Coenobitidae; genus Coenobita; species Coenobita brevimanus. Next base: position 31,957,548 of record NC_137047.1, on the reverse strand, counting down.
TACAATTGTGGATGCCTTGGATACACTGTACATCATGGGGCTGACTGAGGAGTTCAATGAAGGGCGTGCGTGGGTTCAGTACCATCTTGACTTCAACCAGCTGGTTAGTAAAGGGACTGGTTAAGCAGTCCACTGTGTTGGTATATTTTAAGATTTACTGTTGCTGTCACAGGACAGTTTTATTCAGCTTTGAAAATACTTTCTGAACCACAGGAGTTTGATAAACTTCATAAACCTCTTCACTACTAGAGGTCTGTCCAAAGTTATAAAACTATCTGGTGGCAACAAGGACAAAATAAGGAAAATGCTGTCATATGGCTGGGAATAAAGCTGCATGTTGCGGTTATCTTTATTATGCTAAGAGGTTGCTTTTAAGCAGAATAAAATCATATGGTGGTAAAAAAATAGGAGCAAATGCCATGAGGGACTTAGCCATGGTACTCATGACCATGGCTTAGGCCTTTGATTCCGTGACAAGCTATTCATCCGTTATTCCTGAAAACAAGACCATTGCTGAATGGTAAATGGTGGTGACTTACTTTATGTAGTGCTGCCTACTTCTTTCTTCACTTTTGTCTTTTTTTTTTTTTTTTAGTGCCCTTCTCCCTTTCTATTTCTCCCATCCTTGCAATGGCATTTTATTACCGGTACATCTTTCTCACCTTAAGGCTGCTCTACAATGAGTGACAGGCCTAATGGTTTCATGTAACCCAGGAAACCAGTTATTGGGTTGTAACCATATCACCAAGTAAGGGGATGATGTGGAGCCTATCATGACATCCCTGTTTGCTGGGTGGAGAGTTGCAAATGAGGCATCCCTCTTGGGAATCACACCTCCACACACTTTTCCACATCTCACTATGGCTAGATGTTGTCTTCTGCAAGGGAACAGGTTCATTGCATGGGATGGCCCCGAAAGAGCTGTTTCTTGTCTGTGGTTGATTGGTCTGCTTGGCAAGGTAGACAAGGGTTACTCAACAAGAACAAGACCACTGCATCATCCAGGTTACCACAGTTACCTCATTTAGGTGATACTGTAAGTATGGTACAAGTACGGTACTCATTTTGTCTACCAGCCGACAAAGGGGTGAATGGACACGAGTTGGCTGGCTCCTGCAGCTTACATAAGGATTTTAACCAAGTGCTAATGGGGATGGCATCATTGTAGCTAGCAACACTGACTACTGCAGTAGCTTAGCCAGAGTAAAATAATATATAATATATATTTTTTTAATAACAAACAGAGGAAGGAAAAACAAATGAAAAAAAAAAAAAATCCATATGCCAGCTTTCAGGTGTCCTTCATTCATAAAAAATCTGTAACAGTTGGATTTGAAGAGCCGTAGGTTGAAGTTTGGGGGGAAACCACTTTGGGGGAGCGAGTTCCAAAGAGATGCAGTTTGGGGAATAAAAGAATTCTGATAGGCAAAAATTCTGCAGGAGTGAGAGAGAGAAAGATAGGTTTTGGGATGAGCTGGATGAAGCAGTGGGAGAAATGCCTGGGAGCTAAAAAGTGATCGTAATGGGCGATATGAATGGAAGAGTAGGCATTGGTCCTGAGGATGACATAATGGGTTGTAAAGGAGTTCCAGGAGAAAATGATAATGGGAAGTGACTGAAGGATATGTGTCAAGAAAGGAGGTTGTGCATTTGTAACCTAGTTAATGGAGTACCAGGAAAAAATGATAATGGGAAGCAACTGAAGGATATGTGTCAAGAAAGGAGGTTGTGCATTTGTAACTAGTATTTCAAACACATTGTGGTAGGTGGGGGCACTCACCACCCACCCCACTTAGTGTATTGCTGCTTTGGGTGTCTGCCCTTTCCTCTTTTCCTTCCTTCCTCTTCTGTCTTTCCTTCCTTCATTCTTACTTCTGCCTATGGGTAACTTTACACTGAGTGACAAGCCAAATGGTTTCCTATACACCTGGAAACCATGTACTATGCTGGGTGGTAACCATAACAACAAATTATGGTGCCTGGTTGTTTACTGGGTAATTAAAGTGCTCCAGTCAGATTGAGCTGGTGCAGGTTTATATCCAAGGGATGGTTGGGGTTTATTGCTCACATAATGCCACTCGGATGAGTGAGGCTGGTCACTCTCATCTTCAATGTCAGGACCAGCTTGCCTAGCCCCAGGCTCCTATGCTCCTCATGGGGCAACATAGGATTGGGTGATGGATGGATGGATGGATTTCAAACACAAAGATGCATATAAATATACATGGTATAGAGGAAATGTGATAGGAAGCATTATGAGGAACACACTGAGGTGGTTCGGCCATGTGGAGAGGATGGAGGGTGAAAGACTGACAAAGAGAGTGTATGTGAGTGAGGTGGAGGGGGGAAGAGGGAGGGGGAGGCCGAGGATGAGATGGAGGGATGGGGTGGAGAGGTATATGAGAGAGGGGGGTGTGAGTTGGGAGCAGGGCAGTGAAATGGCGGGGGACAGGGCGACTTGGAGGCGATTTGTTTGTGGCCACCCCAACCGGGGTTGAGGCGTTTGGCAATAGATAGATAGAGGAAATGGGGATCGCGTTGAAAGGAGCATGATTAATTACGGTATTTCCCAGTGTATGACGCGCATTTTTTTGTTTTTTTCCAAAAAATTGCTAAAGGGTCTTTGTATGCGGCCTGTGTTAGGAGTGTAATACTGTATGGTAGCGAGACCTGGGCAGTAAAGGAAGAGGATATTCGTAGGCTCAAACGTACAGAAATGACAATGATTAGGTGGATGTCCAGTGCTTCCCTGCATGCAAGGCCTGGGGGGGCAGGGGCTGGATTTACGATGGAAAAGTTGAGAGGTAGGATGGATGTCCAGTGCTTCCCTGCATGCAAGGCCTGGGGGGGGCAGGGGCTGGATTTACGATGGAAAAGTTGGGAGGTAGGATGGAACTGGAGTGTATTGGTGTTGTGATGAGGAGAGGTAGATTGAGATGGTTTGGGCATGTGGAGAGGATGGGGATGATAACTGGGTGCAGAAAGTGAGAAGCATTAAAATTGGGGGTGGGCTTGCGAGGGGTAGACCTAGAAAGACGTGGGACGAGGTCATTAAGTGTGACCTCAGGGTTGAGGGACTGAACAGGGAGGCTGCCACAGATCAAGCAGCATGGAGAGCCACCATTAGGTGACCAAGGCTGATGCATGCAAGCATGTTGGAGCCTTCAAATACGAAAACAAAAATTATGTCCTGCATGTTACAATGAAGCTACTTTTTTTGTAGGGAAGGAATGGGCCACATTCAAACCCAAAAGTGGCTGCGACTTCTTGAAACTGATGAAAGCTTACCTCTGCATTATTTTTTACCCTTCATAGTCTCATGGCTATGTTTAATATGTTATCATACAGTGAACGAATCTCCAATCTTTAGCAAAGTACGGTACTGTAAGGTCATCAGTTCTTTAGCTTTTCAAGTGACCGACTGTGCTGTGAATGGTCTGTTTGCTGCCAACTCAGTGGACAGTGTTGCCAAACAGAAAACTTCCACGGCACTAAGCTCATCAGTAAAACACGCTCAACCATAGCACTACACTGCTTCACCTATGTTAGTCAGGAAAGTCGTTTCCTAAATGAATTTAGTTACATGATTGGAAGTCAGGTATAATTATTCCCTTGTACAAAGGAAAAGGGGAAAAAGAATTGTGTGGTAATCATAGGGGCATTTGTTTTTTTAGTGTAATTGGAAAAGTGTATGGTAGGATACTTATTGACAGAGTTAGGGAAATAACAGAGGAATTGTTGGAGAAGAACAGGGAGGCTTTAGGAAGGGGAGAGGTTGTGTAGATCAGATATTCATTCTTAGATCTTTAGTGGAAAAGTTTCTAGAGAAGGGAAAGAAGTTGTATGCGGCCTTCATGGATTTGGAGAAAGCATATGGCAGGGTGGATAGACAAGGATTGTGGAAAGTAATAAGAATATATGGAGTAAATGGGAAGTTGTTGAATGCTGTGAAGAGTATGTTTGATGGTGCTAAGGCTGCAGGGCAAGTGGATGGTGAACTAAGTGAATTTTTCTCTTTGAAGGGTGGGTTGACACAGGGATGTGTTATGTCTCCGTGGCTGTTCAACCTGTACATGGATGGGGTAATAAAAGAGATACAAGGTAGGGCAGTGGATGTTGGAGTGGCCCTAGTGAGAGAGGGTAGTGTTTGGAAACTCCCTGTACTGTTGTTTGTAGATGATACTGTGTTGTTAAGTGAAGACGAAGGGGAGCTGCAAGACTTGGTGGATGAGTTTGGGAAAGTGTGTAAGAAATGGAATCTAAAGGTGAATGTAGGGAAGAGTAAAGTGATGGTCTTTGAGAGAGGTGAAGTCAGTGAATGTACAGTGAGGTTGGATGGTGAGGAAATGGAAAATGTGAGTACGGTTAAGTACTTGGGTAGTGTGATGAGTAAGTGTGGAAGTTTTGGGGGGTGAAGTGCTTGAAAGGGTACAGCAGGGAAGAAAGGTTGCTGGTTCCTTGAAAGCAGTGATAAGAGGCAGGGAAGTGAGCATTGAAGTGAAAAAGTTACTATATGACAGTATTGTGAAACCAACTCTTAACGTATGGAAGTGAAGCTTGGACGTTGTTGGAAGGACACAAGTCAAGAGTGAGAGCAGTGGAGATGAATTATTTAAGAGGAGCCTGTGGAGTCACATGGAGAGACATGCTGACAAATGAGAATATAAAGGAGCGTTGTGGTGTGGATGTGAATGTAATAGGAAGTGTTAGGAGGAATACACTGAGGTGGTTTGGTCATGTGGAGAGGATGGAGGGTGAGAGACTGACGAAGAGAGTGTATGTGAGTGAGGTGGAGGGGGGGAGAGGGAGGGGGAGGCCAAGAATGATATGGAGGGATGGAGTGGAGAGGTATATGAGAGAGGGGGGTGTGAGTTGGGAGCAGGGCAGTGAAATGGCGGGGGACAGGGCGACATGGAAGCAATTTGTTTGTGGCCACCCCGTACGGGATTAAGGCGTCTGGCCAATGGATAGATTGATAGATAGATAGACATGAGTATCTATAAAGAAGCAGCAATTTCCTCTGCTTTTAAGTAAAGAGAACAGCGGAATATGACGTCAGAGTTACAGCGGAATTTTTGCCAGCCTTGGTAACTCTGCTGTTTGGTAGCTGTTGTGTTAGGCCAAAACAAATGCCATATGGCGGTTGTTTTGAGTGATTCGGCATTTTTTCTCTGGGATTCCAGATACTCCAGAGATATAGCATGAAACTATACAGGTACCAGTACATTTAAAATTAGAGTGCTGTTGTTTGTAAAGAAATCAACTTGTTAAGGGCAGCATAATAAGTATCCAATGAAACATCGTGGTAAGGTGGGTGGAAGTCTTGCAACCTCATGTTGTTAGGCTTGGCCTAAACCTAGTTGGATTCCAAATTTTTTTTTGAAAATTTGGGTGCATGTTATGCCCTGGAGCGCACTATACTCCGGGAAATATGGTATGTGCTCATAGAGAGGTTGATGCTGGGAATGGTTGCCGAATTGAGGACCGTGAGAGGACTATGGGGAGGTCTGTCAGATCATATGATTCTGGTATGCAAAATGATGTTGAGAGGACTCAGGTGGACCAGGAGAGATAGGAGCAGTCAGGGAGAAAGACTGAAAGTCGAGAAGGTGAGGGTCAAAGAAATGGTGGTAGATGAATACAGGACCAAAGTAGGGGAGGAGTTGGAATCAGTGAATTAGAATGAAATGGATCTGGACAGCCTCTGGAATGCATATAGGGGTTGCTTAGTTAGGAATGCTAAAGCAGTGTGTGGTGTGGCAAGAGTAACAACAAAGAGGAAAGGCTCGGCATGGTGGGATGAAGAGGTTAAGAGAGCAGTGGAGTAGGAAGAAGTAGCTAGAGTGGTTACAGAAAAGGGGTTCAGTTGATATAAGAATTGAATATATTGAGAGCAAACTAGTGAAGAGGAAAAAGAAGGAGGTAAATGAAGATCTAGGAAGAAAAATGAATACAAACTACTTGGAAAATAGGAAATTATTCTGGAAAGAGGTGGGGAAATGTAGAAGTGATGGTGGAAAGAGATGTGAAAGTGTGAGGGTTAAGTGGTAGATTATTAATCCATGGGGATGAAATAAGGACCAGATGGAAAGAATAATTTGAAAGCCTGATGAATGGGAATCGGGAGAGCAGAGCTGCTGTAAACATGATTGTTTTGAGGGGTGTGCAGCGAAGGAATGCAACGCCAGGAAACGTGGCATTCGCATAGGTGAAGAACGCCGTGAAGTGGCTGAAAAATGGGATAGCAGCTGAGGTCGATGAGGTGTATGTGAAGATGATTAAATGTAGTGGAGAGAGTGGAATGAAGTGCTTGTTGGAGATGTGTAAGAAGGCATGGATGAGTGTGCCAGCACAGTGGACAAAGGCTGTGATTGTATCCCTGTACAAAAATAAAGGGAAGTGAAGTGAATGCAAGAATTATCGTGGCATAAGTTTATTGAGTGTTGTAGGGAAGGCACAGTATAAGGAAGAATTATTGTAGAGATAATAAGAGAGATAACGGTATCAGAAGTCCTAATAAGTGATGAACGGGGTGGTTTAGGAGTGGCAGAGGATGTGTGGATCAGCTAATTGCAGTGAGAGAGATAGTGGAGAAAGCTTGTGAGAAGGACTGTAAGGTGTTTATGGCATTTATGGATCTGGAAAAAGCGTACAACAAAGTAGACAGAGAAGAAGGATTGTGGAAGGTTTTGTGCATGTACGATGTAGACAGAAAGCTGCTAGGTGCCGTCAAGAGTCACACGCTTCAGCCAGTTGTCTGGGGCAACACACACATATATAATTGAATTTATCAAAGTATTATCTAAATCCACACCTATATCTCCTGAGGCCTTCAACATTTCAGCAATCATCTCCAGACACCCGCCACTATCGCCAGCTGCATCCTGCTTATTGCTTTATTGACAATAGCAGCATCAATCAAAGCCCAAGGGCCAAACACTGGATTCTTTGACTCCAGACCTACCTTTTTTGTGTCAAACTCCTCATTCAGTAGCTGGTTATCTCTCCAGGCGTGTCTAATATCCTTGCTGTTCACCACAATCTCTCCTTCATTATTCTTCATATGCTGCTTACTTATGGTATCCATGTTTTCCCTCTTCATCTGATTTGCCACGTTTTTTTTTTTCAGCAACTCCTATACCTCTTGACGCCTTTAACATTTCAGCAGTCAAGCCAGACACACCCATCACCTTCCCCAGATGCATCGTGGTTATTGCCCTGCTCACAATAGCAGTATCAGTCAGTTACCAAGGGGCAAACACTGGGTCTGCTGCCTCCAAACCTTCCCTGGTCCAGTCAGACTCCTGATTCAGCAGCCGGTTATAATGTTTTCTCCAGGCATCTTTAATATACTTGTTTTCCACTACAATCAATCCTTCATCATTCCTCATACACTGCTCACCTGCCATATCCCAGTTTTCCCTTTTCATCTGATTTACCACTGAAATTACCACATTCATCCTTTTGGCTCTATTTAGGGTATTCAGTAAAAGTTTCTGACACTTGGATTTTCCCCTGTATGCCTCCTGTCTGTTACTACCCTTTTCCATTCATGGAAAATCTTCCATTCTCCCTTACTGTGGCTTCTACTCCCTCATCCCACCACCATGTTACCTTATGTCTTGGTGGACCCCTTTTCCATCCACACACACTGAATTATTAACTCTCGAGAGATTGTTCTTGAGAGCTCTTTGTTGCTCATTAACCCTTTCTTTACCAATCGGCATGTCCTGAGCTCCCCCTCGTCCCTGTCACGCAACATTTTTGGTTCATTAGGGAAGGGGGGGTTCAGTTTATCACCATGTCAAAACTAGTTACTCAGTGTCATTTTTTTTTTTTTTTTTTTACATCAGTGATTAGATAAACCCCCAAAGATTGTGCCAAAATAAAAAAAAAATAATATAATTTTTTTTTTTTTTTTCGTAAGTTTAACTAAAATATACATACATAAATAACCAGTAAATATTTAGGCTTGAAAATATTAACATCATCATCATCATCATCCGGACCTCCATTCCCACCCTAGGGCAGGGTGAGGAGTAGCAACGTCCAGGCAGCCCAAATTTGCCCAATCCAGTGGGCCACGCTTCCATTCACTCATTATTTAAGCCCCTGGAATCCTGACTGTATCGAATACGTCAGAAACATTCACCACGTTCTGTAGCTTCATATAAACATATCCGATTGAGTCAGTCCGGATATTGCCACGTTAGAAAGGGATGCCAAATCCCTGATCATGCACTTCTCCTTACAACATTCATCAGCCAGAATGAAGGGAGAAACCTGTACTGTACACAGGAAAAATCATCTGGTAAATTACCAATATGCTGGGAATCGAACCAGGGACTCTCAGATGAGAGCCAGGCAGCATACCACTACACCACGACCAGGTAAAAGTTAACTCACGTTGTCACAATCTTGTAACCAACGTCCCTCCGCCCCCACTGTGGGCATCAAGAGGATGAGTTAACCCCCTGGCACTCGGGCAAGTAGATGCTTTTAATCTATCCCAAGCACTTACGGCAAGTCAGAATGAAGGAGAAACCTGTACTGTACACAGGAAAAATCATCTGGTAAATTACCAATATGCTGGGAATCGAACCAGGGACTCTCAGATGAGAGCCAGGCAGCATACCACTACACCACGACCAGGTAAAAGTTAACTCACGTTGTCACAATCTTGTAACCAACGTCCCTCCGCCCCCACTGTGGGCATCAAGAGGATGAGTTAACCCCCTGGCACTCGGGCAAGTAGATGCTTTTAATCTATCCCAAGCACTTACGGCAAGTCAGAACCGTAAGTGCTTGGGATAGATTAAAAGCATCTACTTGCCCGAGTGCCAGGGGGTTAACTCATCCTCTTGATGCCCACAGTGGGGGCGGAGGGACGTTGGTTACAATATTGTGACAACGTGTGTTAACAATTACCTGGTCGTGGTGTAGTGGTATGCTGCCTGGCTCTCATCTGAGAGTCCCTGGTTCGATTCCCAGCATATTGGTAATTTACCAGATGATTTTTCCTGTGTACAGTACAGGTTTCTCCCTTCATTCTGACTTGCCGTAAGTGCTTGGGATAGATTAAAAGCATCTACTTGCCCGAGTGCCAGGGGGTTAACTCATCCTCTTGATGCCCACAGTGGGGGCGGAGGGACGTTGGTTACAAGATTGTGACAACGTGAGTTAACTTTTACCTGGTCGTGGTGTAGTGGTATGCTGCCTGGCTCTCATCTGAGAGTCCCTGGTTCGATTCCCAGCATATTGGTAATTTACCAGATTCATCAGCCAGCTCGATCTCTTGACAGTTCCCTAGCCTCACCGACTTCCAAACCTCTCTTCCTCACACACTCATCCATCATATCTCTCCACCTTCTCCTTGGCCTACCTCGCCTCCTCCCTCCTTCAGATTCGCTCAGATATACCTTTTTCACCACTATTGTTATCCATTCTCTCATGACCATACCATCTCAGTACACTCTCTTCAATTCTGGTTTCCACCGACTTCCTCACTCCAAATCTTTCATGAATCACATTATTTCGTGTCCTATCCAGCCTCTGTACATCACATACATTCCTGAGCAGTCCCATCTCCACTGTTCTTACTCTTGACTTTTCATTTTCATGCCACACCATAGTCTCACATCCATATGTTAAAGTTGGCACTAACACTCCTTCATGTAAGCCTTGTGCAGCTGTAACACTCAAGCCTCAGTGTCTTATCAAGGTCTTCATTGCACCAGCTACTTTTCTTCCCTGTGTCACTCTACTTTTAACTTCTTTTGCACATTTTCCTCTCTTTTCTGTCACTGTACCAAGGTATTTGAACTCATTCACCAAGTCTAAATATTAACATGTACAGTTTATACATGTATTTATTTACCTTATAATTTATTTTGATATCTTACAGTAAATACTGGTACTAGCTTTTTTGGGTGAGAAAGTGACCTATGTGCAGGAGTCAGAACTAAAGGCAGACACACTCGATGCACAGCTCATTGTCATCTGTGTCCCCACCCTCACACTTTTATGGCTCATACAATGGATCATTGTCACTTTCCTGAGACAACCACTCATTATCAGATTCTTCTAAATCACGTTGAAGTGGAGGGTAAAATCTTCCTCCTCATCACTTTCATTTGATGACATGTTTCTGTATACGGAGTCTGTTGCGGTTTTGAGTGCAGGGTTCACATTCCTTTCAAGGCTGCAGGCACACTAATTTACTTGAAAACAGTTGCTGGGGAGGCATTGATGATGGGAAGGCTGATAACCTGATCGGTGCTTGAGAAGCTACATTATACACAGTCTACAATTGGTCAATAGTACAGTAATCCCTCATTTGTCCAGACATAATAGAGCCAAAGGCATGTCCAGATAGTGGCAACATCCAGATAATGAACATTATTCCTCTACTGTACCCAGACCCTACGTATACCCACCTCCAACCTATAACCTACCTAAACTATTGGTACAGTACCTATGCTTAATTTGGTGGTATTTTCTGGTCATTCAGACATATCTAGACATAAAACACACATAGGAATATAAGGAGTAATGCTAAACACCAAGAAAGCCATGCAGAAAAACCACTGAAAACCAAAAAACACCCTACTTATACATTACTGTACATACAGTACGCCTCCTTATTTTGGTAGTGTTTTCAGGTCATTCTTCCATATTTTGACATCAAAACATAGGCCTGCATAGGAATATCCAAAATAATTTTCAACACAAAGAAAATCATGCAAAAAAAACATTGAAAACCAAAAAAAACACCTGACCTATGCACTACTGTATGTACAGTACAGTACCCTTCCTTATTCTGGCACTGTTTTTCAGTGATTCTGGCATAGTTTGACATCAAAACATACAGAGGATTATCCAAAATCATTTTTAACACAAAAAAAAAAAAAAAAAAAAAAAAAAACTGAAAACCAAAAAACAACCTACCCAAACACTACTGTATGGACAGTACCCCTCCTATTTTTGGCACTGTTTTTGGGTCATTTTGCCTCCTGTTGTTCTCAAGAACTGTGCTTCTGTGCTTACACCCTGCCTAGGCAAACTCTTTCGCCTTTGTCTGTCAACTTGTACCTTTCCTTCTTGCTGAAAGTTTGCTCTCATTCAGCCAGTCCCAAAGAAGGGTGACCATTCCCAACCCTCTAACTATTGTCCAATTGCTTTAACATCCAGTATCTCAAAAGCTTTCGAGTTAGTTCTTAATAGAAAAATTTTAAAGCATCTTTCCTATCACAACCTTCTTTCTGATTGTCAGTATGGGTTCCGTCAGGGACGCTCCACTGGCGATCTTGTTACCTACCTTTCAGACTCCTGGTCATCTTCCTTTTGGGACTTTGGCAAAAGCTTTGCCATTGCACTTGACATCTCAAAGCCTTTCGGTTGAGTCTGGCATTAATCTTTAATTTCGAAACTACCCTCTTACAGTTTCTGTCCTTGTATCTGTGCCTTCATCTATAGCGTCCTTTCTGGTCGTTCTATAGCCACTGTTGTAGACGGCCATCGTTCTTCTCGTAGGTCTGTCAACAGTGGTGTTCCGCAGGGCTCTGTCCTATTACCAACTCTCTTCCGTTTATTCATCAATGACCTTCTAAGCTGTACACCTAACCCTATCCACTCATACGCTGATGACTCCATCCTTCACCTTTCCATTCGGTTTCTGCAGCGTCCATCTCAGCAGTTACTTCAGCAAACAGGGGATGAGGCTATGACACACATAATGTCTGACTGGGGTAAAAATAATCTTGTTGTTTTTAATGCATCAAAGACTCAGTTTTACACCTATCAATCCAATAAAATCTTCCACAGGTGTACCCACTAATGTTTAATAGTATTCAGCATAATCCTGCATCATCCTTGAACATGCTTGGGGTTTCATTCACTCGGGACTTATCTTGGAAAGATCATATTACATCTCTTGTAAAATATGCTTCCAAGAGATTAGGTGTGCTAAGCCGACTTTGTTCCTTTTTTCTCCTGCACAATTGTTGACTCTATACACGGGTTTTATCCGTCCCTGTGTGGAGTACAACTCTCATGTGTTGGTTACAGCTCTTCTCAATAGAGTGGAGTAAAAAGCTTTTCGTCTCATTAACTCTTCTCCTCTTATTGGGTTCCTTCAACCTCCGTCTCTTCGCCGCACTGTTGCGTCTTTATCTCTTTTCTGTCGCTGCTTCAATGGTCACTGCTCCTCTGAACTGTCTGCTTGCATTCCTCCACCTCTACAATGGGCGTGTAGCACCCGTCAAGCAACAAACTCTCATCCCTTTTCTGTCCAACTCTGTAATGCAAGAGTTTACCATTACTCCCAGTCCTTCATTTATGCAACAGGTCAACTCAATAATGGTCTCCCTCTGTGTGTATTTCCTCCTAGCTCTGATCTCCAGTCTTTCAAACACAGTGTGTTCAGGCATCTGGAAATGATCAGATCTTGAATTTGCCTTTCTCTTGTATTCTGTTTTTCTCTTGGAAGGAACAGTTATTGGGGGCTTGTGGCCTTTGGTTCCTTCTTCCTAGTATTAAAAAAAAAAATATTTTGTTACATCAAAACATGTATAGGATTATCCTAAATAAAGTTTGGCACCAAGAAAACTATGAAAGAAACCTAAAGTTGCCTGCCGAAAAACATTCGGTTGGGTTACTTACCACCCAGTGCACTGCCTCCAGGCCCGCCACCTCCAGCAGGTGTAGAGTTGTCCCATGTGGTCTAGTGGCAAACAGTAGCACCTAACAAAGGTTGACAAACTCCTCCTCATCGTCATCCTCAACCTGCCGGATTTGGACAATGACCGGTGATGTGTGGTGCGGTGATGGTGGCCTACCCACCTCAGGATACTCTGAAGACAGCTACAAACTTACGTCCAGCGGAGACTCAGTGGTTGTTGACGTGCTTGGTTGCGGGTCTGATGGTGAAGGCGGGAAACGAGCTGGTGGTGAGGGTGGGCTGGCACTCGTCAGGGTTGCAGGCTCGAAGAATGGGTCGGTCCTTGTCTGACGATAGGACCGACGATTCTACTTGAGGATGACAGTGTCCCGGACTCCCCACAGCTTCTTCACCAGGTGGAGCAGCACCAACTCCCTGTCACAGTGTGGGTGCTTGGCATACTCCAGCACCCCTTCCAGGTAACCACATAGGACACTGAGATGAGGGATTGAAGGAATTGCGGAGGGCCGAGAGTCAGGGTCCTCATCCTCGTCCTCATCGGTCCCGCTCTCCTCTTTGTGCCCGCAAAGCAGCAGCGGCGATCTCCTCATCAGACGTGGTTTGGTTACCAGGTTCACCACTGTCATCGTCCAGCCAATCCCACACGTCATCGACATCCACGTGCTCTCCTGCTGTTCTAAGGTGAGTGTGGAAATCATCCATATCAAACCTCTCGAAGTCGTGCACAGCTTAGATTCCCTGCAGGAGTCGAAACCAACTGCTTTCGAGGGTTTTGACCGAGACTTCCCTCCACGCGTTCACCCAGTTGAACACTGTAGACTTCAGGTTGTAACGCCGAAGATTCTGCAAGGTCTGCTCCCCACGTGTGTCCTCGCCCTCGTCTTCATCCTCCAGCCCCATGGTCACCTCGTTCAGGAACCTCTGTCGGTACAATCTTTTGGCAGCCATGATAACACCTTGGTCCACTGGTTGAATCAGAGCAGTCGTATTTGGTGGCAGAAACATGCACCTAATTCGCTCATCAAAAGCAGCCAAATCCTTCTTAGACGGATGTGCGAGGCCATTGTCCAGGAGCTGGAGTACCTTCTCCTGGTCACGAGTGATACCAAGGAACTCCGTTTGATAATGGATAACCTCCTTGACGAAATGTCTGTGGAACCAATCTCTGGAGATATTAGTGTTAAACCAGGCCATCACAGAATGGTACCACACAACACGCAGGCTATCCATCAACCCACGGAAACAACACGGTTGTTTTGCATGCCCGGCAGCAATGGGTTTGAGGCAATTTGTCCTGTTAGCATTGGCACAGCACAAAACAGAGACATGTTATTTGGGCAACTTCGGACCAGGCACAGTCATCTCCCTTTCCTCAGGTAGGGTTTTGGTGGGCAGGGAGCGGTAGAACAGACCAGTTTTGTCAGCATTATAGACTTGACCAAGGGCAAGGCCCTCGTCCTTGATCAGGCACAGCACTTTCTGGTGAAATAGGTCTAAATTCTCCGCTGCGGCATCCAAGGCCTCACCATGTGCCTTACAGCCATTAAGTCCATTGTGAAGCTTGAAGCAAAAGAGCCATCCTTCCGACCCCTTGAAGTCCTGCATGTTGTGCAGGCACGCAAACTTCTCGGCAGCAGCCTTCACCTTGGTCCCATGCACTGGCACACTGGCACCACATTGCTGACAAAACCACATCATTGTCAACCAGTTGATAATGGCATGGCGAGCCTGGGCCATTACCTTCCTGTCGCCTCAGCGTGTGCTTTCAGCAAAGTCCTGTCTGTACTGCATAAGCTTGTAATGCGACTTCTTCATATCGAACAATATTGAACGGGCTAGATCATACTTACAAAGAATGCATCCTATGGTCCAGCCCGTGTTAACCATGCCTAGTATCTCACATTTCTTCTCCAGAGCCAGAACCTTGCTCATCCATTTTTCAAGTTGTGATGGGGCCATCACTACACTCACAAGAATACAGCAGAGGAGGGCCACAACCTGAAGAAGGTAGGGAACCACCACAAATGTACCTGCATTCACATCCATCGTTGCAAGCGCTACCACTCATGAGGGAGGCAAAGGTGGGAACTGAGGTGCAGGCTTGTGTATGCTGGCAAGCAGTACAGTGCTGCTGTATTACACCGAGTGGTTGCTTTAGAGCACAATGGAAGCAAAATGCAGCAAACTGAAGTCTACACATAAGGTTCACTTCCATTTGCCCAGGCAAGGGTTAGTACGTGACTGCAACAGTGGATGACCAGTACATCACCGCCTCAGGCAGTGTATACCTAATGTGGCCTGCCAGGCGACTCTGACCATTCGGCAGGGAAACGGACAGGCACATGTTGTGGGGGGTTTCACACTAATCCCGGAGGCTGGGTTCCTCCCGCCATTCGGTGTAGAGGTGGACGGGTGGTTTTACCATACATTTACTCATTGCTTGTGGTCTGTGTTACACGCATGATGGCCAGTTGCACCCCTCAGCCAAAACAACACTCGCCTCATCCTTTCATAGGATTTTCTCGAAAATTTGCTCAATGTGTTTTCCAGGCAAAATTACAGTTCAATCCCAGTTTACCGGGAGGCTTGAGAAATTAACCTTCCCAGTTACAGATTTTTCCCGTATTTCTGATATTCAAATCAAGTCCATACAAAGGCTATAATGCTCACAGCAGTAAATACAATTCAGGCACTCATCACTCACATCAAGGGCCACAGTAAGAGATTCTACCTGATAAATTGCCTCGTAAACACACATCATGGTCATAACGCACGTGCATGCAATACCTAGCAGTACTGCAAAATGCACAACTGTTCTGTTAACTACCAAATTATTCAGTGAATGTACTATACTCATAGAAATGGAAAAATAAAGAAAACCTTGAACATTTATTGGTGAACTGAAAATCTTGAACATTTATTGGTTAACTGATGTTAAGACTGCACTGTAGAATTATCACGACATGTGTCCTCACGTGTGCTTTGTTTACGGTCCCGGCCCCACCTGACCGCCACCATTCCACCCCTCACCCACCAGTCAGCTGTTTTGCACCATTCTGTTAATTACCGAAGTATTCGTTGTATGCTCTGTACTCATAAAAGTGGAAAAATAAAGAAATAAAATCTAGAACATTTATTGGTAAACTGATGTTAAAACTGCACTGTAGAATTATCATGACACCTGTGCTCCCACATGAGCATTGTTTATGGTCTCGGCCCCGACTGTTCTCCCACACCTGACCGCCACCATTCCACATCTCATCCGCCAATCAGCTGTTTAGCACAAAATAAAATAAATGATGTACAAAGTGCTAGCATATTATTTTTTTTCCTTCCAACAAAGTAAACATTCATTCCTATTAAATTTTTTTTTTTTTTTTCAACTCTGCCAGTGCATATCCATTCAAAGATGAATTAACCCCTTAACCGCGGGGCGTCACTTTCGTGACGCATGGGAGCAAGGGATCATACCGCAGGGCATCACTTTTGTGATTCTGTGTTATTTTGATTTCATCCAGGCTTCCAAGTGGGGGCTTGTATCATCTGTCAGTACTGCCAGTGTCCAACACTAGTCAGCACTCCTAATCTCATCTGTACTCCCATCCATTGTTGACAATTTAGCCATTTCTCCCCATTCTTGACTCCCCTCCCTACCACCCCTCCATTACCCTATCCTCTCGCCTGCCCGGCCGTGCTACGCTAAGTAAATCTTCCCTGGAATTTTTCACTGATTTCATCCATTGAAATAAGCCCTATGCCCTATTCTTATACCAAATAATATATACAAAAAAGAAATAAGGTAAGTGAGAGTGCCATGCACCTGGAATTGGCTAATTATCACCTGACAACACCTCACGTGCACTCGTTCGCTAATTTTCGCTGTTTATTTCCCCTTGAAATATGCCGTATAATCTATTTTCATAATAAATATACATATAAGGAGGGAAGGGAGAAGCCTAAGTGATATTTACATTCACCTGGAACTACCTAATTTATAATGTATTGTCTAGATTTCCTGCCAATCATTTCACTGCTATATATAGCTGTGTCAAGAGGCTAACATGGGTAGTAATGAATTTCCCTAGGTAGGCCACCACCCCAGCCCACCCTTATCAGTTCACTCTCATCTTCCAATGTGGAGGTACGTCAGTTTGCTCTTGCTAGCGTCAGGGACTTTTCACCCCCATGCAAAGGGCCCTGTGACCTTTACCCCCTACTAAACCTCGTGTGGAAAGAGGTAAAGGGCTGACAATTGATAAAAGAGTGACTACGATCTTTCTATTGAGTAAAACATTGCAAGTGGAATTGTAAATAATGTGTAAACAGCAAGTGAAAGTAATGAATGTAAATATACGTGAACAATGGAAAATAGTTTTATAAGTTACTTCAGGTGATAGTGCATAACACAGTGGAAATAAAATAGAAATGTAAATAACGTAAATAAAATAGGGAACGTAAATAGAAATGTAAATGAGTAGTATTATAAGAATACAAGTATTTACCCTAGGAGTAATGAAAGTGAAAGTTTCACTCTAGCATGTCTGAATACTATGAGTTATGAGAATGAAGGTGAAAGTGACATTCACTCTCAATGCTAGTATACAGGACAAGAAAGTGAATGCTACGTATTTTACTGAAAGAAATTGAATCCCTACAGTGACGATAAACTAATACTACTGAAGGAAACGTATGGATAAAGACTGTAGATATATAAAAGTGTTATATAGTAATAGAAATATAAAGTGTGAGGGGTTTTATGAGTAATAAATGACAGAGTACCAAGAGCGAACTGGCGCAAGTGCGATGGTCAGACGCGCTCGTAATTTTCATTGCTTTCACAGTGTTTTTTTTTTTTTTTAGTATGGATCCCAAACTACTTGAAAATCATAGAGTAGTGTTTATAGTGTTAATATCTGGCTGTGGTAATCATATTATGGGTTGTCGGGAAGTGTAAAGTGGAGACTTCGTTACCCAACTTCAGAGGTCTCCACAAGTCCTACGGTAACCGACGAAGGCTCAACAAACATTCCAGGAGAAAGCTGAAGGTATGTGCCATAAGCATATGTAATTTTAATATTCTAGGACTAATAACTGATTTTTGGCAAATATTTTTTGAGAGTCTGTCGGAGCCAGAAAAACCCCGCGGCACACGCAAAACATTGGTAAACATGCCCGCGGTGTAGGGGTTAATGTGGTGCCAGTTAGAGTCGGTCGGTTAGGAAGAAAAACACACTGGCGTTTGCTGTTTGCTGATTTGCTCTCCTGAGGTGTCTGGTTTACGAATTCCATGGCTGTCTTTGAGACGATTTAACCATCCAATACTGAAATCACACTCAACTTCTATATTCATTTTACTGTGAAACTCTCTTGCTTTTTCTTGTATAAGAGGACCAGAAATAACGTGCTTCCTTAGATCTTGCTAAGCAAAGCCACTCGTACGATGAGGAGTACCAGGTATGCCATTTTTTCAATGGACTTACTTGTTTCGCATTCCATGAAAAATTCATTGAGCTTGGATGCGTGGGTCTTGATATCATAAATCATTGAATTCTATCTATACATCTATCTATTGCCAGACGCCATGATCCGTAAGGGGTGGCCACTTGACTTTGAGTTATTGGTTTTATGGGGAGGGGCACTTAACCTTCCACCAGCCCACTTGTTGACACGTAGGGAGCACGTATATGTTGGTTATATGGTTACCACCCAGCATTGTAAATGGTTTCTTGGCTTACAGGAAACCATTTGGCTTGTCACTCAATGTAAAGCCACCTGTAATGGAAAGAAGAGCAATAAGAAGTGACAGGAAAGACAGGAGATATGGGAAGAGAGGAGGGCAGGCACAGAAAAAGAATGATAAAGGCTAAGGAAGAAGTAGGCAGCACTACATCAAGTGAGTGGATGATGGTCGCCACACCTACCACCAATTCCCAACCATTTCATGTTATTTAACGCCATGTGTAGTCACACTGAACCGCTGATAAAAGGATTAATCCCCCCAAGCTACGCCTAGTTAGATCATACAGCCCTGCTAGGGTGATAGAGCGCTACCTCTCCCAGCAAGACAGCTACCCAAGCTGGTATCTCAGTGGTATCATTGAATTTCCTACATTGTATTCAGTCATCAGTGTTTTATAATGGTTGCCTTTTTCAAGACTACTGCATATGTCCAGCTTCTGTTTCAAGGTAATCTTGACACGCTTACGTTTAGTTTGCTCTTTAGGCATTTTGGAGTGTAGAAATTACCGTCCATCAGAGCAACACAACAGCAAGAGAGCTTGTTTACTGTCTGGTAGTAAAAAGCAGACTGGTGATTTGTGGAGGGTGTGGAGGATGACTGAATTCAAGCAGGGGAAAGAGAGGGAGAGGAGGGGTGGTTAAGAGGATTTACTAGGGATTTACAGTACATTAGCCGGAAATGCCTTCACCTCGCCTTGTCCGACTTCACCCAGCTTCGCGTGACACAATAAAACGGCGGTTTGGCAATCCATTCAAATTGGCGTACAGTTAGAACTTACTGGCACATTCACCAGCCCTTGAATTTTCCCGTTTGTCTGGATACCGTATAGCAGGGATTGTACTGTACATAGGTTATCCTTACCTAGCCCAACCAAATTCAATGAAGGCTGCTTGGCTAAAGTGGCTGACTGTGGTACTGAAACAAATACCCATACTAAATGGAAGTGTATTGTACAGTACAGTAATCCCGCATTTTTTGCGGATTTTTTGTCTACGGTTTTGCCCTCTCGCGGATTTTCTTAGCATTAATAAGTTCAACTAAAATATCCTTGAATATACAGAAAACAAAAAATTTGAAATTCCCGCAGCTTCCAATTGTAGCGCGGTAAACTCACGCCACCCTCTGTCCCTTTCCCGCGGCCCCTTTGCCAGTGTTACCATATCTTGCATAATTTTATTCTTTTAGCATAATTTTGATCAAATTTTCGAGTCTGGAATATTTTTTAGCATATTAGAAGTTTTAGAATCATTCTAGCATAATATAGAATGGAATGGAATATTTTTGGAATAATTTTATAAAAGCTACAAATCAGAGAGAGAGAGAGAAAGAGAGAGAGAGAGGGAGAGACGAATAAGGTAAGAAGATGTTTGAATAGTTGGTTACTTTCAGTTTGGGCTTGGTTGGGTTGGATTAGGTTAGGTTAGGTTAGGTTGGATTAGGTTAGGTTAGGTTTTAGGTTAGGTTCGGTTTGGTTAGGTTAGGATAAGTTTGAGCTTTATACTTTACCCATGAAACCTAGGTTTTTCCGATGGATTTTGCTATGATTCATTCGATTTTCAGCTTCATTTCAGTCGGAAATGACCATTTTCTGTGTTTCCCCCCCTCCCTATAACCTCCGATTCCCCAAAGATCCCCCCATTATTGCAGAGGGATGGGGGGGGGTCATATCTCAAAATCTGGTTTTTTCTGACGGAAATGATGCTCAAAATTGAATGAATCACATCAAAATCCATCAGAAAAACGTAAGTTTTGTGGGAAAAAGCAGTATGGGCAGAAAACCGATATTTACCCTCTTACTGTATGTAGGTTCATTTTAATATTTTCATAGTAAACAATACATAATTAATATGTTGCACGAATATGTATAGAATTTTATCATTTAGCTTCAAGTTAGCATAATTCATTTTTTACTTGGAACAAATTTGCTCAATCTAGCATAATTTTTTCATTGCCCTAGCATAATTTCGTTGTTTGGATATGGCAACACTGCTCCCTGCCCCGCATTCCTCAGTCCACGCCTGACTGCCTCACGTGTTTGGTGTACTTGTAACCGCAGTATGATACGAGCCTCTTGCCTCCCACTTGCTTTCCACATGGCCCCAGGACGTAAGCCAGCCTCACCAAAGACTAATAATACAATTAGTAAGAACTCCAAAGTGACAAAACGATCAAGAAAAGTTATGACCTTAGCAGAGAAAATTGTGTTACTGGACAAGCTAAGAAACGACCGTGGGAGTGTTTGCTATCACCAGTTAATGCATCTTTTTATTTTGTACTGTTTTGTGAATAAATGTGTAGATAATTGTGTATTACAGTACGGTGTTTACGTTTTTCCTTCATAATGGAGTATGTGCTTTCAATCTTGTAAGAAGGTATTTCGGGATGAGTATGGAGGTTTCGGGACAATTCGCAGTCACAACAAACACAAAACAATTCGCCTTCATTAATGAAGATAGCTATGGGTGACGCTAGAATATAATTCAAAGGCAACTACAGCGAGGAAGAAACAAGATAATTACTGTATTGACTAAAGGAGCAACTAATGAATAATATCCAGAACCTGCGCCACTGAACATAGACTTTGCTGGATCCCCCTGAAATATAGTTATTAAAGTATTGATTAATTAATAAGTATATTGATAAAAGCATTGATTAGTATATTTATAGAATGGCGGGGAATCGTCCAGGGTGCGAATTGTTCTGAAGGGGAATCGTCCATGTTTTGACGGGGAATTGTCTGACGGCGAATTGTCTCGCAATCAGTATGGACATGGACTGTGTGATGGGCAGCATGGTGGACACAAGTGTAAGATTCAATTGTTAATAGAGTATTCGCGGAATTGACTTTTTGCGGGGGTTACAAGAACGTAACTACCGCGAAATATGCGGGATTACTGTACTGTACATACACAGACAATACTGTACTGTGTTCAGTACTATCATAGGCATTGGTACAGAAGTTACTGTATTGATATTGTAATCACATCATGGGAAGGAATCTCTCTCTCTCTCCATGTGTGTGTGTGTGTGTGTGTGTGTGTGTGTGTGTGTGTGTGTGTGTGTGCACGCGCGCGAGTGTGTGTCTCCCGGTGGCCGTGCGACTTTCGATGTTCGGTAGAGAGGCGGACAGCCACCGTCACCGAACATGTTCTCGTGGCTTGTTGTCTGTGTTCGATGGTGGCAGTTAGGAAAGGCTTAGCCTGGTGGCCACATGACTTTCAATGTTTGGTAGAGAGGTGGACAGCTGCTATCACTGAACATGTACTCATGGCATGTGGTCTGTAATCTCAGTGGCAGTTAGCAAAGAGTTCGCCTGGTGGCCTAGCAATACTGGACATTCAGTGGGGATTCATACAGACATTTTGACAGCGCTTGCGGGTTACAGTCATTTTGCTTGGGTGCTGGAGGTTCATTGGGAGTGATTGGACAAGTGTGCGATATTGACCATTCAGTACAGGGGCAGACAGACATTTTAGTTGTAGTTGTGGGTTGTGGACTACTGCTGCTCACGGCTCGAGCCCATCGGCCATGATACAGAATGTTTGGATGTGTCGGCTGGCCGACTGAAGTTTTCGGGCATTTTTACATCTGGATAATAGAAGTAAATTCAGATGATGGTTTAATAGAGCCAAGGTCCAGCATCCGGATACTGAACACGTCCAGATAATGATTGTCTGGATAAATGAGGGAAAACTGTAATGAGGTTTTATGACATACTTATTACATCACAATGTTACCATTGGTTGAGAACGAAGGGTGTTACGTACAGTCCGTTTTTTTCTGCAGCTGAAGACCACGTGGAAGGATCATACGAGCCATACCGAGGCCACCAAAACCTTGAAGGCAACCATGATGTTTGGAAGTACATGTGTACTTCCAAAATTTTCACGGTACCTCATTGGCTTTAAGAATGGAAGTGCACATGTACTGCCAAGTGTATGTTGGTAATGAAGGGGTTAACACTTCTGTCTACATCTTCTTGTTCAGCCACCACTCAGCTTATCGTACTGTAGAAGACTTCTCTTGCTGCTTGGTTCTTCAGCTTCCACATTATCCTCCTGGATGCATAGGTCCTCATCTTCACCACCTACATTTAAAAAAAAGAAAAAAAAAAAAAGAAAAAAAGATTGGTGTTACGCCTGGTATCCCCAAAGGGCTAAGGTGTTGCCCCTGGGTAGAGGACTTTTGGATTGGAGCATGTAGCATTTTATGACCAGATGCCCTTCCTGATGTCTACCAGTAACCCTTGGGTGGATTTGATCATCCGACCCTTCGGTTAGAGCGGAGTGCTGTAACCCACTGAGCCACGGCTGCTACTACCACCTACTCCTTTAGCATAATGTTATATTATTTTCTCCAAATAACAAAACTCTGCCACACAACATACTCAAGAGACCCTCCAGCAAGATTATGGTAAACCTTTCCTGCCTTTCTTGTCTTTATTATGCTCTGCTTTACTCATTAAAAATCAGCATTACTGTTATTTGCATCATACCCAGAATATCACTACATCTCTTATGTACCCATTTTTCGGAAACACTGCTGAAAATGAAATATTCCCAGCACCTATATGGCAAACTATGCATACTCCTTCTGCTATGACAGCACTTCCACCTGCCTTACATATCATCTATCTATCCATCTATCTATTGCCTGACGCCTCAATCCCGTACAGGGTGGCCACAAACAAAGCGCCTCCATGTCGCCTTGTTCCCCGCCATTTCACTGCCCTGCTCCCAACTCACACCCCCCTCTCTCATATTTTTTTTTTTTTTTTTTTTTTAAGGCAAGGAAGAAGGAACCAAAGGCCATGAGCCTGCAGTAACAGTTCCCTCCAAGAGAAAAACAAAATACAATAGAGAGCCAAATTCAAGATCCGATCATTTTGAGATGCCTGGACACACTGCGTTTGAAAGACTGGAGATCATAGGCAGCAGGAAATACAGACAGAGGGAGACAGTTCCAGAGTTGACCTGTTGCATAAATGAAAGACTGGGAGTAACGGTTAACTCTTGCAGTAGAGAGTTGGACAGAAAAAAGATGAGAGTTTGCTGCCAGACTGGTGCTACTCGCCCGTCGTAGACGTGGAGGAATGCAAGCAGACAGTTCAGAGGAGCAGTGACCATTAAAGTAGGGATAGAAAAGAGATAAAGATGCAACAGTGCGACGAAGAGACAGAGGTTGAAGGGAGTCAGTAAGAGGAGGAGAGTTAATGAGACAAAAAGCCTTTGACTCCACCCTATTGAGAAGAGCTGTATGTGGGGAGCCTCCCCACACATGAGAGTTGTACTCCACACAGGGGCGGATAAAACCCCTGTATAGAGTCAACAATTGTGCAGGGGTAAAGAAAGAGTGGAGTCGGCATAGCACACCCAATCTCTTGGAAGTAGATTTTACAAGAGATGTAATATGATCTTTCCAAGATAAGTCCCGAGTAAATGAAACCCCAAGCATGTTCAAGGATGATGCAGGATTAAGCTGAATATTGTTAAACATTAGTGGGTATACCTGTGGAAGATTTTGTCGGGTTGATAGGTGTAAGAACTGAGTCTTAGATGCATTAAAAACAACCATATTATTTTTACCCCAGTCAGAGATACGAGACAAGTCAGACATTAAGTGTGCCATAGCCTCATCCCTTGTTTGTTGAAGTAACTGTTGAGATGGGCGTTGCGGGAACCGAATGGAAAGGTGAAGGGTGGAGTCATCAGCGTATGAGTGGATAGGGTTAGATGTACAGCTTCGAAGATCATTGATGAATAAAAGGAAGAGAGTTGGTGATAGGACAGAGCCCTGAGGAACACCACTGTTGATAGATCTAGGAGAAGAACGATGGCCGTCTACAACAGCAGCAATAGAACAACCAGAAAGGAAGGTAGCGATGAAGGCACAGATAGAAGGATAGAAAGCGTAGGAGGGCAGTTTGGAAATTAAAGATTTATGCCAGACTCAATCGAAAGCCTTTGAGATGTCAAGTGCAATGGCAAAGCTTCCGTCAAAGTCCCGAAAGGATGATGACCCGAAGTCTGAAAGGTAGGTGAGAAGATCGCCAGTGGAGTGTCCCTGACGGAACCCGTACTGACGATCGGAAAGAAGATTGTGATAGGAAAGATGCCTTAAAATTTTTCTATTGAGAATTGACTCGAAAACTTTTGAAATACAGGACGTCAAAGCAATTGGACGATAGTTGGAGGGTTGGGAGTGGTCACCCTTCTTTGGGACTGGCTGAATGAGAGCAAACTTCCAGCAAGAAGGAAAGGTACAAGTTGACAGACAAAGGCGAAAGAGTTTGCCTAGGCAGGTTGTAAGCACAAAAGCACAGTTCTTGAGAACAACAGGAGGGACCCCATCAGGCCCATATGCCTTGTTAGTACTGAGGCCAGTGATGGCAGAAAATACATCAGCTGAAGAAATTTTAATGTCAGCCATGAGGAAGTCAGAGGGAGGAAGTGATGGAGGAACAGCACCGGAATCGTCTAAGGTGGAATTGGAGGAGAAAGTCTGTGCAAAGAGATCTGCTTTATCGGTAGAAGAAATAGCTACAGAACAATCAGAATAGAAAAGAGGAGGGAAGGATGATGAGGTAAAGTTGTTAGAAAGGTTTTTGGCAAGGTGCCAGAAGGAGCGGGAAGAATTTGAGTTGGAGAGTTGAGAGCATTTAGTGCGGATGAAATTATTTTTAGGAGAGCAAAGAACAGACTTAGCACGATTCCGGGCAGAAACGTAAAGATCATGTGATTCAGGGGTGGGTTGGCTCCGGTACCTTTTGTAGGCCCTCTCCTTGTTGCGGACAGCACTAGAAAAAGCGTGATTAAACCAAGGCTTTCTTGCGTTAGTCAAAGGATATGAGAAAGGAATGTATGCTTCCATGCCCGAGAGAATAACCTCCGTAATGCGCAAGGCACACTCAGATAGCTCACGGCCATGGAAGCAATAATCATTCCAAGGAAAATCAAAGAGGTACTGCCTGAGGGCCTCCCAGTCCGTGGATCCAAAATGCCTTAGACAACGTTTCCCTGGAGGGTCCACAGGCCATACTGGAGTGATAGGACAGGTTAAGGTGATAAGGTTGTGATCGGAGGAGCCCAGCGGAGAGAAAAGATTAACAGAGTAAGCAGAAGGATTAGTTGTGAGGAAGAGGTCAATTATGTTGGAGCTTTCTCCAAGACGGTCAGGGATACGGGTAGCGTGCTGTACAAGCTGCTCTAGGTCATTAAGGATAGAAAAGATGTAGGCTTGTTCACCAGGTGGATCAGTGAAAGGAGAGGAGAGCCAAAGGTGGTGGTGAACATTGAAATCTCGTAGAATGGAGGTTTCAGAGAAAGTAGTAATGGATAGAATGTATTCCATTGTAGAAGTAAGATAGTCGGAGAATTTTTGATAGTCACTAGAATTAGGGGATAAGTAAACAGCACAGATATATTTAGTCAGAGAATGACAGGAAAGCCGAAGCCAGGGTGTAGAGAATTCAGAAGAATCGAGTTCAGGAACACGAGCGCAAGATAAGTCGTTTCGTATATATACACAACAGCCTCCTATGGCTTTGAAATGAGTATAGAGAAAGTAGGAGGATACAGAAAAGGGTTTGCTGTCAGTTGCCTCAGACAGCTGAGTCTCAGTTAGAAAAAGAAGGTGAGATTTAGAGGAGGAGAGGTGGTGCTCAACAGAGCGAAAGTTAGAGGAAAGGCCGCGAATGTTGCAGAAATGAAGAAGTGAGTCAGACAGTGGTTCCAGGCACCTCGAGTCGTCACCGGGAGAGGGGCGGATGGTGGGGGCATTTATGGGCCCCCCCCCCTGGGGACTCCTCTCCTCTCCACTCCATCCCTCCATCTCACCATCGGCCTCCTCGTCCCTCTCTCCCCCTCCACCTCACTCACATACACTCTCCTCATCAGTCTCTCACCCTCCATCCTCTCCACATGACCAAACCACCTCAGTGTGTTCCTCATAACACTTCCTGTCACATCCACATCCATACCACAACGCTCCTCTATATCCTCATTTGTCAGCATGTCTCTCTATGTGACTCCACAGGCTCCTCTTAAATAACTCATTTCCACTGCTCTCATTCTTGACTTGTGTCCATCGAACAGCATCCAAGCTTCACTTCCATACATTAGAGTTGGTTTCACAATACTGTCTTGTAGTAACTTTTTCACTTCTATGCTCACTTCCTTGTTTCATATCACTGCTTTCAAAGAACCAGCAACCTTTCTTCCTTGTTGTACCCTTTCAAGCACTTCACCCTCCAATCTTCCATCCTTACTCATCACACTCCCCAAGTACTGTACTTAAATGCACTCACATTTTCCATTTCCTCACCATCCAACCTCACTGTACATTCACTGACTTCACCTGTCTCAAAGACCATCACTTTACTCTTCCCTACATTCACCTTTAGATTCTGTTTCTTACACACTCTCCCAAACTCATTCACCAAGCCTTGCAGCTCCCCTTCATCTTCACTCAGCAACAGTATCATCTGCAAACAATAGTACAGGGAGTTTCCAAATACTACCCTCTCTCAATAGGGCCACTCCAACATCCACTGCCCTACCTTGTACAGTACCTCTTTTATTACCCCATCCATCTACAGATTGAACAACCATGGAGACATGACACATCCCTGTTTCAACCCAACCTTCAAAGAGAAAAATTCACTCAGTTCACCATCCACACGCACTGCAGCCATAGCACCCTCATCCATACTCTTCACAGCATTCAACAACTTCCCATCTACTCCATATATTCGTAATACTTTCCACAATCCTTGTCTATCCACCTTGTCCTATGCTTTCTCCAAATCCTTGAAGGCTGCATACAACTTTTCCCTTCTCTAGAAACTTTTCCACTAAAGATCTAAGAATGAATATCTGATCTACACAACCTCTTCCCTTCCTAAAGCCTCCCTGTTCTTCTCCAACTAATTCTTCTGTTATTTCCCTAACTCTGTCAATAAGTATCCTACCATACACTTTTCCAATTACACTAAAAAGACAAATGCCCCTATGATTACCACACACTTCTTTTTCCCCTTTTCCTTTGTACAAGGGAATAATTATACCTGACTTCCAGTCATCACTTCTGTTTTATCCATGTTCACTCCCAAACCTTTAATACTTTTTTGTATTAGTTCACTTCAACATTTCATCTGCTAGATATTTTAATTTGGGAAGCCTGTTTTAGGGAAGGAGCTAAAACTAGTGGCCTTCTGTATAATGACATCTTTTGACATCTTTTCATATTACCAATAAATGATTGTGTATTGCATAACTCCTTGAGTCTGATGGTGTTTTAATTTACTTTTACAGGTGGACCCCAGTTTAATGATGCAATTGGTTAAGTAAAAATCCATCGCTAGGTGGGTTATTGTATATCGAGGTAGATTTAATATTTAAAGTATTGGGATGCGTTTTTGAACCTTGGGTTTCCCCCTCAACCAAGATCTAAACCCACCCAAATGAATCCAAGAACAAGTTTCCATCTCACCTAAACCCCCAAATAGCTGTAAAACACGCTAAACTAAGCCTAAAAACAGTTTACAACTCACCTAAGTGTCAGGACTCCATGTTATAATAATACAACTCCTAGCTTGATAGACAGATGTAGGAATCTATATTATCATAATACAGTTCATAATAGATAGTTTAATAGAAACGAACACCAGTCAGGGTGTGGGAATAGGAAACATGTCAGCAAGAGTTAACCAAAGGGAATGTGTTTGCTATTTCAGTGGGAAAGGAAATGTGTTCGCATTTCTTTAAGGAATGCCAGACGTGCACTATGTCACCAGAAACGTTACATACACACAGACACGCACAAGATTCTAGAACAATCCCACATGTACAGTACATGTGAGACTAGCTCTCCTGTATGAGATGGAAGGGATTAGAGAGTCAGAAGGGGGCTAGCTATAGAACCGAAAAGTTGTAGAGAGAGGAAGAGAAGAGGGGTCCAATAAGAACTTAGCTAATACAGTAAATATATTCATTCATTCATTCATTGCCAGACGCCATGTATCCCAGACAGGGTGGCCAAGGGCTTAGAGTTAATTGTTTTACAGGGAGGGGCACTAATCCTCCACCAACCCCACTTGACGTAGGGATGCCAACAGCATCTGGTGTTCCCAGGCGGTCACCCAGCTTCTGTGTAATACACACACTGTTTCAACTTAAACTTTCCCTTGAAGATAATAAACTACAATCAAGACCCTGTATCCATCTTTAACCTCTCCTGTCTTCGACTGCATGATAACTAAAATCAATCTCAAGATTCGCATATTATAGGGTCTAGATTTACATACATAGTTGGTGGCAGCGGTGGGATTCGAATCCACGCCTCTGAAGAGACTGGTGCCTGTTAAAGGATTAGGGGCTGTATTAATGCAAGAAGATAAGAGAGGAAAGAATCAATCAGTTGCCTTTGCCAGTAGACAAATAAAAGGTGCAGAGAAAAATTATTGCA
The DNA here is from genome assembly GCF_032717465.1 of Coenobita brevimanus. Lineage (NCBI taxonomy): Eukaryota > Metazoa > Arthropoda > Malacostraca > Decapoda > Coenobitidae > Coenobita > Coenobita brevimanus. Next base: position 31,928,665 of record NC_137047.1, on the reverse strand, counting down.
CTACAGACTTAGAGGCACTTGCGGTGGTCTTTGCATTACAAAAGTTTCAAGATTTGGTATATGGTTACGAAATTCACATATTCACTAACCATAAACTGCTAGTGGGTATGTTTAAAGAAAAACTCCTCTCTGGGTGGAGAGCAAGATGGAAATGTACAGTCGAAAACTACAATGTACACATTCATTACATACAAGGCAAAACAAATGTAGTAACTGATGCATTAGCTAGGAACCCGAAGACAATTCATGTCGTGGCATTAGATCTCAAAGGAAACATCCCAAACTATGATGAAATTGTGAAAGCACAAAGACATTATCCAACGTGATCTCAAGTTATATACAACTTAGAAAGTGGAGGTGAAATACAATAGACAAGTTTCCAGTCAAAATTTTTTTGAAGTTAGATACTTGTATGGGTAAAAAATATGCAGAAAATAACTATGTCAACCATTATTTCCAAAAAAAAATGTGCAGAAACATGAAAAAATAATAGATAAAATGGCCGAAAAATCACGTGACTCTGAAACAGCGTCTGATTGGTCGTGACGTCACTACTCACACTGAGGCAGCATAGTCTGTTAACGTTTAGCCAGCATACACTGGGCTTATTTCTGACCTCTAAGAATGTTCAGTGACAAGAGGAATATTTGCTAATGTTTCGTTCCAATGTGTAAGGGCACTGACAAAAGCAGAGTAGGGAAATTATTCCTATGTATACCAGCCAATAACAATAAACGAAAGCAGTGGTGGCTGGCTGCTCGTCGGAAGTTTCCAGTGCTGGAATGCAGTCTTTACTGTTGTGAAAATATTATATTCTTCACCATATAGGTTCAGACAACCTAATTATCTGAAATTCGGTCAAAAAATTATGCTTAATTCAACTCTTAGTAGAATATTAGGAGTTGGCGAAAACGTGCTAAGGCTAGCGAGTATTTCTAATTTAGATTGCCAACACGCCTTGACCGACTTCTGTTTTGCACGGATACAGATTTTAAAGTGCAAATAAGTGCATTTGTATGTTAAAATTAATATTTATACAAAGTAGAAATCTGCCAAGGCAAGCTGTTGAGCTAAAGGAGAAACACTTCTGCTAATTTTAGCACGTTTTCACTGTGAATCCGGATTTTTTAAAAGGTAAAATTAAATACAAAACTTTGACTGGATTTTGGATAATTAGATGAGTATGAACCTTTATGGTGATAAAATCAATAACGCTACCAATTAAAAAATGCCAGTTCGGTGTTGATTCGGTAAATGACCGCCGGTTTGGTATTTTGTCACACTCCCCTGAAGGTACTTTACAATCAGGTTCAGAGTCACTGAAACTGTTTTTTTTTTTCAGAAAACTGATAATGAAGGACACAAGTCAAGAGTGAGAGCAGTGGCAATGAGTTTTTAAGAGGAGCCTATGGAGTCACATGGAGAGACAGGCTGACAAATGAGGATATAAAGGAGCATTGTGGTGTGGATGTGGATGTGATAGGAAGCGTTAGGAGGAATACACTGAGGTGGTTTGGCCATGTGGAGAGGATGGAGGGTGAAAGACTGACAAAGAGAGTGTATGTGAGTGAGGTGGAGGGGGGAAGAGGGAGGGGGAGGCCGAGGATGAGATGGAGGGATGGGGTGGAGAGGTATATGAGAGAGGGGGGTGTGAGTTGGGAGTTGGGCAGTGAAATGGCGGGGGACAGGGCGACGTGGAGGCGATTTGTTTGTGGCCACCTCGAATGGGATTGAGGCGTTTGACTAGATAGATAGATAGACAAATATTAAATATTCATGAGCATAATACCATTATAAACTCATACAACTGATACTGTACGGCATACATTTAACACATTTCACCTCATGAGGTACGAGCACCGCTTGGGAATGATGTAGCTGTAAGCTACTTCTGGTCGATTCCACCACAATTTACTTACCTAACAAGTACTGTCCATTTACACCATGAAAAGTATTACTTCACTGCATACCTGATGGGGGGAGTTTGGATCTACGGTGGCCATGTAGGTACAGCTATTATCTTTGTTACTGGTAAAGTATTGTGTGATGGATTGGAGCATCGTCTGCAGTATGAATGTTGACATCATCGCCAACATGGCGGCTGCTTCCCTCCAGCTGCAAAGAATTAAAGTTATCATGTCTTGTTCAGTGCAGATGATAAATTAAATTAAAAGATACGTATACCGTAAGTTTTATGTACATGGCAGAGTGCACTGGCCATGTTTACCCAGAACCGGCAACACGTTTGTTACCCAAGCTATTGTACATGTACCACTACAACAATTCACAATAATCAGTAATGCCTTATACAGGATCAACCCAGGACAACCGAAACACCAACGAAATAATAAACAGTTAGTGGTACTTAACCCCTACACCGCTGGCATGTTTACCAATGTTTTGCGTGTGCCGCGGGGTTTTTCTGGCTCCGACAGGCTCTCAAAAAATATTTGCCAAAAATCAGTTATTAGTCCTAGAATATTAAAATTACAAATGCTTATGGCACATACCTTCAGCTTTCTCCTGGAATGTTTGTTGAGCCTTCGTCGGTTACCGTAGGACTTGTGGAGACCTCTGAGGTTGGGTAACGAAGTCTTCACTTTACACTTCCCGACAACCCGTAATATGATTACCACAGCCAGATATGAACACTATAAACACTACTCTATGATTTTCAAGTAGTTTGGGATCCATACTCCAAAATAAAAACCACTGTGAAAGCAATGAAAATTATGAGTGCGTCTGACCGTCGCACTTGCGCCAGTTCGCTCTTGGTACTCTGTCATTTATTACTCATAAAACCCCTTACACTTTATATTTCTATTACTATATAACACTTATATATATCTACAGTCTTTATCCATAAGTTTCCTTCACTAGTACTGTATTAGTTTATGGTCACTGTAGGGATTCAATTTCTTTCAGTAAAATACGTAGCATTCACTTTCTCGTCTTGTATACTAGCATTGAGAGTGAATGTCACTTTCACCTTCACTCTCATAACTCATAGTATTCAGACATGCTAGAGTGAAACTTTCACTTTCATTACTCCTAGGGTATATACTCGTATTCTTATAATACTACTCATTTACATTTCTATTTACATTCTCTATTTTATTTACGTTATTTACATTTTTATTTTATTTACACTGTGTTATGCACTGTCACTTGAAGTAACTTATAAAACTATTTTCCACTGTTCACGTATATTTACATTCAGCTATTTACACATTATTTACAATTCCACTTGCACTGTTTTACTCAATAGAAAGATCGTAGTCACTCTTTTATCAATTGTCAGCCCTTTACCTCTTTCCACATGAGGTTTAGTAGGGGGTAAAGGTCACAGGGCCCTTTGCATGGGGGTGAAAAGTCCCTGAAACTAGCAAGAGCGAACAGACGTACCTCCACGTTGGAAGATGAGAGTGAACTGATATGGGTGGGCTGGGGTGGTGGCCTACCTAGGGAAATTCATTACTCCCAACGTTAGCCTCTTGACACAGCTAATATATAGCAGTGAAATGATTGGCAGGAAATCTAGACAATACATTATAAATTAGGTAGTTCCAGGTGAATGTAAATATCACTTAGGCTTCTCCCTTCCCTCCTTATATGTATATTTATTATGAAAATAGATTATACGGCATATTTCAAGGGGAAATAAACAGCGAAAATTAGCAAACGAGTGCACGTGAGGTGTTGTCAGGTGATAATTAGCCAATTCCAGGTGCATGGCACTCTCACTTACCTTATTTCTTTCTTGTATATATTATTTGGTATAAGAATAGGGCATAGGGCTTATTTCAATGGAATTAATCAGTGAAAAATTCCAGGGAAGATTTACTTAGCGTAGCACGGCCGGGCAGGCGAGAGGATAGGGTAATGGAGGGGGGGTAGGGAGGGGAGTCACGAACGGGGAGAAATGGCTAAATTGTCAACAATGGATGGGAGTACAGATGAGATTAGGAGTGCTGACTAGTGTTGGACATTGGCAGTACTGATAGATGATACAAGCCCCCACTTGGAAGCCCGGGTGAATTCAAAATAACACAGAATCACAAAAGCGACGCCCCGCGGTATGATCCCTTGCTCCCAAGCATCACGAAAGTGACGCCCCGCGGTTAAGGGGTTAATGACGTGATACCCCAAGTATTACGAATGATACACGATAGCCCACATGCAGGACATCCTGGATAAGATAGGACATTCAAACAAGCCCAGCTGTAATATTATTGGCCATCATTATGAAAAGATATAAACAGTCATATAGACAGATGCGAATCACGTGCAAAACTCAAAGGCTACCCGATCACACCTGCACCTATAGGTAATTACCCTGTACCACATCAGCCCTGGGAAGCTGTTGCGGTTGATTTACTGAAGTTGCCGTTATCATACAGTAATAACCAGTACTTATTCGTAGGAACAGATCATTTCTCCCATTATGTAATCTTAGCCCCAATTAAGAATAAAACAGCAGAAACAGTAGCAAAGGCAATAATAGATAATGTAATATGTCTTGATATAGTGCTGCCTACTTCCTTAGCTGTTATCATTCTTTTTCTGTGCCTGCCCTCCTCTCTTCCTATTTCTCCCATCTTTCCTGTCACTTCTTATTGCTTTTCTTTCCTTTACAGGTGGCTTTACATTGAGTGACAAGCCAAATGGTTTCCTGTAAGCCAAGAAACCATTTACAACGCTGGGTGGTAACCATATAACCAAACCATACGTGCTCCCTACTTGTCAACAAGTGGGTTGGTGGAGGGTTAGTGCCCCTCCTCGTAAAACAAATAACTCAGTGTCAAATGGCCACCCTTTACGGGATTGTGGCGTCTGGCAATAGATAGATAGATAGATAGAATATGTCGCTTCACTACCCCAGAGGTACTAATAAGTGATAATGGAGGTGAATTTATTTCTGATATCTTACAAGAACTATGTAAACAATACAATATCAAAAAGGTTAACTTTTTAGCCTATCACCTGGCATCCAGTCGGTTAGTAGAGAGTCAAAACAAAAAAGTATTAGATGTACAACAACACATTCTCCATGAAAATTATGCAAGCTGGAATGATTGGATTCCCAGAGTAGAAGCATCAATTAATGGATCTATAAATAAGTCTGTAGGAGACACACCACACTTCATTATATATGGGACAGATAAAAAATTACCATATGAAATTCTAGAAGGTGAAAATCTGCATATATGCAACTACAATGATTACCCTAAACTCCGTTTACGTGAATTCCAGGACATACATAAGGGAGTGAAAAACAGTTATCAGTGTCCAAGGAAGAAATGATGGAGGTATTCAACAAAAGGGCAAAAGAATCACCAATCAGCCTAGGAGACATTGTCCCTGGTATCGTTCATAAGAGAGACTAAATTATCCACGAAATTTGAGGGCCTATACAGAGTAATTAACATAACAGCAAACAAAGTTGTAAGTAGGTCACTGTCAAGTGGCGAAGAAAAACAAGTTCATATTGACCATTTAAAACGAGTTCCAAGGGAAGTAGCCAATAATCATACAACCTCAGATACCACCGAAAAGCCGAACATAACTCATGAAACCAATCAAGAAGACAACAATAATTACAAAAATAAATTAAGATTGCATACCAAACAAACAAACATAGGTGCAACTGTTCCTAGTCAAGGCTTACATAAACATGGTTTGAAGCCTTTGTTAGGGGTAGAGATTTCATGTTATATTATCCATATTTAGAAGCAACAGTAACACCAACATCAGTAGTTGTTCATGTACCATTCATAACTGACGACCTGTTCACTGTGTATCAAATATACCCCTTCCCTTTTAAGAATAATGACACTTTGGTCATCATCAACATTGACACAAATACCGAACTCTTCATAGTCTCCAAGAGACCGAACACTGTCACTTTCACCAGTGAATCAACGATTGAACGAAAGTGCCATACATCCTTGCATGCTGTTCACCTTTGTCCTGCATACATCTTCACGTTTCAGCCTAGTGGAACAGTCCCTTGTGAAATGGATCATAAGAAATCACGACATTCATCACCATTGCAGCTTCACTTTTGCTCCAGATAAGCTTATACACCATCAGCGCATCGGACACTCACAGTTTTTTTACTTCACTCATAACACATCAGTTTATATAATCTGTCCAGACATACCACCATCTCAAACTTCAGCATCAGGATTATACATAGCACCAGACTACTGTGCGGTACTTACACCATCCATATCCACTTTTTCTACCATCAGTCGCTATGCCATCTTCAATCATACACACAAACATTTCCACCCTCTACCTAATATGGACTTGATCATGAGCACAAGTATTAAGTTGACTTCACCTGAGTTTGAAACTATGTAACTAATCAATGAAACAATGAAGCCCTGGGAAGATCTGAGTTTGAGTATGTTCAACCCATATTATGCGTATAGCCCAGCACCTACTGTCTTTATAATCTTCTCTATTGTATTTGTAGTAGTGCTGTTTGCAATGCACAGAATGCATGCAAGAATTGCAAACTTGGAGTCAATATTTACTGGAGGAAGAGTGAACATTCAAGTGAGACCCCCTGAATGAAGTGTAAATATTTTGTAAATAGTGTTAATTTTATTTAAAAAAGAAAAAAGAAAAAAATGGGACAACAATTGAATTAATATTATTATTATATAAAACCCAAATTTATTAATAACACTTACAATAATCTTAACTTTGAACTATTTTTTGCATATATGTGCCTGTTATACATACATATTTTACAATATGTTATACAGTATTCCATACTCAGTTTAGCTGTAGTGCATTTGCTCCATTATGTATACAATATGTTTACAGTGTATTATGTTTCTAGAATATTATTAGGTCAGTACAATATTATCATGAATATTATGTGTGTACAATATAAGAAACAGGGAAGTGAGCATGGAAGTGAAAAAGTTACTACATGACAGTATTGTGATACCAACTCTAACGTACGGAAGTGAAGCTTGGACGTTGTTGGAAGGACACAAGTCAAGAGTGAGAGCCGTGGAAATGAGTTATTTAAGAGGAGCCTGTGGAGTCACATGGAGAGACAGGCTGACGAATGAGGATATAAAGGAGCGTTGTGGTGTTGATGTGGATGTGATAGGAAGCGTTATGAGGAACACACTGAGGTGGTTTGGCCATGTGGAGAGGATGGAGGGTGAAAGACTGACGAAGAGAGTGTATGTGAGTGAGGTGGAGGGGGAAAGAGGGAGGGGGAGGCCGAGGATGAGATGGAGAGATGGGGTGGAGAGGTATATGAGAGAGGGGGGTGTGAGTTGGGAGCAGGGGAGTGAAATGGCGGGGGACAGGGCGACTTGGAGGCGATTTGTTTGTGGCCACCCCAAACGGGATTGAGGCGTCTGGCAATAGATAGATAGATAGACAATATTATAATCAGTATTATGTATTAATAGACTAGTGTCACTGATATATGCTGTCGTAGGATCGCCAGCTGGCGTGACCAAGCGATGTCAGGACTCCACATTATAATAATACAACTCATAGCATGATAGACAGATGTAGGAATCTACATTATCATAATACAATTCATAATAGTATAATAAATAGGAACACCAGTCAAGGTGTGGGAATAGGAAATATGTCAGCAAGAGTTAACCAAAGGGAATGTGTTTGCTATTTCAGTGGGAAAGGAAATGTGTCCACATTTCTGTAAGGGATGTCAGACATGCGCTATGTCACCAGAAACACTACATACTCACAGACACACACAAAATTCTAGAACAATCCCACATGTACACTCAACCCCCTGCTATCACGCGTTCAGCTATCACGCTTATCTGCTATCACGCACACATCAAATGCACAAGCATACATGCTATCACGCACTCCAAGACCACTATCACGCGTCAAGTTTGAAGACAGGCTAAGCGAAACTTATTCACACGGCACTTCATACGAGGTTTGCAGAGGATACGATGGTTAATTGGAACGGTAACATGGTAAAATTCCCGATTATAGCACAGACGTTTGGAATGCATCTGAACGGATTCCTGCTGAGGACACGACGGGCAAAACAGTGACCAAAACCCATTCAGCTCGAAAGAATATATCGTACTACAGCATTGAAATTTAGCCGAACACTGAATACTTATTAATATTGTATTTTAGAATAAATATCAATCATTTTGAAACCCTTATAAAGAGTTAATATTTCTTATGCCGAAAAACTGTGATGTCGATAAAGTAATCACGTGTTTACAACTGAGACAGCGCTCTGATGACAGTGTGAGGAACGTGTGTGATAGGGTCCAAGTTTTGTTCCACTTAAATGTTCCTCAGCCATTCCTGATATAACGTACCATGTGATACCCCCTTTAGCTGTGGACACTAAAGAAATGGAGACAGCCAAAGAGATCTGGCGGCAATGAAGCCACTCCCAAGCCTCAGAACCCATCAAACCACCCAGGCCGTAATCCTTATAAAAGTTTGATGGCCTTTTATGTTGTTTATTATTTCATTATACTGTTATTATTAATATACTAATGCTTTATTTCATGTTAGAGAGAGATTGGCAGGAAATCGTAGGCATAAAGTGGTTAAAAGTTAGAAAAATGGGCCACTGAAAAACCAATTAGAAATTTTCCCATTGATTGTTCAGTTCAGCTATCGCGTATTCAGCTATCACGCGTGTTTCCTGTGACCAATTAGGCGCAATAGCAGGGGGTTGAGTGTACAGTACATGTGAGACTAGCTCTCCTGTACAAGACGGAAGGGATTAGAGGGTCAGAAGGGGGCTAGCTATAGAACCAAAAGGTTGTAGAGATAGGAAGAGGGGTCCAACGAGAACTTAGCTAGTAAATACGTGCTCCTGTGTAATACACACAGTGTTTCAACTTAACTTTCCCTTGAAGATAATAAACTACAATCAAGACCCTGTATCCATCTTTAACTTCTCCTGTCTTCAACTACACGATAACTAAAATAAGTCTCAAGATTCACATATTATAGGGTCAAGATTTACATAAGCCCCAAAATAAAATCTGAAAATCAATAGATATAAGCCTGGAAAAATTCAGACTTAGTAAACTGTACCCCAAAATGACAATGTTCACCCCACCTATGACTAAAACACATTGATGTAAGTCTAAAAACGGTTTATAAATCATTCTAAACACAAAATGTAAGTCTAAAATATCATCAAAATCTGTAAAAAAAACAATTCTAAACCATCGTTAACACTTAACTGCCAGCTGATGTGTATGGACGTCAGGATTCAGGGCACGAAGCACCACCGGTTGATTTGATATACCGCACTCACCTTCCTGCCACCATTTGAGGGGGGGACTATTCTCTATGATACCTACCGGGTAGGTAGGACCCCCAGGTACCCCGCAGATGCGTGGTTCTGTCTGTATACGGCAGTGGTAGCGTGAGAAGTTGTGTCTTCTTTGTCATCGTCCGATTTCGTAACACCGCGTGAAGGGCCAATATCCTCATCGACCCTCGTGAAACTTCTGCCCTTAGTGCTGGGGAAAAGACTCAGTGACTGAGCAGGTGTGTGGGAAATTGTAAATGGTATACAGGTAGGCCTATGCACAAGTGTGTTTTTTTATGCATAAGTGAAATGTAAGATACTATAAGTTTTATCTAGTAAGTAAATGTTTTATAATAAGTTTTACTAGTGCACTGCAATAAGTGTTACTGTTTATGGTTATTTGTGAAACAATGATTGGAAATACCTTCAGCAACCTTCTCTAGTACAATGAAAGAAAACCAAAAGTGCATGGGAGAGTAAGGAAATGACCTGGTTGGCTGTAACTAAATTTTTTCTCTCGTTACACAGAAAATAATGTTGAATATGTGAGCATAGCGTATCTGTGATGTGAAATACAAAAAATGTAAGTTGTGTATAACATTAGTAATATTTTCATGTTGCCCCTGATTAGTACATATTAGCCACAATTTCTGTACAAGTAATTACCTCATACTCAGTCATACTGCATGAAACAGCCAGAGCATTTACTTCTCAAAGTGCAGTTACCTATGATCGTGATGTCAAGTGCAAATATAAGTGCTGTAGTAGGGGGAAATTATTATAATTGATGCAAGAAGTGAGTAATAAAGATAAAGAGCTATTCTTTTCCCATACATCCACTGGGCATAATGGTGTTACAAAACGGGCGGAAAACCATATGGGGAGCTACATGGAAGGGGTGATGACTCACCCTTACGCCGGTGATGGAATGGGTGATGACTCACCCTTACGCCGGTGATGGAATGGGTGATGACTCACCCTTACGCCGGTGAATAAAGAAAAGTCGAAAAAATGAATGGTATATTCCGAGAGGCCAGGCAGTGTTACAATCACCACTTCGGTCAGTGCTGCCAACACTAGCCAATGAGTCCAAAGCCACTGGCAGTGGTGTGCAATCGGATTAGTCTGCCAAAACACAGAAAACCAGTTATTTTTTTTTATCTATGGAGACCTCGAGGTACCTTCATTTGAATGAGGAAGAGTTGGTGCGTCTTATGCACACTTAATTATTTCTCTAGCTTAAATAGTTTGGCAGATAATAGGGTTTGAAGTAAGGGTATTTTTGCCAATATTTCGGAAATTCCCTGTAAGGAGGAGTGCGTGACGGCCGGAATCCCCTAGCAGCTGAGGGTTAAACTGGGGTTTGGCCATTGTTAGGCAGGGTATGGTGGTATTTCTACCCTCATTGCTAAGCTGGGGTATCGCATCTAGGGGTATCTTATATCGAGTTGTATCAGTAGTAGTATCAGATAATTATTTAAACATTAACAGAACTGAAGGGGTTAATATAGGCTCAACTTATCTGAGCCTTCCAGGTCCAGAAATCTTGCTTAAGTTGAGTGGAACAATTTGAAGGTATCATGAGAAAAAAAAAAAAAGTCAGATTTAGTTGGTTAAGGAAGTCTACCATTACGGTAAACTCTCAATTATCCGGCCCAACACATTATCTGGCGCTGCTGGCTCAGCTCCATTAAAGCAACATCCAGCTAAATTACGCAGTTTCGGGCACCGAAACTGGATGTAACTAGCGGTTCTAAGCAGTATCCGGCATAGAGGTGTACGGTATCAGTCAGCTCATAAATGGTAGCCAGCTGGTGCTGTATATGCATACCCTGCTGTACGATCAACCACTATATGATACCCCACTATAGTGATGTAAAAATTTAACACCCTTCCCCACCTGTTGATGACCAGTCCTCAGTTATCCAATGTATATATATATTGGTTTATTTTTTAACCAATTTTGATATTTCCGACTTAAATTTTGTGTTTAGGTTGGTTCATAAACTGTTTTTAGACTTAGATTAATGTGTTTTAGTCATAGATGGGGCGAACACTGTCATTTTTGGGTACAGTTTACTAAGTTTGATTTTTTCCAGAATTATTTTTGATGATATTCAGAAATTATTTTTGGGTTTAGGTGAGTTATAAACTACTTTTAGTCTTAGTTTAGCTTGTTTTAAAACTATTTGGGGTGTATGTGAGCTAGCAACTTGTTTTTGGACTAATTTGGGTGGGTTTTGGACTTGGTTGGAGGTATCCCAAGACTCTCCAACATATCCTTATATTTTCTGTGTTATAACGTCCCCAGCTAATGGTATCCCTGCTCAACAATGGGTTTTCCCAAACGCATCCCATCATTATAACGAGGATGGCCTGTATTACTGTATTCCTGCACTGTATCATTACTGTATTGTATTGTATGCTTAATTTTCATATTTTACTCATGGGAAAGTTTTTAGGATAGAGCATGGTTCTTCAGTTACTTTGTCTGAAGGTCCAGTTACACTCACTTCCTGTATAGTTGAGGTCTAGATGAAAAAAGAAAAAAAAAAAAGTTACCGGTTTACAGAGGGTGTCACAAGATCTGATGTACTAACTTTAGGAGGTGATTCTTCGCCTAACTTTAACCCCTAATGCGCCGCCATCAACAGCCGACCCCTCCCGGGTGGCGGGGTTCAATCGCGGTCTGAGTACCTGAGGTGGAGGGGGGGAGAGGGAGGGGGAGGCTGAGGATGAGATGGAGGGATGGGGTGGAGAGGTATATATATGAGAGAGGGGGGTGTGAGTTGGGAGCAGGGCAGTGAAATGGCGGGGGACGGGGCGACGTGGAGGCGATTTGTTTGTGGCCACCCCGAGCGGGATTGAGGCATCTGGCAATGGATAGATAGATAGATAGACCGCATTGGGCAAAAAGGAAAATTGATACCCATCTATGCCTGCCAATTATGTTTTTTTTGTTTTTGTGGCTAAATGGGCTTAGTACATCAATATAAGATCCCTGGCTGGCACTAATAAAAGTAATCACAAAAGCCAGAAAGTTGGTTGAATCGAGTCAGGTTGGTGCCACTCTACTTGTGAAATTTTCGAGGTTACTGAGAGAGCTGAGCGGCTGTGAACTCGTGAACCGATATTGGATTTTTTTTTTTCTGGCTAAATGGGCTTAATACATCAATATAAGATCCCTGGGATTGATAAAAATAATCGCCAAAGCCAGAAAGTTGGTTAAATTGAGTCAGGTTGATTCCACTCTACCTGTGAAATCTTCGAGGTTACTGAGAGAGCTGAACATGTGTGAGCTTGTGAACCGATTTTGGATTTTTTTGTGGGTAAATGGGCTTGATACATCAATATGAGATCCCTGGTACTAATAAAAGTACTGAAAGTGAGAAAGTAGGTGAATCGAGTCAGGTTGGTGCCACTTGACCTCTGAATCTTCAAGGTTACTGAGAGAGCTGAGCAACTGTGAGCCTGTGAAGACTCACTTGCCTCCTGTGCTCCTAAATCAGTGTTGTAAGCGTAGTGGAAAAATGTCTGAAGTTAGCAAGGTACATTATTACCTTCCAATGTACTTTGGTTGCTTGAAATGACTTCTGAGTGCTGCAGGACGTAGATCTACGTCACCTGCATTTTTGGAAGGGACGTAGATCTACGTCGCTAGCGTGGTATGGGTTAATATCACCTTTGCATTTGAGCTACTCTGGCGTGCATTTTTTGGTTGTGATGATGATGGCATGTTTTTTTTGGTTGTGGTGATGATGTTCCAACCCACTACAGTGACTTCCTTTTTGTTTCATTATTGTAGCCATACACCCATGTTTTCCCACCTGTTATGACATTTTCCAGGAAGTTTTCATTGGGATTCGAACAGTTAAACAGCTTCTGACTGACTGTGATGCGGTTCTTATTTTGTTCATCTGTCAGCAGATGCAGCCATAGATTTTGCGGCAACGCGATGCGTCTTCAGTTTTTCAGTTAAAATTGTGTGGCACGAACATTTACAAATGCCATCTTCTTTGGAAATTTCATGGACAGTCAGACAGCAATTTTCACGGATCACAGGATGCACTTTCTCAACATAATTGTCGTCTCTTAACGTGGAAATCTGTTCCAATTTGGGATTGTCTTCGGTGGATGTTCGTCCCGATTTGAATCGCTGGAACCACTTGTGACATTGCATATGGCTCAAATAATCCTTCTCATAAGCCAGTTGCAACATTTGAAAAGTCTCCATAAAAGTTTATCCCAATTTGAAACAGAATTTCACATAAGCACATTGCTCATCAAGGCCCTTCATTGTTCAGTTTGCAACAAATAACTGGGCGCACTAAACTCTCGTTCACTGAAGTGCATGTACCTCGATGACTAAATGACATAGCATGATGCGGCTAGTTTTGAACCAAAGCTCTAAGTTGCTGCTACACAGCACTTAATATCGTGAGCATGCTATGCTGACTCTTTGGCAAACTGTTAAAAAAGTTTGGTTTCTTTTTGGCCGTGTTGAACAATTTTATGCATCCATTGTACCATAAATAAGAAAAGCATGATATCAAAGACTGTTCATCTTTTCACAGTACTTGAGAAATGTATAATATTTTTCCTATTTACAGCTAAATAGAAGCATAGCAGTGTTCAGTAAGCACATGGTATAATGTTAAAGCTAGATTAATTCATTTATCTGTATTAAATGTGATTTCTGCTCATTTATGGCAGTTATAAATTTTTGTTTTTTCAGCTTTCTTCTTGTCCCAAAATTTGCAAGTGATCAGTTGATCACCCTCACCTTATATGTTGGAACTAAGTACAGTATCCTAAATCTGGGCCCCTACACTCCTGATGGGCAGTAATGGATTAAATATATGTGTGTCTTATTTGTTTGTTTTATATTGTAAATGTATTGTTGAAAAACACTCACTAATTATAATATGTATATGCATTCCAGAGGTCAGAAATGTCGGTGTTCGAGACAAATATTCGCTTTGTTGGTGGTCTGCTGTCAGCATTCTCCCTGACAGGGGATCCGTTGTTTCGGGACCGTGCACTTCACATAGCACGGAAGCTCTTACCAGCTTTTGACACTCCCACAGGGATTCCATATGCTCTCATCAATGTTGCAAATGGGGTAAGATTACTGCATTAATGTTATATTCCTCACTTTTGTGTGATTGCCATTGTATGAGACTTTTCTTCATTGTTGGGGCTGAGCACTTCTAAAACTGCCTCAAATGATTATTATTATTATTAGTAGTAGTTGTTACCTAGGCAGTCTGGCCGAACAGCCCCGAGTCCCTAAGGAAGGCCATGGCCAAGACCAGACTTTCCCACAGAGCTCTCAAGGAGTGTATGTTGTGTTGTTGGTGTAGGTGATTGTGTGCAATGCAGTCTTCCATAATGTGCTAGTATGGGATGCTGTGTTACATTCTGGACAGGCATCAGCGACTGAGTCATCCAGCCTCTTCTCGTAACTTAAGAGGGCTGGATGATGCCCACATCTCAGCCTGGTCAGGTGGACCCTGTCCTCAAGAGAGAGATAGGATTCAGAAGGGTGGATATCAGGAGGTCATGCATGCAGCTGTGTGTTGTCTTTAAGTGACTGAATGGAGCGGCAAATGATTTGAGTATGGATGTGCTTCTGGAAACTGGTCTGAGGTGGGTGAGGGGGGAGAGATGACAGTATTTGTGTATGATATGTGCTGGGTGTTGTTTTTTTGTTCCTTGGTGTGTGTGGATGTGCTGCCATGTAGTGTAGTGGATGTTGTGGGTTTGTGGAGGCAGCAGTGAGAATTTGGGTACCTCTTATGTCTAGGTGATCCTTGACTTTGAGGACTTTGGTTTCTTGATGTAGGTGATCTGTGGGTGTAGTAGCTGTGCAACCTGTGATTATTTTTAGGGCCTTGTTCTGTATGGTCTGTAGAGTGTTGTAGTGTATTTTAGTGAGGTTAGGAGCCCAAGCAGGGCTTGCATAATTCATCACTGAATGTATATATTGCCTGTATACTGTGGTGGTAGTTTCTTTGTTGTGTCCGAATGTTGAATGGGCAAGTGACCTCAAGGCATTGAGTCTTAGTGTTATTTTATTTTTAATGTTCGTGATGTGTTGTGTAAATGACATCGATGTACTGTATGTTACACCGAGGATTTTGTGTGTGTGTGTGTGTGTGTGTGTGTGTGTGTGTGTGTGTGTGGTAGGAGAGTGTTGTTTATGGTGAGGTGTGGAATGTGACTGTGTTCTGCTATTCAGTTTGTGAGAAGGGTCACTGTAGATTTGGCTGGGGCTATTTTGAGCCTGTTTGTGGTGAACCATTCTTGTAGTGTGTTGAGGTAGGATTGGAGGATGTGTGCAGCTGTGTTTGCATTTTGGTGTGTACATGTGTTATGTCATCTGCATAGGAAGCTATGGTATGTATATCTGTGGTGTGTGGTGTGTGGGTATATCGTGCATGTATAGGTTAAAGAGTGTAGGAGACAGAACAGATCCTTGGGGGATGCCATGTGTGAAGTTTCTGATGTTGGAAGACTGACCGGCAAATGTTACACGTGCACATCTGCCTGCTAAGTAGTTTGCCAGCCATCTTTATGTGTTATTGTGCAGGTTTGTGTTGAATATTTTGTTTGTGAGGTTGTGGCAGGGGATGGCATCGAAAGCCTTGTTAATGTCTTGTGTGACTAGGAGTGTTCTGTGTGGTGGCCTAGCTGAATTCATGCCATCAAACACTGTGTAAGGTCTGCAAGAAGAAGGTTTGTGGAGTGTTGTGGCCTAAAACCATGTTGTGATGAAGCTAGGGGTGTGTGAGGTGTAACTAGCTGTAGTACCAGTCGTTCAGTGACTTTAGAGGGAGTGCAGAGGAGTGTGATGGGATGGTGTGAGGAAGGTAACATGGGGTCTTTGTTGGGTTTAGGGATAGTGATGATAATGCCATGCTTCCAGATGTTGGGTATTATGTTGTGTTAGTAGCTGTAGTTTGATATGTTGGTGAGTGCTTGTATGCCATGTGGTCCAAGGTGTTTAAGGTGAATGTTGCTTATGTTGTCTGGTTCACAGGCAGATGAGTCCTTAAATTGCTAATTATGTGCTTCATCTAGTTGTAAGTGAAAGGTGCGTAGTCTGGGTCTGTGGGGAACTGTCTCTTACGTCGGATGATACATCGGTCATCACGATGGGGGTTTAGATGGCTGACATGTGAAAAGTGATTGATGAGAGAGAGTGTTTGCTTGTTGTTTGTTTGAAGGTATGGTGTCTGTTGTTGTAATGGCAGTGTGTGATTGTGTAGTGTTGCTGTTGGAGAGTGTGATGCTGTTTAGTGTTTTGTAGAGTTTGCTGGTGTTTGTTTTGTGGTCAAGTGTTTGGAGATAAGTATTCCAGTTTAGTGTTTTCTATTCTGATATTTTATTGTTTATTTGAGTTTTGAGTTCTTGTATTTGTTGTATGGTGTTTTGTGTATGGGGTGTTGGGGAGTGTCGTAGTTTGTCCTGTTGACTGATGAGGCCGTGATTTTCTGGTGTGAAGTCATGGTTGTGTCTCTTTCTGTTGCCTGTAGGGATGTGTCTTTTCTCTGCATTTTGTATAATTGTATTGAAACTGTGCACAACATTGTTGATGTTTGTGATGGAAGTACTGTTTATTGTTTTGAAATGGTGTTCTGTTTCAGTTGTGAAGGCCTCCCAGTTGGCTTTCTTATAATTAGTGTATGTGTGTCTGTGGCCAGCTGGGGTGATTGTGGTTTTGGTAATGATGATGATTGGAAGGTGATCAGATCCAAGGGTTTTGACCACTCTCCAGGATGTTGTGGGGGCGAGGTTTGGGGAGCAAAAGGTGATGTCTTGGGAGGTTGGGAGGAAGAGGGCTTGGTGTGGGATATGGGTATGTTGATGGAGATTATTCAGTATGAAAAGATGATGTGTTTGGGATTGTAGTACCAGCCCTCTGTCTGTGTCAGGGTTGTTGATATGCCAGGCCGACGCCTTGGCGTTGAAATCACCACCCAGGATGATGTTGGGTATGTTAATGATGTGGTGTATTTGTGGGGAGTAAGTATTTGGTCATCCCTACGTGTCAAGTGGGGTTGGTGGAGGATTAGTGCTCCTCCCTGTAAAACAATTAACTCTAAGTCCTTGGCCACCCCGTCTGGGATACATGGCGTCTGGCAATGAATGAATGAATGAAAGTATTTGGTACTGTGGAGGACGACTGAGGTGGAATGTTTGTGTTGGCGATTATTGTGTGTGATTTGTTACTAGTGTGTATAGTAATTGATTGTGTTTCTGTTGTGGTGTCATGTGGGGGGAGAAGTGACTGTGTGTGTGCACTGGTATCTGAAAAGTTGATGGTTTTGTGTACCAGGGTGATGAGTCCACCGCCACCGCCGTTGGCCTGGTCTTGTTGAATGGTGGTGAAATTATGGAATGTAGGTGTTTTTTGTGTTCTGTGTAGTTTTGTTTCTTGTAAAATGTCAATGTGTATGTTTTGTTGGTTGATGAATTGTGTGAATTCTTGTTCTTTGGTGTTAATGACATCTGTGATTAATTTAACCCTTTAACCGCGGGTATTGTTTTGGTCTGACTGTCCTCTCCCGCGGGGGTTTCAGCCAAATGTAAACAAACCTTTAAACCTTAATAACTCTGCACAGAATAAAGCTAGAGAAAAAAATAAGGTACCATTAGAAAGTACTAACCTTCAGCTTTCCATTGATGTACGTTTCATGACTTTGTTGACTTTCACAGGACGGGCAGTGCCGTTAGAAGTGAGGGGTGTAAAATCACTATTTTTCGCTCACACATCATTACCTTCGCTCATACACCATTACCAAATGCCAACCTCATTCTGATAATAATACTATAAACATATATGAACACTGCACATACGATAAACACCCACTCTGTGTTCACTGAGGCAGGTAAAAGGCACTGTAATTACCTGCACTTCACTGCCACATCAGCGGTGTTGTAATCACTATTTTTCGCTCACATACCATTACCAAATGCCAACCTCATTCTGATAATAATACTATAAACATATATGAACACTGCACATACGATAAACACCCACTCTGTGTTCACTGAGGCAGGTAAAAGGCACTGTAATTGCCTGCACTTCACTGCCACATCAGCGGTGTTGTAATCACTATTTTTCGCTCACACACCATTACCAAATGCCAATCACATTCTGATAATAATACTATAAACATATATGAACACTGCACATATGATAAACACCCACTCTGTGTTCACTGAGACAGGTAAAAGGCACTGTAATTGCCTGCACTTCACTGCCACATCAACATGTGTTGTCACTCACACAGCTGGACAGATACTGATGCGCGCTTGGTCAGGGGTGGGGTGGGGGGCCCAGGGGGTGGGAGGTGGGGCCCCAGGGGGGGGAAGAGGGAGGTGGGGGTCGGCTGGAGTGAAAGAACTTAACAGCTACTCTCCCTTGAAACAATTGGCGCACGGAAAAAACGCGGGGTATTCAAAATATTCACAAACATTCGAGAATGACACCCGCGGTTTGGTCCAGTTTTTGCAACGTCATTCTGGAATGACACCCGCGGTTAAAGGGTTAAGGATGTTTATGTTGTGTGTGCGATGTGTGTTGACTGCTGCAGCATGGGGGGGAGGTGGTGATGTGGGTGGAGGGGAAGGAGTAGGAGAAGGTTGTGATGGAGGTAAGGGTTGGGGTGGATTAGGATGAGGTAGAATGGGAGGGTTTGTGGGATTGAATGGTGGGGAGGATTGGTGGGTTTGGTTGAAGAGGTGTAGAGGAAATAGGAGTAGGGTTGGTGGGGGGGGCTGGTGGGGGGGGGGAAGGAGCATAAGGAGCAGGTCCAAGTGTTTGTGTAATGTTTTCTGGATGTAAGTGTTGTGCAAGTGTAATGAGTCCAGATCTTGCAGGAATTACATTGAACTGATCATCTGTCGGCTCGATGTGATAGGTTTTGAGCATGTTGGACATAGGTATTTGTTGGTGGGTCCTGGATTGCTCTCAATGTCCCCGGCTAGAAGAAGTTGTTGAGAAATCACCATTGGGGAGACATTTCTCAGTGTAGAAAAAACAGTGTCGTTGTATGTGTTGTGCTGAGAGATGTGGTACTTGCCCGGGCGACTGAAGCCACTCCCAGGTTCTCGGGTCCCATGAGGGGTGGGGGGCGTTTGCAGTGGTTTGGCCCCCATGCTGTCCTCCTCTTCTACTTTGACAGCCTCTGGGGGGTAGACCCACGACGAAGATGCCACTGCTTCAGGTCCTCAAATGATTAGTGTACATGTGTAGTTAAGGGTTGGGGTATTAATTTTTGTGTACAACTCGTATGTACCTTAGAATGTATGATTTTCCTTCAATAATGTTCCATCAAAAACAGGAAAAATATGATAGGACATTTCTGTGAAGTTGCATGCATCTGTGCAGAGAGAGAGAGAGAGAGAGAGAGAGAGAGGGTAACACATCTACAGTCAGATTTCTATCACATCTTTGATGATACAAACAAACCTTTATATTCAATAGAAAATGGTTGTAACCGTGGTGCTGGTGGTAGCTTTGATGACAGTTGTGGCAGTAGCTGTGATGGTGGTAACTCTGATGATGGTCGTGGCAGTAGCTGTGGTGATGGTAGCTCTTGATGATGATCGTGGTGGTAGCTCTGATGATCTTGGCAGTAGCTGTGGTGGTGGTAGGTCTGATGACGGTTGTGGCAGTACCTGTGGTGATGGTGGTTGTTGGTGGTGGTGGTGGTAGCAGCTCTGATGACGATCATGGCAGTGGCTGTGGTGGTTGTGGTGGCCATAATGCCGCAACCACCACCTTACCCGCCAGTACTAAGTGTGCATGCGTGTGCATCAGCCCAGGTCAGAGCTGGTAACTATTGTGACCGATTTCACTACACAGTAGGTAAGGATTTGTTCTAAAATATTGCAGCTAGTTCCTAGCAGTTGGTACTGTTGTTATTGCCAAATCCTAGTCTTTCTGGCTGAGCAAAGCTGTTGACCACAGGTAAGTAATTTTTACTTCTGTGGGACTGTCATACAGGTACAGTACAAGATATATATACCATGTAGGGATCTGGTGCCCCCTTGCGATAGACAGCACCTCACCAGGGTGGCAAGGCGTAGGAAAGTATGAGGAAGTTTTCCTCCCGAGTTGCATGCCATAGCTGATGCATCTAGGGTGCAGTGTCACCACTTGCAGGCTCCTCAACAGTGTCAATGGGTACTGTAAATTGGGAAAATGACAAATCAGTATTATAGGTGGCAGTAGACAAGTTTCCTGTTGAGTATTGTGGACTTTATACAGTACAGTTCCTGAAATCAGAAATGGTTGTGATCAATTTTTTTTTGGAAAATTAAAATTTTATTGGAAAACTGGAACTGTCATTACCATTAGTTATATGTATAGACATCCACCTTATTAACATTACTGTACCGTTATTATTCACTGTATCCATGCTCATATTTATCCCATAATCTTAGTTTTGGAGATTCAAGTTTGAAAATTGGAGTAAACAATGATGACTTTTTTGTTCACACTGACAGGTTCACAGAACACTCTAGAAGGGCACTTAGTGGAGCACATCTCTCTGACAATGGCAACATGACATCCAAACTACTCCTAGTAATTGGTTAGGTTTTCTCAGCATTGATTAGGGTTTCACAAAAATGTTTTCCAGATCCAGAATCTGATCCACATTGGTCCCAAAAGTTAATTGATTGTTCCCTAGGACATGGACTATCTACACACCAAATTTGGTCCAAATCTCTCTCTTAGTTTTTGAGTAATCCTGCTAACAGTTAAACAAACAAACAAACAAACAGGTGAAAACATACTCACCTTGTTGGAGAGAAGAATTATGAAGTCAGTCTCATGGTTCAAGTGAGTCCAGTTTGAGATAGGATAGGTTACTTTGTGCTGCTATGGCACCTTTTCAGTATAACAGCAACCTGGAGAACTAAACTAAGAGTTTTTTTGGTAGTAAATATATTCTTTGTTTTGTTTCAGTATAAACTGGTTCTTTGAAATTTCTCTAGGAAAACTGGTATTTCTGGAAATGTAAAATTCAGATTTTGGGGATTGCACTGAGGAAATAAAAAGTCAGTAAGGACAGCATCTAATGATAAATTACAGTACCATATTGTTATGAGTGAGTTTTAGGGCGTGTCCACACGTGTACTCGAACAAGCGCTGGGAACACGTAAGCAACACATTAACGAACGCGCTGCAGACATGTTGGGAACAGCAGCATCCAGATCATGTTAACAACATCATGATGAAGTCTCAGTCGCCTGGTATGGACACATTTATCCCATCGCCTTTGCTGCCAGTATTGAAACCTGCACTGAAACATGCTTGCATACACTTTTTTTTTTTTTTTTTTTTTTTTTTTTTTATGTGAACAAGAAGGAACCAAAGGCCATGAGCCTACAATAACAGTTCCCTCCAAGAGAAAAACAAAATACAAGAGAGAACCAAATTCAAGATCCGATCATTTCGAGATGCCTGGACACTCTGCGTTTGAAAGACTGGAGATCATAGGAAGTAGGAAATACAGACAGAGGGAGACAGTTCCAGAGTTGACCTGTTGCATAAATGAAGGACTGGGAGTAACGGTTAACTCTTGCATTGCAGAGTTGGACAGAAAAGGAATGAGAGTTTGCTGCTACACGGGTGCTATGCTCCCATTGTAGAGGTGGAGGAATGCATGCAGGCAGTTCAGAGGAGCAGTGACCATTGAAGTAGCAATAGAAAAGAGATAAAGATGCAACAGTGCAGTGAAGAGACAGAGGTTGATGGGAGTCAGTAAGAGGAAGAGAGTTAATGAGACAAAAAGCCTTTGACTCCACCCTATTGAGAAGAGCTGTATGTGGGGAGCCTCCCCACACATGAGAGTTGTACTCCACACGGGGGCGGATAAAACCCCTGTATAAATTCAACAATTGTGCATGGGTAAAGAAGGAACGGAATTGGCTTAGCACACCTTGTCTCTTGGAAGCAGATTTTACAAGAGATGTAATATGATCTTTCCAAGATAAGTCCCGAGTAAATGAAACCCCAAGCATGTTCAAGGATGATGCAGGATTAAGCTGAATATTATTAAACATTAGTGGGTATACCTGTGGAAGATTTTGTCAGGTTGATAGGTGTAAGAACTGAATCTTAGATGCATTACAAACAACCAGATTATTTTTACCACAGTCAGAGATACATGCTAAGTCAGATATTAGGTGTGCCATAGCCTGATCCCTTGTTTGTTGAAGTAACTGCTGAGATGGGCATTGCGGGAACTGAATGGAAAGGTGAACGGTGGAGTCATCAGCTTATGAGTTGATAGGGATAGATGTACAACTTTGGTCATTGATGAATAAAAGGAAGAGAATTGGTGAAAGGACAGAGCCCTGAGGAACACCTCTGTTGATAGATATATGAGAAGAACAATGGCCGTCTACAACAGCGGCTATAGAACGACCAGAAAGGAAGCCATAGATGAAGGCACAGATAGAAGGATAGAAACCGTAAGAGGGCAGTTTGGAAATTAAAGATTTATGCCAGACTCGATCGAAAGCCTTTGAGATGTCAAGTGCAATAGCAAAGCATTTGCCAAATTCCCAAAAGGATGATGACCAGGAGTCTGAAAGGTATGTGAGAAGATCGCCAGTGGAGTGTCCCTGATGGAACCCATACTGATGATCAGAAAGAAGGTTGTGATAGGAAAGATGCCTTAAAATTTTTCTATTAAAAATTGACTCAAAAACTTTTGAAATACAGGACGTTAAAGCAGTGGGACGATAGTTAGAGGATTGGGAATGGTCGCCCTTCTTTGGGACTTGCTTAATGAGAGCAAACTTCCAGCAAGAAGGAAAGGTACAAGTTGACAGACAAAGGCGAAAGAGTTTACCTAGGCAGGGTGTAAGCACAGAAGCACAGTTCTTGAGAACAACAGGAGGGACCCCATCAGGCCCATATGCCTTGTTAGTACTGAGGCCAGTGATGGCAGAAAATACATCAGCTGAAGAAATTTTAATGTCAGCCATGAGGAAGTCAGAGGGGGGAAGTGATGGAGGAACAGCACCGGAATCGTCTAAGGTGGAATTGGAGGAGAAAGTCTGAGCGAAGAGATCTGCTTTATCAGTAGAAGAAATAGCTACAGAACCATCAAAGTAGAAAAGAGGAGGGAAGGATGATGAGGTATGGTTGTTAGAAAGGTTTTTGGCAAGTTGCCAGAAGGAGCGGGAAGAATTCGAGTTGGAGAGTTGAGAGCATTTAGTACGGATGAAATTATTTTTAGCAGAGCGAAGAGCAGACTTAGCATGATTCCGGGCAGAAACATAAAGATGATGTGATTCAGGGGTGGGTTGGTTCTGGTACCTTTTGTAGGCCCTCTCCTTGTTGCGGACATTATTAGAACAAGCGTGATTAAACCAAGGCTTTCTTGCGTTAGACAAAGGATATGAGAAAGGAATGTATGCTTCCATGCCCGAGAGAATAATCTCCGTAATGCGTAAGGCACACTCAGATGGCTCCCTGTCATGGAAGCAATAATCATTCCAGGGAAAATCAAAGAAGTACTGCCTGGGGGCCTCCCAATCCGCAGCTCCAAAGTGCAACAGATGACGTTTCTTTGGAGGGTCGACAGGCTGTACCAGAGTGATAGGACAGGTTAAGGTGATAAGGTTGTGATTGGAGGAGCCCAACAGAGAGAAAAGATTAACAGTGTAAGCAAAAGGATTAGTTGTAAGGAAAAGGTCAAGTATGTTGGAGCTCTCTCCAAGGTGGTCTGGGATATGGGTAGGGTGCTGTACAAGCTGCTGTAGGTCATTAAGGATAGAAAAGATGTAGGCTTGTTCACCAGGTGGATCAGTGAAAGGAGAATACTGCTGCAAACATGTTCCCGAACGTGTTGCCCGTCATGTTGGCAATTCATGTTCGTGAGCATGTGTGGACATGCCGTAAAGGTGG
Source organism: Coenobita brevimanus (assembly GCF_032717465.1). Classification (NCBI taxonomy): domain Eukaryota; kingdom Metazoa; phylum Arthropoda; class Malacostraca; order Decapoda; family Coenobitidae; genus Coenobita; species Coenobita brevimanus. Next base: position 31,904,423 of record NC_137047.1, on the reverse strand, counting down.
AAAGCCAAGGAGAATAAGGTGGATGGATACGGTAAGCGAATGTGTATTTTGCAGTGTTTGAAAGTTGAGGAGACAGAATAACTGGTATCATCATCATCATCATCATCATCATCATCATCATCATCATCATCATTGCTACCACCATCATTGTTGTCATTGCCTTAGGAACTGGTCAGCATAGTCTTTCACACAATTTTTATTATTATTATTTTTTTGAGTCTTGGCTCCTTTTCACAAGTAAAGGCATTTGTACTCTACATTTTGCCCATTTTAGGTCACCAAGTGGACTGATGATTAGAACATTTCAGTTGGAGTGCTAGTCTTGCATTGGTTCAGTTCCCAGGAGATGACCGGAGTTTTTTTTTTTTTTTTTCGTATATTTCCTCCAAGAGAAATAGGCTGGTATATTTACCCTTAAATGTACTGGACTAAGGTAGCCAAGCATTTGGTTTGTACAACTTGATGGAAGTAAAATGGGATTGGCAGTTACTCTTCTTTAGATGCGCTTTTCATATTGGTACACCAGTGGGATGCAGTCATTCAGTCAGCTGACAAATTAATGAAATAGAGATGCAACCTTTGCCATGTGTATCTTCATACCATATGTACAGTCATGGACAGAGAAACCTGGACAGGTGAGGTGAGGCAAATGTCATATTTTCTCTTTTCCCCGGCTTGTCAGTCACTCTTCGTTCACGACTCCTTTCCCCCATCCCCCCCACACCCATCCCGTTTACCCTTTCTTCATAGCACCTGCTAGGCTGCACTCCCCATCCCCCCTTCCCTGCCCCCATACACGCCAGTTCGCTAATCCGCCGACCTTGATCCGTGTGTGTGTGTGTGTGTGTGTGTGTGTGTGTGTGTGTGTGTGTGTGTGTGCATCCTTGACACAAGCAACTCCCAACATTTTGCTGATCACAACTGATCCCTCCCTCTTCCCTACAGCTACTCTGCTAACACACACACACACACACACACACACACACACACACACACACACACACACACACACACACACCTATGAGAAGCTCATCTTCATTCTTCATATACGCAGCTGCTCTCTCTCTCTCTCTCTCTCTTTTTCAAGAGTCTGTAGGAGTGAACATTAATGTCAGTGCAAAGTATGCCTTTATTATTGTGATATAAGTATTATAAAATAAAACTTAGGAATATATTTAAAGAAAACAACTGCTGTAGGCTGGTTGGCCCATGCGAGGCAACTCCTCCTGATTTTGGATATGCATACGAGAGAGAGAGAGACAGACAGACAGACAGACAGACAGAGACAGAGAGAAGTGAGGAGTGACCACTTGTCCCCCCATCTCTCTTTCTCTCTCTCTCTCTCTCTCTCTTTCTCTCTCTCTCTCTCTCTCTCTCTCAGTATTCTGTAGGAGTGAATAATAATGTCAGTGCAAAGTATGCCTTTACTGTGATATAAGCATTGCAAATTAAAACACTGGAACATATTTAGAGGGAACAACTGCAGGAAATCCTCTCGAGACGTCAGCATGTGGAACTGTCATTATTTCCCTGCGGGCCAATTAACGTCCCCCCCTCATACTTGCCTTCTCCCTTCTGCCACCATTTTCGCCAAAGACTCCACTATATTTCTCCTCATCTTTACTTTCCGATTCAGAGCATTCCAGTAGTTAAGAAATAGTCATGATAATAATTGCACACACACACACACACACACACACACACACACACACACACACACACACACACACACACACACACACACAGATATGTATATATATATATATATATATATATACATATATACAGTAATCCCTCTAATATCTGGACGTCCACTATCCGGACATCCCCACTGACCGGACATAATCGTCCCGGGATCCAATATTCCCAAAATGGTCCGAAAACCGCAAAAAATTCAAAAAAAAAAAAAGATTTTTTCCCGCCCGTAATTTGAACTTGGTGCGCGGGGCGCGGGACAGCTTTGTTGTGGCGCGTCATTCCTCCGACGTCTGCTAGAGCGCCCCTGCATCCTCCCCACTTTCCGCCTGTCTCTCGCTGCGAGTGAACGCTTGTCGCCATGGCTGCCCACGTGCTCGCTTTTGTGGTGGTGCCTTACCTGCTCAGGCATTCCTGCTGCTCTCGTGCCTCTCCTTCGTGTGTGTGATGATGGCCCCGCTGCCTGAGAAGAGGAAGAGAGTGGTATTGACTCTGGAGAAGAAGCGGGAGATATTGGAGAAAGTAGATGCGGGATGGTCTTCTTCACGCATCCTCCACGAGTTTAACCTGGCCCGATCTACTTTGTTTGATATTAAGAGATCCCGAGACAAACTCATGGAGTACACGGCTGACTTCTCGTCGAGAAGCAAACGCAACATGGAGAAGAAGGTGATGTTTACTCCCAAGTTTGCTGAAGTCGACCGCTCCACGTTGATTTGGTATCGACAGCAACGTGCTGGTAGTGTGATGGTACGTGGTATGGAGCTGAAGGCTGCTGCTGAGAATTTCGCCAGGCTTCACGACGCCCTAGACTTCAAGGCATCCGAGGGTTGGCTCTTCGAGTTTAAGTTACGGCATGGCCTTACCAACTGTAAGTCTCATGACAAAACTTTGGACGCTAATTAGGATGGAGTTGACGAGTTTCGGCACAAGGTGAAGGGCTTGATCAACAGGGAGGGCCTCACTCTCGGTCAAGTCTACAACGCTGATGAAACAGGTTTATTCTATCGCTCTTTGCCAACGAACACTCCAGCCGAGGAGACGGGGAAGTGTGTACCTGGCTGCAAGCTCTCCAAGCAACGGCTATCTGCTTTGTGTTGTGCCAATGCTAATGGCATGCACCGGCTAAAGCCCGTTATTGTTGACCGTGCAAAGCAGCCTCGGTGTTTTCGTGGGGTGATGAATGTCTTTCCTGTCGTCTGGTACCATTCCTTGAAGGCATGGTTCACAGCCCAGATCTTCAAAGACTGGTTCCACCGCCATTTCGTCAAGGAGGTCATACATTACCAGAGAGAGAAACTGGGAATCTCATGCAACCAGGTAAAGGCCATTCTTCTCCTCGACAATGCACCTGCCCACCCATGCGACAAGGGACTTGGTGGCTGAGAATGGCTGCATTAGGTGCATGTTTCTGCCACCCAATACTACTGCTCTCATCCAACCAGTTGACCAAGGAGTGATCGTTGCAACGAAACGCCTATACCGCCGGAAGTTCTGGACGAGGTGATGGTTGTTCTCGAGGATGAGGACGAGCGCAGGGAGGGACGGGACACACTAGGCCAGTGGACTTTGGAAAACCTTCGCTGCTACAGCATCAAGTCTGCAATCTACAACTGGGCCAGTGCATGGAAGGAAATCCCTGTCAAGACTCTAGAAAATAGTTGGTCTCGTCTGCTTCTCGGAACGGATGCGGAGTGCGATTTCCTAGGTTTCGACGTGGATGACTTCCATGCACGTCTACGTACGCACAGCGATGATGTTGATGTGGACAAAGTGCATGAGTGGTTGGATGATGACGAGGGCAATCCTGGGTATCAGACCCTGTCTGATATCGAGATCGCATCTTCAGTTGCAGGTGTCAGTACCCAGCTTGAAGATTCCGACGAGGACGGCGACGATGATGTGGACTCCTCTCAGCATGACACAACTCCAGCCATCCCCAAGCTGAGCACACTCCGGGAACACCTAGAGTTCATTCTGGACTACCTGGAACACCCGGACTGCGACAGGGAGATGGGGCCCTTGGGACTTGTGGAGGAAGTGCGTGCTTTCAGGCAGCGAATCATAAATCGTCAGAATCGTTATTCCTTGCGTCAATCAACGATTGACAGCTTTTTCAGGCCCGTGACCCCTGCTGTGCCCAGCCCTGGCTCCACTCCGTTGCCTCCCCAAGACAAGCCTTCATGCTCTGAGTCACAGCCCAGCACATCAGCCACGGTGGAGTCACCAGTCGACGTGAGTTTGCGTCTGTCTTCCGAGTCGTCTGCAGTGGGTACGCCATCACCATGACCCAGCGACGCACCCTTAGGTCACCTCCCTGTGCTACTCTCAGACTCTGACAGTGATTAGACGGCAAGAACTTCTCCACTAGACCACACTGGAATTTACAGTGTTGTGCAGTGAAAAAACAGTGCATTGTGTTAAGGATTTAGAGTTGTGAGTGAAAAGACAAAAATTTAATGGACTGTAACTGTAACATAAATTAACTTGAGTGTTTTTGGTTTAGAAAATGGTTTTAAGAGTGGAAAGACTTAAAGTGCAGAGTGCAACACTTATTTCATGAAGGTACAATGGAGCGCAAGTAAGACAAGAGTGCGCTCTGTGAAGAGAATGGACTTCTGAGTGCGAATGACTAAGTTCAGTGTAAGACTACGTGAACAGTGTACTGCAAGTGCTTCAGGAAATCCTTCTTACTGTCAGAGTCTGAGAGGAGGCGGTTATTCGTCGAGATGGCCATGGACTTGCTGTAAGTAGGCAGAATGTTTCATACTGTACTCTACTGTATTTTCCATACTATACTTACCTCAAACACCTCATTTCACTGTTTTATGTCCCTTATTGGTGTGAATATGCTGTGTCTTAGGTGCTATGCATGTGCAGTAGGGAGGTGTTTTTCTGAGTTAGGCTAGGTTAGGGTCCATAACTACCAATCCGGGAGCCAGGGACTTGTAAGTACAGTAAAAGTCCTATTATTCGGCAGCTGATTATTAGGTAGATCCGACATTTTGGCAGTTTTGAGAAATAGTCCCATTTATGAAAATCTTTGATTGTTCGACAGATGTCCGGAATCATCTCGGCAGTCCAGGAAGTGATATCTGTGACTTGTAGGCCTAATGTTTCATTACACTTCTGTATGTTCACTACTTTCTATATTTTTTCAGATTCAGGTATAGTACTGATTACAGTATTGCACATTATCATACAGTACAGTAACCACCCCCTCCAAATTAGCGAGGGTTACGTTCCAAGCTCCCTCGCTAATTCTTGAAATTTGTTCATTCTTGACGCCTTCCTCAAAGTGACATTTACCGGTAATTGCGTAGCCCATGAACCACTGATACTGTAATGCAGTATCCATAAATAATGGTGCTTGTTAAATCAGTTTCCCCGTTGTTTTTAGCTGTACGGCTGTGACAGCTCTAGTATTTTTATTCCCCAGCATAATTGTGGAAGGTACTGTCCTGTTTAACTAAACCTAACCTAACCGAGTTTTAACTGTACATAATAATTTAACGAAACCTAACCTAATCTAAAGTCAGAAAAATACTTAAAAATGAACTGGAGGAATATGAATTGCTAAGGTCACTGATGAAAGTTAAACGTACATTTAGCGCTCATCATTCTTTTGTTCGTTTTTGTTTAATGTGAAAGAAAGAGTATTGATGCAAACAGTAATATATCCCATTAACCCCTTAATAACCTCCGGCACTAAACAACCCTTTACAGTATCGATGTCAGTGATGTCAAGCTAGTCTGAGCTATAAAGAAAACTGAACAATTATGGGGAGGGAACGAAGGTCACTGGTATGTTTACATGACTCTACGCTACGATTCTAAGCAGTCAGGTGGTCGGTTAATCTCAGATGTTTTCGCCCATTTGGTAAAGGCACCGTAACTTTATCAATTTTTCCGTGACTCATAGCTAATCATAGCATGGGTTTAGGAAGCTAAATAACACATTGCTAGGTAAGCCAGAGGATTATCTTCACATCTTTAAGAAAAACAAATTGATTGCAGATGAATGGAAGAAACTTACTCTACGTATTCAGAGAGGGATTAAATTTCTTCCATTTTCTTAAAGATGTGAAGATAATCGTCTGGCACACCTAACATTGTGTTATTTAGCTTCCTAAACCCATGCTATGATTCACAGGAGAAGTTACAAAGTTACGGTGCATTTACCAAATGACCGAAAACTTCTGAGATTAACTGACCCTCTGACTGCTTGGAATCGTATCATAGAGTCGTGTAAACATACCAGTGACCTTCGTTCCCTTCCCATAATTGTTCACAGTTTTTTCATAGCTCACTAACTCGACATCACTGACATTGGTACTGTAAAGGGTTGTTCAGTGCTGGAGGTTATGATGGGGTTAATGGAATACATCACTGTTTGCATCAATATTCTCCCTTTCACTTGTAAACAACAACAACAAAAAAACGAACAAAAGACTGAGTGCTAAATGTACGCTTAACTTTCATCAGAAAGACCTTACCAATTCATATTCCTTCACTTTATTTTATGCAATTTTCTGAGTATTTTATTTTGTGTTTGGAAAAAGTACTGTATACAGCACTCACTACAAACAAATTTAGTAGTGATGAGTTCACCAATGCAAGTGATGTACTGAGCTGGTAGGTAATATTCCGTATCATTTCGGCCATCCAGGAAGTGTTATCTGACTTGTATGCCTACTGTGTCATTACACTTGTATATGTTCACTAATTTATATATATATTTCAGATTCAGTTATAGTATTGTATTGATTGCAGTATTGTACAGTATACAGTACTCTCTCCAAACACAGTTGTAATACCATAAGTGGTGATGACAGTGTTCCCCAATATATTTAAGGTACTGAGTGGGTAGGTTTTTGATTATTTGGCAAATCCAATATCTCGGCATCATCCCGGTCCCATAGATGCCGAATAATGGGACTTTTACTGTACCCAGAATGTTTAATATTGTATGAACCTACCTCAAAAACCTCATTTTATGCTTCTTTTGCATTTATTTCAGTCTTTTATTGGTGTGATTTGGGTCTTAAATAGGTGCTATGCATGTCCAGAGGGAGTTGTATAGGGTGTTTTTCTGAGTTAGGGTCCACAAGTACAAGTCCAGAAGGCTGGGGCCCAATATCCAGACAGGACCACTATCCGGACATGCCTATGGCTCTATTACGTCAGATATTGGAGGGATTACTGTATATACATATATATATATATATATATATATATATATATATATATATATATATATACTGTATATATACAGTACCCTCGCGTCCAACATGGTAATATTGTCATGCATGGGTCCCGTGTTGGACCAAAAACGTGTTGGACAAACAACAGAGCTTATGGGGAAAAATGAATTATGTCTGCAACCCTAGGAAAAGTCACCTTATATACCTACTATATACCTATACATATATTAGTACTGCTGTAATTATAATGAATGGTACTGTATTATGAATGATAACTAACCTTTTAGGATAGTGTTGGTGGGCTTGCTGGGAATGGAAGGTGGTATCCAAGGCTGTAGGTAGTCCTACTGGGTCCCCGGAGGATGGCTGCTGGCATCACTAGTGGGTAATGGCTGCTGCTCCTCCTCAACCTCCCTCATAAATCCTTCGAAATTCCTCTCCCCTTTCTTCTGCCTCTCGATGAATTCTAGCTTGGTGGCCTGAGGGAGGTGCCGCCACTTCTTGGGGTTCTCAGAAGGCTTCCTAGGCATCATGAGCTGAGTAAAATGCAGTAGCAAGGGCAGAAAATGCAGCAAGAAAAAAGCACCATCCAATGCGAATTATGTGACTGAGTGACGTTGTGGCAGGAGAAATTTAAACAAAACCATGTGAGAGCAGAAGCGTTTTTCATTGGGCGACATCACGATCACGTCACGATAGTGGACGAGGGAGGCTACTTGATCGGAAGTTTTGATTGGTTCTCAGCATCACCGGAACGTCCAGTATGACCGTGTTGGACCAGAGGTGATCGTGCTAGAGGCGAACTCTGCTGATTTCGCCCACATCTTGGAGCTCCATCCGTGTTATGCTTACGCACCCGTTTTACAGTACTTAAATTGTATTAAATCGTACTAATTTTTTGCTCTCCGTGCTGGACGCGAATCGTGCTGGACAAACGCGTGTTGGACGCGAAAGTACTGTATATATACAGTAATCACTCTAATATCCGGATGCCCAATATCCGAACATCCCCACTATCCGGACATAAGAATGTTTCATACATTACTTTTTTTCCATACTATACTTACCTCATTTCACTCTTTAATGTCCTTTATTGGTGTGAATAGGGTGTTAGGAGCTAGGCATGTGCAGTAGGAAGGTGTTTTTCTGAGTTAGGCTAGGTTAGGGTCCATAAGTACCAGTCCAGGAGCCAGTCACCAGAATGTTTATTAATGTATGAACCTACTTCTAAACCCTCATTTTATGTTTCTTTTGCATTTATTTCAGTCATTTATGTGCCTTATTGGTGTGATTTGGGTCTTAAATAGGTGCTATGCATGTCCAGAGGGAGTTGTATAGGTGTTCTCTGAGTTTGGGTCCATAAGTACAAGTCCATAAGCTGGGGCCCAATATCCGGACAGAACCAATATCCGGACCTACCTATGGCTCTATTATGTCGGATATTGGAGTGATTACTGTATATATATATATATACAGTAGAACCTCTTTGGTCCGGACCCCTTTGATCCGGATTTCTGTTAATTCGGACAAAATTTAAAAATAATAAGCTCCAAAAATTTTTTGAAAGTAATTCTAAAGTCATTTTCAGTATCGGCGCGGAAAGCGATCGTCATTCATTTAGTCTCGGACCACGCTAGGTCGCAACATGGGCTCCTGTTTAAACACACGCCAGCATTCGTTCCATCAACTAGTTCACCAACCATTTATATTTTTACGCTGTATTTCAAAAGTTAATCCTCCTTACCATGCCCCTTAATGCAAGTGTAGCTTCTGCAGTGAATAAAGGTGTTAAAAGGAAGCATGTAACACTAAGTATTGCAGATAAAGTGAAAATACTGGATAAACTAGAGGCTGGTGTTCCTCCTGGAAAACTCGTGAATGAGTTTGGTATTGGCAAACAAACTGTGTCGGACATCAAGAAAAACAAAGATAAAATTAGACAGTTTGCTTTAAAATTTGATGTTACAAACAGTGACTGTGGTGAAAATAAAAGAAAAACTCTAAAAATGCCATTGGACAAGAATCTAGAGGAGGCTGTTTATAAATGGTACATACAGCAGCGATCATGCGGAGTGGTAGTGAAAGGAATTGAACTCCAATCTGCAGCAGAAAGGCTTGCCAAACATCTTGGTCATAACAATTTCAAAGCTAGCTGTGGATGGTTATGGAGATTTAGGAAACGACATAATATAAGGAACAAGAAGGTGTGTGGAGAATCCCTGAGTGCTGATGCTGCAGCTGTGGAATCGTTCCAAAAAAAACTGAATGGCATCATTGATAGTTCAGATTTACATCTGTCAGGTTTATAATGCAGACGAAACTGGTATATTCTGGAGATCCTTGCCAGAAAATACCCAGCATCAGTGAATGAAGCCAAAAGCCCTGGGAGAAAATTAAGGAAGGAGAGAGTATCAGCACTCGTATGCACAAATGCCGACGGCAGCCACATACTCAAGCCTGTCTTTGTTGGCAAATCAACCTCGATATATCAAAGATATCATGCATGAGCTCCCAGTGCATTATTACAGCAGTGCAAATGCATGGTTTACTGGGGAGATAACATCAGACTGGTTTTACCATCGTTTTGATCCTGAGGTAAGAAAATATCAAACAGAGGTGCTTAAAATTCCTGCAGAAAATGTTAAGGCATTACTACTTCTTGATAATGCCCCATCACACTCGAACATTGAAAAACTGTGTAGCAGAGATGGAAAAATTAGGTGTCTTGCTCTGCCACCTAATGCAACCTCTCTTATTCAACCTATGGACCAAGGTATCATCGTGGCCTGTAAGAGACTTTACAAAAGAAAGTTTTTGGAGGAACTAATGGTGGTGTTGGAATCGAGTGAGGACAGATTTGATGACACAAGGGGCAAGAGGACACTCGAAAATCTTAGAAATTACAACCTTAAGTCCATGATATTTAACTGGGCAAAGGCTTGCAGAGAATTGAAAACCACTACTGTATCGAATGCGTGGAAACAGTTGCTGTATTCAGACGATGTTGAATTTGACTTCGAAGGATTCCAGCCTCAGGATTATCATAAAACTCTGTTGACTGCTGGAGAGACCTTAACCCTCGTGGATGTGGATGAATGGATGGATGAAGATGGTGATGATCCTGGATGCCAAAACCTAACAGATAAAGAAATTGCAGACAGTGTTGTAGGAGCTGATAATGTTGATAGCCCTGATGATAACAGTGATGATGATGATCTCCCTGAAAAATTACCGTTGTCACAAGCCCAGGAACACATGGATTGGCTAGTGAAATTCCTCGATCACTGCCCTTACAGCAACATGAAACCTTACTACGAGCATATGAGGACTCTACGAGATATAGTAATTAAGGAGCAGTGGAATAGGAAGACACAAACGAAGATTGATAACTTCTTCAACCCACGTCCTTCATCACGGTCTGCTTCTACAGAGCCTCAACCCTCCACTTAACACATAACTAGTAAGTAACCAGAATCAATTAATACCCATATCAGTTTATTTCTGAGTAATTTATTTTATTTTTAATTATTTATAGCATCATGATTATAAAGGTCAACTGCACCTCACTCCCCACTTTGAGGGACAAGTTGAGATTACGCACTGAGGGCTGTTATTTTACTATTCATTTTGTTGTCTTCGCAGGTCCTGTACTGCATATTGTAGTCTGTTGCCCGATTTTATGTGAGTACAGTGCTGTTGTCATTTTATAAATTATGGAGGGGTCAGTGCAGTCAACAGATGTTTGGCCTTGTGTAATGGATGGATGCTCCAAAGTCTCACCACACTACACCACCAGCCACCCGATGCTACCACAGCACAGTTTTTTGTAATTTTTCATCACAAGACTTCATTAGGGATGATTACTCGACGTGACAAATATTGGTTTCAATAGATTTTAACATACTGTATTTTGATGGGCATGCGGTATTTCTTTCTAGCAACATGAATGTAAAACAAATTGCAGAAACGTGTGAGCAACAGTACAAAGTCAGGCGTTTGCGTGGTTGTCATAGCAACCCCACACTCCTCAAGACAACGGTGCATCAGTGCACCGCAAGTGGATGTCATAATGCATTATTTTTTCATGACTGCCTAACAGTTCCTTGCTATGGATATGTCAAAAGGTAGCTATGAGGGATGGTAACTCTGGCTTCGAACACTAGTACTGTACGATCATAATTTATATAAACTGCTGAGGACAATTGTGAGCACAAGGCAACTGTGGCTACCCGTAGTTGTTCCACACCACACTACACACTTTTTTTTTTTTTTTACGCCACAAGAGCTTGCTTACACAAAAATGGGTCAGAATATTCTGCAGTGTTTAATGATTACTGTAGGTTATTTTTTGTACTTAATGTGCTTTACTTGTACATCAAACATTAGCTTCTTGCCCATATGGGCATTATCAATAGGCTAAAGATGACAATGTATTTTTTGCCTACATAAGTTTTATTTTTATTCCAAATATTACAATTAATTAATTTATTTTTTTGCCTACACGGGCCTTAGTCACTTACTACAATTTAAAATGTAGGCTAGTTTCTTGTCATGGCCTTACCTGTAAATTATGCAATACAAAACTGTCGTACATGATTAGTTTGGTTATTTTAGTATCCTTTCATCTTTTGCAGTTAAGTAGGGTTGACATGTGCCACATATGTTAATAATTAACAAACATACCATATGTAGATAGTTTTTGGTATGAACTGGAGATTACCCTGATGGTCCGGACAATCTGCTAATTCAGACAACCCTTCCCCCCCATATAGTCCGAATGAATAAGAGAGGTTCTACTGTAAATATATATATATATATATATATATATATATATATATATATATATATATATAATCCCTCTAATATCTGAACGCCCAGTAACCGAACATCCCCACTAACCGGACATAATCGTCCGGGGATCCAATATTCCCAAACTGGGGCAAAAACCGCAAAAAGTTCAGAAAAAATCTGACTTTTTTCCCACCTGTAATTTGAAATTGGCACCTGGCGTCGAACAGCTGTTACACCATGGTCCCTTCACCCCTTCCTTCCTCCCCCCTCCCCCCTCCCCTGTCAGGGTTGCCATTTGGTATTTTTCATTACCAAGTGTGGGCCAATTTGGTAATGAAAAATTCGTTTGGTAATGAATCAGAATAATGCATCACCAAATGGATTTTTCACATGTATGAAGATACACAGGATGGAGATGGTGGATTTTGCTCTCTCTGATTAATCTGCTACCCTACTGTACATAGCGTGAAAATAATCAACATGGTGTTAATTATAAGGAGAGTGATTACATGTATTTCCACTTGTATATATAATTAGTGAAGAATAAATGCTAGCTTTACGAATTTGGTAATGAAAAGTTAAATTTGGTAATGAAAGTTGAGGAGATTGGTAATGTGGCCGTTGCGATCTGGCAACTCTGTTACCCCGCCATCATCAACAGTCACAGCCTAACTCCGATTGAGAGCAGATGCTCATAGCAGTGCAAGCCACAGGTGCTTGTTTTTTGTGAATAAACAGTGAATAAACTGCAATACCTCGCCACTAGAACACACAGGAATTTACAGTGTTGTGCTGTGTTAAGAAATTAGAATTTAGAGTGCAGAGGATTAACTGTGGACTGCAAACTGGCGGTTCAAACCAGTCCATGAGCCAGGGACTTGTAAGTACCCAGAATGTTTAATATTGTATAAACTCACCTCTAAAACCTCATTTGATGGTTCTTTTGCATTTATTTCAGTCTTTTATGTCCCTTATTGGTGTGATTTGGGTCTTAAATAGGTGCAATGCTTGTCGAGAGGGAGATGTATAGGTGTTTTTCTGAGTTAGGATCCATAAGTACAAGTCCAGGAGGCTGGGGCCCAATATCCGGACAGGATCACTATCCGGACATGCCTTTGGCTCTATTACATCGGATATTGGAGGGATTACTGAATATATATATATATATATATATATAAAAATACAGTAATCCCTCTACTTTCCAGACGCGCACTTTCCAGACATCCCCACTTACCGGACATAATCGTCCTGGGATCCAATATTCCCAAAATGGTCCGAAAACCGTAAAAAATGGGGGGGGGGGTTTCCCGCCCGTAATTTGAACTTGGCGCGCGCAACGCGGGACAGCTTTGTTGTGGTGCATCATTCCTCCGACGTCTGCTAGAGCGCCCTTCATCCTCCCCACTTTCCGCCTGTCTCTTGTCGTGAGTGAATGCTCGTCGTCATGGCTGCCCACGTGCTCGCTTTTGTGGTGGTGCCTTACCTGCTGCAGGCACTCCTGCTGCTGTCGTGCCTCTCCTTTGTGTATGTGATGATGGCCCTGCCGCCTGAGAAGAGGAAGAGAGTGGTATTGACTCTGGAGAAGAAGTGGGAGATATTGGAGAAAGTAGATGCGGGATGGTCTTCGTCACGCATCCTCCGTGAGTTCAACCTGGCCTGATCTACAGTACCCTCGCGTCCAACACGCGTTAGTCCAGCACGATTCACGTCCAGCACGGAGAGCAAATAATTAGTATTATTTAATACGATTTAATTACTGCAACACGAGTGTGTTAGCATAACATGCACAGAGCTCCGAGAAGTGGGCGAAATTCGCAGAGTTCACCTCTAGCACAATCACCCCCGGTCCAACACGGTCATTCTGGACATTCCCATGATGATGATAGCCAATGAAAACTTCTGATCAAGTAGCCTTCCCCGCCCGCTATCGTGACGTGATCGTGATGCCGCCTAATTAAAAACGCTTCTGCTGTCACGTGATGTTTTGTTTAAATTTCTCCCACCACCGCGCCACTCAGTCGCATAATTCGCATTGGAAGGTGCTTTTTTCTTGCTGCATTTTCTGCCCTTGTTACTGCATTTTACCCTGCTCACGATGCCTAGGAAGCCTTCTGAGAACCCCAAGAAGCGTCGGCACCTCCCTCAGGCCACCAAGCTAGAAAGCATCGAGAGGAAGAAGAAAGGGGAGAGGAAAGTTGACATTGCCAAGGCCTACGACATGAATGAAGCCAACGTGAGGACCATAATAAAAAACCAAGACAAGATCCTGGCAGCCGAAGGCTATCACACGGCACTTCATACCAGGTTTGCCGAGGATACGATGGTAAATCGGAATGGTAACGTGGTAAAATTGCCGACGATACCATGGGCTTTTGGAATTCATCTGGATGGATTCCTGCTGAGGATACAACGGGCAAAACAGTGTGACCAAAACCCAGGCGACTCGACAGAGAATGTATCGTACTACATTTAACCTGACACAGAATACATATTAATATTTTAGAATAAATATCAATCGTTTTTAAACCTTTCTCATCGGCGTGTGTACCAGTTTATGAGCAAAGTTGCTTCTCCTTATTCTCTACTGAGTCAGCGACAGCGATCACTTTCCACAGTCACGAGACGGGGCTCTGGCAACAATGTGAGAATCATGCCCTTTGCCGAGGATTACAGAGTGCTAGGACAGGCAGAAGCAAGACCTTCCATGGCTGTGGACGAAGATAGTGATTCTGAGTGTGATTTCGAAGGATTTATGAGGGAGGTTGAGGAGGAGCAACAGCCATTACCCGCTAGTGACGCCAGCAGCCATCCTCCGGGGACCCAGTAGGACTACCTACAGCCTTGGATACCACCTTCCATTCCCAGCAAGCCCACCAACACTATCCTAAAAGGTTAGTTATCATTCATAGCACAGTACCATTTATTATAATTACAATAGTACCAATATATGTATAGGTATATGGTAGGTATTTAGGGTGACTTTTCCTAGGGTTGCTGACATAATTCATTTTTCCCCATAAGCTCTGTTGTTTGTCCAACACGTTTTTGGTCCAACACGTGACCCATGCATGACAATATTACCGTGTTGGATGCGAGGGTACTGTACTTTGTTTGATATTAAGAGATCCCAAGACAAATTCATGCAGTACACGGCTGACTTCTTGTCAAAAAGCAAACGCAACGTGGAGAGGAAGATGATGTATACTCCCAAGTTTGCTGCGGTCGACCGCTCCATGTTGATTTGGTATCGACAGCAATGTGCTGCTGGTGTGATGGTACATGGGACGGAGCTGAAGGCTGCTGCTGAGAAGTTCGCAGGGCATCACGACACCCTAGACTTCAAGGCATCCGAGGGTTGGCACTTCGCTTTTATACGGCATGGCCTTACCAACCATAAGTCTCGTGGCGAAGCTTTGGACGCTAACGAGGATGGAGCAGAGGAGTTTCGGCACAAGGTGAAGGGCTTGATCGACAGGGAGGGCCTCACTCTCGGTTAAGTCTACAATGCTGACGAAACAGGTTTATTGTATTGCTCTTTGCCTACGAACACTCTAGCCGAGGAGACGGAGAAGCGTGTACCTGGCCGCAAGCTCTCCAAGCAACGGCTGTCTGCTTTGTGTTGTGCCAATGCTAACAGCATGCACTGGCTTAAGCCCGTTATTGTTGGCCATGCAAAGCAGCCTCGGTGTCTTCATGGGGTGATGGATGTCCTTCCTGTCGTCTGGTACCATTCCTTGAAGGCATGGTTCACAGCCCAGATCTTCAAAGACAGGTTCCACTGCCATTTCGTCAAGGAGGTCATACATTACCAGAGAGAGAAACTGGGAATCCCACGCGACCAGGTAAAGGCCCTCCTTCTCCTCGACAATGCACCTGCCCACCCGTGCGACAAGGACTTGGTGGCTGAGAATGGCCGCATTAGGTGCATGTTTCTGCCACCTAATACTACTGCTCTCATACAATCAATGGACCAAGGAGTGATTGTGGCAACGAAGCGCCAATACTGATGGCAGTTCCTGGACGAGGTGATGGTTGTTCTCGAGGACGAGGACGAGTGCAGGGAGGGAGAGGACATGCGAGGCCAGTGGACTTTGGAAAACTTTCACCGCTACAACATCGTCTGCCATTTACAACTGGGCCAGTGCATGGAAGGAAATCCCTGTCAAGACTCTAGAAAATGGTTGGTCTCTTCTGCTTCTCGGAACAGATGTGGAGTACGATTTCCTAGGTTTCAACGTGGATGACTTCCATGCACGTCTATGTGCGCAGGGCGACGATGTTGATGTGGACAAAGTACGTGAGTGGTTAGATGACGACGAGGGCAATCCTGGGTATCAGACCCTGTCTGATACTGAGATCTCATCTTCAGTTGCAGGTGTCAGTACCCAGCTTGAAGATTCCGACGAGGACGGCGATGATGATGCGGACTCCTCTCAGCATGACACAGCTCCAGCCATCCCCAAGCTGAGCACACTCCGGGAACACCTAGAGTTCATTCTGGACTACCTGGAACACCCGAACTGCGACAGGGAGATGGGGCCCTTGGGACTTGTGGAGGAAGTGCGTGCTTTCAGGCAGCGCATCATAAATCGTCAGAATCGTCGTTCCTTGCATCAGTCAACGATTGACAGCTTTTTCAGGCCCGTGACCCCTGCTGTGCCCAGCCCTGGCTCCACTCTGTTGCCTCCCCAAGACAGGCTCTCATGTTCTGAGCCACAGTCCAGCACATCAGCCACGGTGGAGTCACCAGTCGACGTGAGATTGCATCTATCTTCCGAGTCGTCTGCAGTGGGTACGCCATCACCATGACCCAGCGACGCACCCCTAGGTCACCTCCCTGTGCTACTCTCAGACTCTGACAGTGATTAAATGGCAAGAACTTCTCCACTAGACCACATGGGAATTTAGTGTTGTGCAGTGAAAGATAAACAGTGCATACAGTATTGTTAAGAAATTAGAAGTTTAAGTGAAAAGACAACATTTTTTGACTAAATTTAATGTAAATGATCTTGTGATTTGTTTTGAAATTGGTTTTATGTGTGGAAAGACTTAAAGTGCAGAGTGCCACACTTATTAAGTTACAATGGAGCATTAGTAAGACAAGAGTGCGCAGTGTGAAGAGAATGGACTTCTGAGTGCGAATGACTAAGTTAAGTGGAAGACTTCATGAACAGTGTACTGCAAGTACTTCAGGAAATCCTTCTTACTGTCAGAGTCTGAGAGGAGGCGGTTATTCATTGAGATGGCCATGGACTTGCTGTAAGTAGGCAGAATGTTTCATACTGTACTCTACTGTATTTTTCATACTATACTTACCTCAAACACCTCGTTTCACTCTTTTATGTCCCTTATTGGTGTGAATATGTAGTGTCTTCGATGCTATGCATGTGCAATAGGGAGGTGTTTTTCTGAGTTAGGCTAGGTTAGGGTCCATAACTACCAGTCCAGGAGCCAGGGACTTGTAAGTACCCAGAATGTTTAATATTGTATAAACCTACCTCAAAATCCTCATTTTATGCTTCTTTTGCATTTATTTCAGTCTTTTATGTCCCTTATTGGTGTGATTTGGGTCTTCAATAGGTGTTATGCATGTCCAGAGGGAGTTGTATAAGTGTTTTTCTGAGTTAGGATCCATAAGTACAAGTCCAGGAGGCTGGTGCCCACAGTCCGGACAGGACCATTTTCTGGACATGCCTTTGGCTCTATTATGTCAGATAGTGGAGGGATTACTATTTCAGGGATTGAGAGAGAGAGAGAGAGAGAGAGAGGTGAGGAGTGTCCACTTGTCCCCTGGGAATGACCAGCCTTCCCGGGTCATATGGCTAGGACGAAGAGGAGGTGAGGGAAGGAAGGGCATGGGGGGGTACGGTTCATATTGACGAAGATTTAGTGGAAAAATCGAAAAGGAAAAAGAAACTATCAGCTCAGCCCCTGAGTGTCCAGGTTTCTTTGTCCATGATTGTACTTCATTCATTCATTTCAATCCTTTGTCATTTCCTTAGCTTCCTTGACTTGCAGGTTTGGAAGGGGTTAATAGAGATTGTTTCTAACCCTTTCTATGAGTGGTTTCATTTAATGAGATCATGTGGTGATAGCAAGAATGGAGATAAAAAATATAGTATCATAGCAAAGGTGGTAGACATGCCTCTTATACATATCTTCTTGATGTATTCCCTTAATTCCGTGCATTTTTTTTTTTTTTTTTTTTTCCAGATTGCCAAAAATTATGCTTGGGCCAGTGGGGGGTCAAGCATCCTATCAGAGTTTGGAACACTGCATCTAGAGTTTGCCTACCTGTCTGACATTTCTGGTGATCCTGTGTTCAGAGAAAAAGTCAACAGAATTAGGGATGTCATCAGGAAGGCAGAGAGACCTGATGGACTCTACCCCAACTACATGAACCCCAAGACCGGCAAGTGGGGCCAACGTATGTACTGTGCTGTTGGTTTTGTTGCTTTACAGAGTGACTAATAGGGAAGGGCATCCACCCTCCGCTGATTTAATGTAGTGCCCAGGTTACTTACAATGAATGACCAGCTGAATGGCTTCTTGTAGTCCAAGAAATAAGTTTCTATGTTAAGTGGTAAGTTAGGAACGGTTTCTTCAGTTGGATGACTGGTGGTCTGGTGAGTTAAGTTGCTTCAGCTGGATGTGGCTTATAATGGTTTACATCCAAGGTATGGTTTGAATTTATTTTTCCATAATATCATTCAGCTAAATGATTGACCACCTGCCTTAAATGTCTGGACTAAGTAGCATAGCCCTGGGTCCCAGTGCTCCTGATGGGACATTAAAGAATTCAGTGATGGATAATTAAGGTGTTGTTGTTGCCACCTAACCGTGGTCTGTATGGCCTAGCAGACCCGCCGACCACAGGTAAGCAGTGCTTCTGTGGGGCTGTCCTACAGGTCCAGTACAATAAATATGCTTCTTACAGACCTGGTGCCCCCTTGTTGCAGACAGCACCTCACCAGGGTGTATCCCCTTGGTGAGGTATGGGGAAATCATTTCGATTCTAAGGCTTAAACATGCTTCCATGTATCGGCCTTGGTCACCTTATGGCAGCTCGCTGCGCTACTTGATCTCTGGCAGCCTCCTTATTCAGTCCCTTATCCCCGAGGTCACACTGACCCTGTCCTAGGTCTTTTTTGGTCTTCCTGTTACATCCCTACTCCTGATGTTCACACTTCTAACCTTCATTGCCCAGTTGTCATCCTCCATCTTCTCCACGTGCCTAGGCCATCTCAATCAATCCCGCCTCATAATGATACTATTACACAAATACACTCCAATCCCATCTTTCCCCTCAACTCTTCCACTGTAAACTTTGTCCACTCAGGCCTCGTATTCAAGGATGCACTACACATCCATCTAATCATTATCATTTCTGTATGGTAGAGTCTATGAATAATCCTCTTCCTGTACTACTCATCTCACTCCCATACAGCATTACACTCCTAACACATGCTTCATACAAAGATTCCATAGCACAGAGGGAGAGCCCTTTCAGTGTCCTGAGAGGCAACAGCTCCTTGAACTTCCTCAACTCCTCTTTACTCTAACCACAGAGCTAGGTTCAGCCCCACCTCCAGCACATAACATGTCCCCCAAGTAACAAAACCCTTCCACACACTCGATAGACTCACCAGTATGATCAGTCTTTTCACACTTGACAGTCTCGACATATTTTTATGTAGTGTTCATTACCGGATGCTGGACCGTAGCTCTGTTAAACCATTGTCCGATTTTACTTGCTATTATCCGGACATAAAAGTCCCGGAGAACTTTGGCCAGCGAGCCGACATGTTCAGACATTCGGCATCATGGCTGCTGGGCTCAAGCTGTGAGCGGGAAGTAGTCTGTAACCCACAACCAGAGCTAAAATGTCCGTCCACTCCTGTGCTGAATGGTCAAAGCCTCGTGCTTGTCCGATCGCTCCCAATGAACCTCCAGCACCCGAGTAATACGACTGTATTTACCTAATTGTGATATACGGGAATTGAGTTATGCTCGTGGGGTCCCGTCTCTGTTGCTCAATAGGTCAGATTTTGCTTTAAACTTGTTTAAGTTTTTAGACTGGATGATCTCTTTGTCCAGGCTATTCCACAGGCCTATGCATCTATAAGGAAAACTATATTTCTTGGTATCCTTCAAGCAGCTTGGCTTTTTCAGTTTCAATTCGTGTCCTCTTGTTACTCTCTTATACCATACAAACAGATCTTCTCTGTCAGTTTTATCTACTCCCATCATGGTCATCAACACTGCAGTCATGTCGCCCCTCTCTCTCCTTTCCTCCAAGGAAGGCAAATCCAGTTTTTGCAGCCTCTCTCTGTACGACAGATCTGCAAGACTGGGGACCATCTTGGTTGCCGTTCTTTGTATTCTCTCAATCTTGTTTATATCTTTCTTTTTGTGCGGGGACCACACTATTGCTGCATATTCTGACCTGGGGCTGATCATGGCAGCTATCAATTTTTTCATCATCTCCTCATCCATTTAATGAAATGCTACTCTTATGTTAGTCAAAAGTTTATACGTCTCTCTAATTGTCTTGTTAATATGTTTTTCAGGTGACAAACTATTGTGGACCAGCACTCCCAAATCTTTCTCTTCTCTCACTTTTGTGATTGGTTCATTACCCATCAAATAATTCAGTGATGGCCTCTTCGTACTTTTACTCATTTCCAATATTTTACATTTTCTTTTTGCGTTGAATTTCATTTCCCACATCCAGCTCCAATCATGTATCCTATCCAGATCCCCCTGCAGCATTTTACAATCCTCCTCAACCTCTACATTCCTCAAGATCCTTGCATCATCAGCAAACAGACTTGCATAACTGTTCACTCCATCTACCATATCATTTATGTAAATTAGGAACATTACTGACGCAAACACTGAGCCCTGTGGGACTCCACTTGTTACTTCCCTCCATCCAGACATCCTGTCCTCATTTGTCTGTCTCTCAAAAAGTCTCTTATCCATTCCAGGAGGTTTCTCTTGAGTCCTCATATATGCTCTGATTTTCACGTTAGTCTCTCTTATGGGGTACCTTGTTGAAAGCCTTCTCCAAATCTAAATACACACAATCCACCCAACCGTCTCTCTCCTGTAGCATGTCAATCGCTCCTGAGTAAAAGCTCAACAGGTTGGAAACACATGACCTTCCACTTCTGAATCCAAACTGACTTTCAGCCAAAATATTCATCTCTTCCAGATATTTTATCCATCTGTCTTTCAGGATTCTCTCGCACAATTTTCTGACCATGCTGGTCAGGAACACTGGTCTATAATTCAGGGTTTCTTTTTTGTTTCCACCCTTATAAGTTGGTACCACAGATGAGTTTTGGGCAAGTGTATAAGCATGTATGGACAAGTTTGAGAGGAGTGAGAGATTGTTTTTAATTGGAGACATGAATGGGAAAGTGGGGAATGTATGAGTGGATGGAGTGGTTGGTCAGTGGGGTGTGCCAGCTGAAGTAGATGGGAATGGTAGTGCTTTGGTGGACATTTGTGCTGATAAGGGGTTGCCAGTAGCCATCACCTACTTTTGGCATAAGATGATCCACAGGTATACATGGAGAGTCATTAGGAGGTTGGATGGTGAACTTGTGGAACGAAAGGCAATGATAGACTACGTATGTGTGGATGAGCGATTGAGAAGACGAGTGTTGGATGCAAGAGTGTGGAGAAGGTGGGGGAATGGAGTCTCGGACCATCACTTAGTGATAGCCAAGGTAAGGCTACAAAGAAAGTGGGTGAGGAGACGAAGGGGAAGACAGGAGGAAACAGCTCCTGTGAG
This sequence comes from Coenobita brevimanus, assembly GCF_032717465.1. NCBI lineage: Eukaryota > Metazoa > Arthropoda > Malacostraca > Decapoda > Coenobitidae > Coenobita > Coenobita brevimanus. Next base: position 31,882,931 of record NC_137047.1, on the reverse strand, counting down.
AAGAGTGGAGAAGTTGCAAGATAGTGAGAAAATGGCAGAGTATAAGAACATAGTGGAAGAAAGATTGGGAAGGTATGAGTTAGAGCAGATGGAAGGGGTGGAAGACGTATGTAAGATTTTCACGGAAGAGATAGGCACAGCGTGTGAGGTGGTTTGTGGAGTGAGGAAAAGAAGCAGGAGTGTGCAAGGGACAGCATGATGGAATGATGAGGTGAAACGAGCTGTGGAACAAAAGAAGAAGGCATATAGTGAATGGCCAGCGAGTAGAGGTAGGGGAGAAGATGAGAGAGAGAAGAGAGAGGTATATGTGAGCAGGAGAAGGGAGGTGAAGAGGTTAGTGAAGGAGAGTAAGAAGAAAGTGGATGAAGAGTTTGGGAAGAATCTGAGTGTGAAATGGAGGGAGAGTAAGAAATTGTTTTGGGAGGAGGTAAAGAAAGTAAGGCAGTGTGAAAGGGGAAATAGTAGGGGAGTAAGATAAGAATAATTGATTGTTGGTGGAGAAGAGAGAGAAATTGAGGAGATGGAAGGAGCACTTTGAGGCTTTGTTGAATGTAGAGAATGAGAGCAGTGTGAGTATAAGTGATTGTGGAATGGCTGGGAGAAGAAGAGATGAAAGAAGGGAGGAAGAGATCAGAAGGGCAGAAGTAGTGGAAGCAATGAAGAAGATCAAGATGAGAAAGGCCCCAGGAATTGATGGAGTGTGTGGTGAAATGCTGAAGTATGGAGGTGAGATTGTAGTGGAGTGGATATGGAAGTTGTGTAGATTGGCTTGGGAAGAGGGAAGGGCTCCAGAGGACTGGAAATCAGGTATAATTGTTCCTTTATGCAAAGGTAAAGGGGAGAGAGAAGTATGTGGTAACCATAGGGGTATTTGCCTTCGTAGTGTGGCTGGAAAAATTTATGGTAGAATACTCATTGATGGGGTTAGGCATATAACAGAGGAGCTAGTTGGAGAAGAACAAGGGGGATTTAGGAAGGGAAAAGGGTGTGTAGATCAGATATTTGTCCTAAGATGTTTAGTTGAGAAGTATTTAGAGAAGCGAAAGAAAGTGTATGCTGCCTTCATGGACTTGGAGAAAGCTTATGACAGAATAGATAGGCAAGGTATGTGGAAGGTATTAAGAATATATGGAGTGGAGGGGAAATTGTCGAGTGCTGTGAAGAGTGTGTACGAAGGAGCTAGGGCTACGGTGCGAGTGGATGGTGGGCTGAGTGAGTTCTTTTATCTCAATGTGGGACTGAAACAGAGTTGTGTGATGTCTCCATGGTTGTTTAATATATTCATGGATGGGGTTGTAAAGGAGGTGCAAGGTAGGGCAGTGGATGTGGGGATGGCTCTGATGAATGAGGGTGAGATGTGGAAGATTCTGGTGTTGCTGTTTGCTGATGATACAGTATTGTTGAGTAAAGATGAATGGGAGTTGCAAGGTTTGGTGAATGAGTTTGGGAGAGTGTGTAGGAAGATGAATCTGAAAGTTATTGCAAACAAGAGTAAAGTTATGGTGTTTGAGAGGAATAAAGTCACAGAATGCACAGTGAGGTTGGATGGTGAGGATATGGAAAATGTGAGTGCATTCAAGTACTTGGGTAGTGTGATGAGTAAGGATGGAACTTTTGGGGATGAAGTGCTTGAAAGGGTACAGCAGGGAAGGAAGGTTGTTGGTTCACTGAAAGGAGTGATGAGAAATAGGGAGGTGAGTATGGAAGTTAAGAAGTCACTGCATGATAGTATTGTGATCTTTACCATGACGTATGGAAGCGAGGCATGGATCTTGCAAGAGGGGAACAAGTCAAGAGTGAGAGCAGTGGAAATGAGCTACTTGAGAAGAGCATGTGGAATGACATGGAGGGACGTGTTGACAAATGAAGAAGTGAAGGAATGTTGTAGAGTGAATGTTGATGTTGTTGAGAAGATTAGGAGAAATACTCTGAGTTGGTTTGGACATGTGAAGAGAATGGAGAATGAAAGACTGACTAAGAGGGTGTATGTAGGTGAGGTGGAGGGAGGGAAAGGGAGGGGAAGACCGAGGATGAGGTGGAGGGATGGAGTTGAGAGGTATATGAGGGAGGGGGGAGTGAGCTGGGAGGAGGGTAGTCAAATGGTGGCTGACAGAGCGACTTGAAGATGTTTTGTCTGCAGACACCCTTTGTGGGATTAGGGCGTCGGGCTATTGATAGATAGACCTCAGTTGCCCTATTCAATTTCCGAGGCACTTTTCCCTTTTCCAGAGAACACACAATTAACCCGCCGACTCCTGTTGACATATATATATACGTCCACACATTTTGTCACTGTGACTCCTGTTGACGTATATGAACGCGCAGCAATTTGAAGGTCCTTAATTTGCACAATTTTAATCTTTCGTGTGTGATTTTTGGTACAAATACACAGGATACCATCCTCTACAGGATGCCAGGCAGAGTCAATGCCTTACCCTGCATGACCCCCCCCCCCCCAATGCCATTGTCTCGACAATTCACCTGTTACCAGTGACCTGGCCAGTAAAGACATGTCGTGCTATGGTACGAAATTCAAGGCCAGAGTGATTCCCCAATTGATGACAATGTGGAAGACAAAGTTTACGTAGCATTAGAAGAAGAAACAGTCAGAAATGATAATCAGGCAATGTCGCCAAAAAAGGTTAGGTATGTTGATGTGTTTGGTGAGTGAAATAATGCTTATACCTGTATTGCCTATATTACTGTGTGAAAACCAATATACACACGTACTACGTATAAATTCTTACCAAATAAATAAATAAATACCATTTATGATTTGTGTGGAATAGTTACCCTCCCATAGAACTTGTTTTCTTTGGAGCCAGCCTGATAGAAAACACAGTAAAGTAAGGAGTACAGCTACCTGTATTCAGTATTTTAAACCTCAGGTGAGCGATTTCTCTATGAATTTTCAATGTTTCACACCAAAAGCAGAGGTTTGAGCCAAAAATTTTTTTTTCCAAAATTGGTCGGGATTGGAGGGGGGGAGGGGGTGTCAGTGATGGAAAGTCGGTTGGGACGAGGCGGGTTAAGCTGTGAATCTTATCCGCCAGGTGTTCTCTGCATTCCTTCAGTACCCAATGAGAGATTCCATCTGGTCCTGGGGCTTTCCTTACATCTTGAGTTTCCAGTAATTTATACAGTCCCTGCACTTCCACTTTTACATCTTTTATCACTACATTTGTAGTTACTCCCTCCCCCTCCACAAACTCCCTTTCATTAGTGAAAACCAATTGGAAACATTTGTTCATTTTTTGAGCTTGCATTGCTGCATCATCATAGACCTCTCCTTCTACTTTCAGTTTGGTGATTCCTTCCTTTTGTTTCAGTTTGCCATTGACAAATCTATAAAACAATTTGAGTTCATCCTTACATGTGTTAGTTACAGCTTTTTCAAAGTTCCTTTCTTCCTCTCTACGTATTCTTGTATATTCACTTCTAGTTCTTTTATATTCTTCCTTTGTTCTGTTATTACCTCTTTCTCCAGTTGTTCCATGCCATGTTGCTCTCTTTTTTTGCTATCAATACACCTTTTATTAAACCACTCCTTTTTCATGTTTTCTTTCCCCCTTACTCATGGCATATATTTTTCCACTCCCGAAGTATAGAGGTCTCAAAAGATATCCAACTTCCTCTGTATCTCTCTTGTTTACTTGAATTTTTTCCAGTCCACATTTGTGTGCGGTAGGTGGGGGCGCCCATTATCCACCCACTTAGTGTAATGGTACCCTGTTATTAGGGTAGCTCTGCATTGAGTGGCAAGCCAAATGATTTCTTGTAAACCAGGAAATCATTTACAATGCTGGGTGGTAACCTTATAATCAACCGACACGTTTTCCCTACGTGACAGCAAGTGGGTTGGTGGAGGGTTAGTGCCCCTCCCCGGAAAACAACTAACTAAAAATACGAACAAGAAGCTTTGGACCAGGACTGACCAAAAGATGACGACTAAGGACTGAACAAAGGACATGATACGGATGGCAACGTGGAATGTAAGGGGTGCAGATGATGAGGTGAAAGAGAGAGAGATTGTCCAGGTGCTTGAGGGTGTGAAAGTGAATGTATATGGATTAACTGAAACTAAATGGAGAAGTGAGACTGTGAGAGAATGGGAGTATGGATGGGGTATATGTACAGGAGTAGGTGAGAATGAGAGGGCAAAAGAAGGAGTGTATATTGCTGTGAGTAACAGATGGAAGGAGAATATAACAGAGTATGGATCATTTGGCTCAAGGATTGTGTGAGTAGGGCTGAAAGTTGGACTACAAGTGTGGGTGATTGTGTGCGTGTATGCGCCAACGCAAGATCGTGCAAGCAGAGTGAGAGAAGAGTTCTGGACCAATGTGAAAGTGTGCACAGAAAAGTTTGAAAGGAATGAGAGAGTGTTTTTTATTGGTGATATGAATGGTAAAGTAGGGAATGTGAAGATGGATGAAGTAGTTGAAGAGTGGGGTGTGCCTGCTGAGCTAGTTGAGAATGGCAGTGCTTTAGTAGACATTTGTGCCGGGAGGGGATTGGCGATAGCCAATACCCTCTTCAGGCACAAAATGATCCACAGGTATACATGGCCTGTGATGAGAAGGGTGGATGGTGAACTGAATGAAAGGATGACAATGATTGATTATGTGTGTGTGGATGAAAGGATGCAAAAATGTGTAATGGGTGCAAAAGCATATAGAGGTTAGGGGAGTGGACTTTCTGACCACCACCAAGTGGTGGTCAGAATCAAGGTCCAAGTAAAATGGAGAAATAGAAGAGGGAAGGATGGGAGGAAGGAGTAGATGCAAGGAGAGTGGAAAGGTTACAAGAGGATGAGAAAAAGGCAGAATACTAGAGAGAAGTGGAGGAACAATTGGGTTATTATGAATTGGAGCAGATGGGGGACGTGGAAGGTGTGTGCAAGATATTCACAGAAGAAATATGTGCAGCATGTGAGGTGGTGTGTGGGGTGAAGAGAAGACGAAAGGGGATGCAAGGAACAGCATGGTGGAATGAAGAGGTGAAACAGGCTGTGGCACAAAAGAAAAAAGCATACAATGAATGGATGAGAAATAGGGGCGTAGAAGAAGTTGGGAGACAGAAGAGAGAGTTATATGTAGAAAGGAAGAGAGAGGTGAAAAGATTAGTGAGAGTATGAAGAGATTGGATGAAGAATTTGGAAGGAATTTGAGTGTCAGATGGAAAGAATGTAAGAAAATGTTCTGGAAAGAGGTAGAGTCCAACAGGGTGGCAGTGAAGTTAGTATGGGAGTGAAAGATAAAAATAGTAGATTACTAGTTGAGAAGGGAGAAAAAGTGAGCAGATGGATGGAACATTTTAATGAATTGTTGAACATAGAGAATGAAAGTAATGCGTGTATATGTGACTAGGGAATGACTGAGAGAAGGAGGGATGTGAGAAGACAGGAAGAAGTCAGTAGGATGGAAGTTGTGGAAGCAATGAAGAAAGTCAAAATGGGGAAAGCCCCAGGAATTGATGGAGTGTGTGGTGAAATGCTGAAGCATGGGAGAGAGATAGTAGTAGAATGGATGTGGAAGATGCGCAGATTGGCCTGGGAGGAAGGTAGAGTCCTGGATGATTGGAAGTCAGGTATAATTATTCCCTTGTACAAAGGAAAATGGGAAAAAGAAGTGCGTGGTAATCATAGCAGCATTTGTCTTCTTAGTGTAATAGGAAAAGTATATGGTAGGATGCTTATTGACAGAGTTAGGGAAATAACAGAGGAATTAGTTGGAGAAGAATAGGGAGGCTTTAGGAAGGGAAGAGGTTATGTAGAGCAGATATTCATTCCTAAATCTTTAGTGAAAAAGTTTCTAGAGAAGGGAAAGAAGCTGTATGCATCCTTCATGGATTTGGAGAAAGCATATGACAGGGTGGATAGATAAGGATAGTGGAAAGTATTATGAATATGTGGAGTAGATGGTAAATTGTTGAAGGCTGTGAAGAGTATGTATGGGGGTGCTAAGGCTGCAGTGCATGTGGATAGTGAACTGAGTGAGTTTTTCTATTTGAAGGTTGGGTTGAAACAGGGATGTGTCATGTCTCCATGGTTGTTCAGTCTGTATAAGAAAGGGATTATAAAAGAGATACAAGGTAGGGCAGTGGATGTTGGAGTGGCCTTAGAGAGAGAGGGCAGTGTTTGGAAACTCCCTGTACTGTTGTTTGCAGATGATACTGTGTTGGTAAGTGAAGTCGAAGGGGAGCTGCAAGGCCTGGTGGATGAGTTTGGGAGAGTGTGTAAGAAACAGAATCTATAGGTGAATGTAGGGAAGAGTAAAGTTTTGGTCTTCGAGAGAGGTGAAGTCAGCGAATGTACAGTGAGGTTGGATGAGGAGGAAATGGAAAATGTGAGTACGCTTAAGTACTTGGGTAGTGTGATGAGTAAGGATGGAAGTTTGGAGGGTGAAGTGCTTGAAAGGGTACAACAGGGAAGAAAGGCTGCTGGTTCCTTGAAGGCAGTGATAAGAAACAGGGAAGTTAGCATGGAAGTGAAAAAGTTATTACGTGACAGTATTGTGATACCAACTGTAATGAATGGAAGTGAAGCTCAGACGTTGTTGGAAGGACACAAGTCAAGAGTGAGAGCAGTGGAAACGAGTTATTTGAGAGGATCCTGTGGAATCACATGGAGAGACAGACTGAAAAATTAGGAAGTGAAGGAGCATTGTGGTGTGGATGTGGATGTGTTAGGATGCATTAGGAGAAACACATTGAGGTGGTTTGGCCATGTGGAGAGGATGGAGAGTGAGAGACTGATGAGGAGAGTGTATGTGAGTGAGGTGGAGGGGGAGAGAGGGAAGTGGAGGCCAAGGATGAGATGGAGGGATGGAGTGGAGAGTTATGAAAAAAGGAGTCTGAGCTGGGAGCAGGGCAGTGAAATGGCGGGGAACAGGGTGACGTGGAGGCGATTTGTTTGTGGCCACCCTGTATAAGGGATTATGGCGTCTGGTAATAGATAGATAGATTTTTTTAAAAATTTCTCAATCCTGTGAGGTTTGCTTTCCCATAGTTGTATCTTCCCTGCCTGTAAAGCTCGCCTCTTGGCACCACTTTCCCTCTCTTCATCTGGAACTCATTGACCACATGATCAGTTTTTCCAACAGGGCACAGATATTTCAAAGATTCATTTATGTCAGGCTCTTTGGTTAGCAGTAAATCTAGTTCTGCTGGTGTGTCATCACCTCGGAATTGTGTCTCTTCTCTGACCCACTGGGTCATTACATTATTCATTGCTATATATAACAGTATAGTGCCCCACAAATCTTCACTGTCCCCTGAGTCCCATTCCACCCAGTTCACCTCTTTACAATTAAAATCACCCATTAGAATGATATTGTTGCTTTTCTGAGTCACTTTCTGTAGATAACTAACCATGTCAGACAACATCTCCTGATATTCATCATCATTCCATGTTCTTGTCTTAGGGGGACCATATACTACTGCCATATCTCTCTTGCCATTCTCTCCAGTTTCTAGTTTCATATTTATCACTTCAGCCCTACCCTGTCCGGATGTATCTGCATTTACGTTGTTCCTCACTGCTATCATCAATCCTCCCGATTTTTCTTATTTGTCTGTTCTCCCCAGTTTGTATTTACCATCTCCCGTATGGATACCAATATCCTCTCTTAACTGTAACCCGCAAGCGGTGTCAAAACGTCCATACGCATCCCCACTGAATGTTCAGTGTCGCACGGCCATCGGGCTAAGTCTTTCCCAACCGCCGCCACCACCGAAAACAGACCACATACCATGAGTACATGTTCAGTGACAGTGGCCATTCGACTCTCTACTGAACGTCGAAAGTCCCCCAGTCACCATGAGTTGTATTTCCGCATGGCCACTCAGCATCTAACAGATTGCAAGCCGTGAGTAAATGTACTGTAAAAGCTCCTGTCTGCCTGTTGACAGAAGGGGGAGAATCCTGCCCACAATCTCACTTCTTCCCCCTCCCATCCCTCCTCTATACCCTCCCAGCTCCCCCCTCACTCCCTCAGTCCCTACCCTTCACCGTGGTGATAACACTGACTCTTGAGTTTTCACATTTTTTTGCGATTTGTTCGACTACTATTGATCTTACTGAAATTCGGAAATGACCATGAGAAAGCTTGTGAAATTCTGCATCTAGGCATTTGCTTAACTTTTGGAAGCTGCTGGCAGAATTTTGCACTAGGATGGTGGAAGTTATATGAAGGTAAGTTTTACTCCTGAATGCTTTATTCTAACTGCATTTCAGTACTTTTACTTATGAGTTTTATGTGCTTTTATTAGCATATCTTTAAACACCAGCAAAGATGATGGTATACCATTTATACCAATATAACCAGTTTATCCAGTTTCTGGTGGCATATTTGGCTGTGAATTGTTTTGAGTCCCAGGAGCAATCACTCGTCACAGATAACTGATTTTCAAACCGTCTTTATGTTTTTTGTTGATTTTTGTTCTTTATGCATTGTTTTCTTGATGTTTAGCATTAATATGGATAATCCTACCCCCTGGGGATAGGGGGGTTTCAAGAATACTCCCCCAGTATCCCTGCTTGTCGGACGAAGCAATTAAAAGGGTTGGTGGTGGGTTAGTGCCCCACCCCGTAAAAAGAACTAACTGAAAAAGCGAATAAAGCTCCTCGGACCCTGATGGACCATACGTTAACGACTAAGGAACGGACAAAGGACATTCTTAGGGTGGGAACATGGAATGTGAGAGGAGTGAATGATGAAGTGAAAGAGAGAGAGATTGTTCAGGTGCTTGAGGATGCAAAAGTGGATATATGTGGATTGACTGAAACTAAATGGAAAGGTGAAAGGGTGAGAGAATGGGAATATGGTTTAGGTATATGTGCGGGAGTCAATGAGAATGAGAGGGCAAGAGAGGGAGTATGTCTGATGATAAGCAAGAAGTGGAAGGGGAATATAAGACAGTATGGAACAATGGGTGCAAGGATTGTATGGGTGAGGATGAAAGTAGGTATACAAGCATGGGCGATTGTATGTGTGTATGCCCCGACAGAGGATCGAGTGGCAAGAGTGAAAGATGAGTTTTGGGTGAGAGTAGAAGCATGTATGGACAAGTTTGAGAGGAGTGAGAGAGTGCTTTTGATTGGAGACATGAATGGCAAAGTTGGGAATGTACGAGTGGATGGAGTGGTTGGTCAGTGGGATGTGCCAGCTGTATTAGATGGGAATGGTAGTGCTTTGGTGGACATCTGTGCTTGTAAGGGGTTGGCAATAGCCAACACCTACTTTCGTCATAAGATGATCCACCGGTATACAAGGAGAGTAATGAGGAGGATGGATGGTGAACTTGTTGAACGAAAGGCAATGATAGACTACGTGTGTGTGGATGAACGAATGAGAAGACAAGTGTTGGATGCAAGAGTGTGGAGAGGGTGGGGGAATGGAGTCTCGAACCATAACTTAGTGATGGCCAAGGAAGAGCTGCAAAGAAAGTGGTTGAGGAGACGAAGCGGAAGACAGGAGGAAGCAGCTCCTGTGAGAAGAGTGGAGAAATTGCAAGATAGTGAGAAAATGACAGAGTATAAGAGCATAGTGGAAGAAAGATTGGGAAGGTATGAGCTAGAGTAGATGGAAGGGGTGGAAGACGTATGTAAGATATTCACGGAAGAGATAGGCGCAGCGTGTGAGGCAGTTTGTGGAGTGAGGAGGAGATGCAAGGGTGTGCAAGGGACAGCATGGTGGAATGATGAGGTGAAACGAGCTGTGGAACAAAAGAAGAAGGCATATAGTGAATGGTTAGTGAGTAGAGGTAGGGGAGATGAGAGAGAGAAGAGAGAGGTATATGTGAGCAGGAGAAGGGAGGTTAAGAGACTGATGAAGGAGAGTAAGAAGAAAGTGGATGAAGAGTTTGGGAGGAATCTGAGTGTGAAATGGAGGGAGAGTAAGAAATTGTTTTGGAAGGAGGTAAAGAAAGTAAGGCAGTGTGAAAGGGGAAATAGTAGGGGAGTGAAAGATATGAATAATAGATTGTTGGTGGAGAAGAGAGAGAAATTGAGGAGATGGAAGGAGCACTTTGAGGCTTTGTTGAATGTAGAGAGTGAGAGCAGTGTGAGTATAAGTGGTTGGGGAATGGCTGGGAGAAGAAGAGATGAGAGGAGGGAGGAAGAGATCAGTAGGGCAGAAGTAGTGGAAGCGATGAAGAGGATTAAGTTGGGAAAGGCCCCAGGAATTGATGGAGTGTGTGGTGAAATGCCTAGGTATGGGGGTGAGATTGTTGTGGAGTGGATATGGAAGTTGTGTAGATTGGCTTGGGAAGAGGGAAGGGTTCCAGAGGACTGGAAATCAGGTATAATTGTTCCATTATACAAAGGAAAAGGGGAGAGAGAAGTATGTGGTAACCATAGGGGTATTTGCCTTCTTAGTGTGACTGGTAAAATTTATGATAGAATACTCATTGATAGGGTTAGGCATATAACAGAGGAGCTAGTTGAAGAAGAACAAGGGGGATTTAGGAAGGGAAAAGGGTGTGTAGATCAGATATTTGTTCTAAGATGTTTAGTGGAGAAGTATCTAGAGAAGGGAAGGAAAGTGTATGCTGCCTTCATGGACTTGGAGAAAGCTTATGACAGAATAGTTAGGCAAGGTATGTGGAAGGTATTAAGAATATATGGAGTGGAGGGGAAATTGTTGAGTGCTGTGAAGAGTGTGTATGAAGGAGCTAGGGCTATGGTGCGAGTGGATGGTGAGCTGAGTGAGTTCTTTGATCTCAGTGTGGGACTGAAACAGGGTTGTGTGATGTCTCCATGGCTGTTTAATATATACATGGATGGGGTTGTAAAGGAGGTGCAAGGTAGGGCAGTGGATGTGGGGGTGGCTCTAATGAATGAGGGTGAGATTTGGAAGATTCCGGTGTTGCTGTTTGCTGATGATACAGATTGTTGAGTGAAGATGAATGGGAGTTGCAAGGTTTGGTGAATGAATTTGGGACAGTGTGTAGGAGGAGGAATCTTAAAGTTAATGTAAACAAAAGTAAAGTTATGGTGTTTGAGAGGAATGAAGTCACAGGGTGTGCAGTGAGGTTGGATAGTGAGGATATGGAGAATGTGAGTGCATTCAAGTACTTGGGTAGTGTGATGAGTAAGGATGGAACTTTTGGGGATGAAGTGCGTGAAAGGGTACAGCAGGGAAGGAAGGTTGTTGGTACACTGAAAGGAGTGATGAGAAATAGGGAGGTGAGTATGGAAGTTAAGAAATCACTGCATGATAGCATTGTGATCCCTACCCTGACGTATGGAAGCGAGGCGTGGACCTTGTGAGATGGGAACAAGTCAAGAGTGAGAGCAGTGGAAATGAGTTACTTGAGAGGAGCATGTGGAGTGACGTGGAGGGACAGGTTGACGAATGAAGAAGTGAAGGAACGTTGTGGGGTGGATGTTGATGTTGTTGAGAAGATTAGGAGAAATACACTGAGGTGGTTTGGACATGTGAAGAGAATGGAGAATGAACGACTGACTAAGAGGGTGTATGTAGATGAGGTGGAGGGAGGGAGAGGGAGGGGTAGACCGAGGATGAGGTGGAGGGATGGAGTAGAGAGGTATATGAGGGAGGGGGGGGTGAGTTGGGGGGAGGGTAGTCAAATGGTGGGTGACAGAGCGACTTGGAGGCATTTTGTCTGTGGCCACCCTTTGCGGCATTAGGGCGTCGGGCTATAGATAGATAGATAGATAGACTGTGCATACAATAATGTATAGGTCTGATCTCTTTTGGTTTTCAGTGTTTTTTTTTCATGGTTTTGTTGGTGTTTAGCATTACTTTGGTTATTCCTATTTGTGTTTTGATGTCTAAATATGGCAGATAGACCTGAAAACAGTGCCAAAATAAGGAGTGCTGTATCTGCAGTAGTGTATAGGTGTGGTGTTTTTTGGTTTTCATTTTTTTTTTTCATGGTTTTCTTAGTGTTTATCATTACTTTGGATATTTCTGTGTATGTTTTGATGTCTTGATACGACAGATTGACATGAAAACAGTGCCAAAATTGGAGGGGTACTCTACATACTGTGGTGTATAGGTAGGGTGTTTTTTGTTTTTCAGTGTTTTTTTTCCATGGTTTTCCTGGTGTTGAAAATTTTTTTGGATAATCATATTTATTTTTTGATGGCAAAATATGGCAAAATGACCAAAAAACACTGCCAAAATAAGGAGGGGGTTCTGTACATACAGTAGTGTTTAGGTAGGGTGTTTTTTGGTTGTCAGTGTTTTTTCTGCATGGTTTTCTTGGTGTTTAGCATTACTTTGGATATTCTTTTGTGTGTTTTGATGTCTGAATATTCCTTAATGCCAGGAAAACACGATAACACTGCCAAATTAAACATAGGTGCTGTACAAATAGGTTAGGTAGAGGTTGGAGGTGGGTATACATAGGGTCTGGGTATGGTAGGGGAATAATGTTCATTATCCAGATGTTGCTACTACATGCCTTTGGCTCTATTATGTCCAGATAAATGAGGTATTACTGTACAGGTATGCAGTAATCCCCCAGTTATCCTGACACTTTGTATCTGATCTTGCTTCATATATGGACATTTGGCTTTGGGTCTGTTAGGTCCTTATCTGGATTTATTTGTCCGTACCTGGACATAAAAGTTCCAGCACTGGCTGCCGGCTGGCCTAGAAAGTAAAAAAAGGCTGTTGGCTCACCTGCCTCTCTCTCCATGTGCGGGTAGTAGACCGCAACCCACAGGCAGAGCAAACAAGGCTCTCTGGCTCCCTACCGAATGGTTGAAATCCCCCGGCCACCTCGATCACTGGTAACATAATGGCAGCGCGTGAGGAAAACAGATCTTAACCCACAAGCTGAGCGAGAGTGGCTGTCCAGCTCTCAACCGAATGGCCAAAGTCCCCTGGCCCCCCCAGCCAGCCTGCAGAGTCAAAGAAGTCTGTTGGGTGGCTCACTGGCCTTTCCGTCCACGCACGGGTAATAGACCGTAACCCACAAGCAGAGCAAACAAGGCTGTCTGGCTCCCTACCAAATAGTTGAAATCCAACGGCCATCCCGATCACCCGTAACATTCCAGCAGCACGGTTTGAAAACAGATCGTAACCCACAAGCCGAGCGAGAATGATTGTCCAACTCCCATATGAATCGTCGAAATCCCCCAGCCACCCTGATCACCGGTAACGTTCCGGCAGCATGTGAGGAAAACAGAGCGTATCCCACAAGCTGAGCGATAATGGCTGTGCAGCTCCCTATTGAATGATCGAAATCCACTCGGCCGCCCAGAGTAATCAGAAACTCCTGGCCACAGATGGCCATCTGCCTCCCGAATGGTCAAAGTTGCATCGCCGTTCGGATTACTCGGGCACTCCTTAGGCCCGTGATGTAAGGGGACCCAGTGTTTATGCCATGTTGTGGCTTTTGCTTTGGTGAGGAAAAAGGACCCTTGCACTCATAGGTCAGTATGCTGCTTTTTGCTTGCAAGTTTATTGTCAAGTGTGGATAGGGACATGGCAGTGCTGTACACTCCCCAGTGCTACCGCACCTCGGTTCCCTCTTTTGTCTCTCCACATGTGGATGTGCTTGGCCTAGATAAAACAATGGCAGCTTCCATTGTTGCGTTTGTGGTAGTGCACTACCTCCTGCTAGCTTTAATCCTCCTCTGTGGTGTTCTCGTGCGTGCGATGTTGACCCCAACACTACCTGAGAAACGCAAGAGGAGGGTTTTGACTCTGGAGAAGAACCATGAGATATTGGGCAAGGTTGATTCAGGCTGGCCAACTTCACACATTCTGTGTGAATATGACTCGGGTTGTTCTACCTTGTTTAATATCAAGAAATCATGGGACAAGCTGACTCAGGGCAGAGAGGACTACAGCAGTACCATTCAAAAAGGCGACCGGAAGATGTTGTCTCAGCCCCGCCACGCCAGTGTTGACCAGTTGACTTTGGTTTGGTTCTGCCAGCAACGGGGTGCCAGTGTGCTTGCATGTGGTACCAAGTTGAAGGCTGCTGCCGAGAAGTTTGCATGCCTGCACAACGTGCACAACTTCAAGGGATCAGAGGGTTGGCTCTTCTGATTCAAACTTCAGCATGAACTTACTGGCTGTAAGGCTCACGGCAAGGCTTTGGACACGGCAGTAGAGGATGTTGAGCCATTTCATTAGTCAATGCAGCGCCTGACGGAGAAGGAAGGCCTTGCTCATGATCAAGTGTACAGTGCTGATGAAACTGGCCTCTTCTTCAGCTCCTTGTCCACCAACACCCTGGCAGAAGAGATGGAGAAGACTGTGCCTGGTCTGAAATTGTCCAAACAACGTGTCTTGGTGTTGTGTTGTGCCAATGCTAAGAGGATGCACCACCTCAAACCTGTTATTGTTGGATCTGCAAATCAGCCACATTGTCTCCGTGGGTTGATGGATAGCCTACCTGTTTTGTGGTACAATTCTGTGAAGGCCTGGTTTACTGCAAAGATCTTCAGAGGTTGATTCCACAGACACTTTGTCAAAGAGGTTATCTGTTATCAAATGGAGGAACTTGGTATCCCTCACAGCCAGGTGAAGGCTCTCCTGATCCTTGATAATGCTCCAATACATCCGTCGGAGAAGGATTTGATTGCTGATAATGGCCGTATTAGGTGAATGTTTTATGCCACCTAATACAGCTGCTCACATTCAACAAATGGACCAAGGTTTTATCGTGGCAGCCAAGAGATTGTACCAATGGAGGTTCCTTGACGAGGTGATGGTGGTGCTTGAGGATGAGGAAGGAGTCAACAAACGTGGGGAGCAGACCTTGGGGAATCTGCGGCATTACAACATCAAGTCTGCGGTGTTCAGCAGGGCCAGTGCTTGGAAGGAAGTCTCCATCAAAACCTTGGAAAGTGGTTGGTCTCGTCTCGTCCAGGGATGCGAGGCCTTGCATGACTTGGAAGGATTTGACGTGGACGATATCCACCTTTGCCTCCTAGATGCAGGCAAAGATGTGGATGTCAACGACATGAGGGGTTGGTTGGACAATAACGGCGGTGATCCAGGTTATCAAATGTTGTTTGATGAGATTGCCGCCGCTACCTTTGCGGGGCTGACAGAGGAAAGTGAGGAGGACAAGGATGAGGGCCGTGACCCAGACTCTGGCCACCCCGCCCTTCCATGACTCCCTCGTCTTGGTGCGCTAAGGGCCGGCATTAACCCCTTAACCGCGGGGCGTCACTTTCGTGACGCTTGGGCGCAATGGATCATACCACTGGGCGTCACTTTTGCAATTCTGTGTTATTTTGAATTCTCCCGGGCTTTCAAGTGGTGGCTTGTATCATCTATCATTACTGCCAGTGTCCAGCAATAGTCAGCACTGCTAATGTCATCTGTACTCCCATCCATTGTTGACAATTTATCCATTTATCCCTGTTCTTGACTCCCCTCCCTACCTCCCCTCCATTACCCTCTCCTCTCGCCTGCCCAGCTGCGCTGCGTGAAGCAATCTTCCCCAGGATTTTCCACTGATTTCATCCATTGAAATAAGCCCTATGCCCTATTCTTATACAAAATAATATATACCCCCCAAAAAAATAAGGTAACTGATAGTGCCATACACCTGGAGTTGGCTAATTATCACCTGGCAACACCCCACATGCACTTGTTTGCTAATATTCCTTGGTAATTTCCCTTTGAAATATGCCGTATAATTTATTCTCGTAATAGAAATATATATAAGAAAGGAAGGGAGAAGCCTAAGTTATATTTACATTCACCTGGAACCCTAATTTCCTGCCAATCACTTCACAGCATATAAATTAGCAGCTGTCACCTCGCTGACGTTGTCAACCCTTGGCAGCCTCATAGCCGCCTCATCATTTAGTTCAGTGTTGTTTCTTGAGATGAAAGCACGTAGCACTCGCACCCCTCCATTTCCGCCGCTTCTAGAGGGCCCTGTGACCTCTACCCCTACTAAACATCGTGTGGGAAGGGGTAAAGGACTAAATGACTCTGCTGTGGAGCGTGAACTGGCTAATTTATCCATGATAATGGTGGACAGTGACTACAATCTTTCTGGTGATTCGTGTGATGAGCCAGTGGAGGAAATGGTGATAAACTACGAGTGCTTCAGTGTCCCAAGTTCATCCTGGCTCCAAGGGAAAGGAGCCCTTATTTACTGGAAGTTACAGTGTATAACATAGTGTAAATAAAATGTAAATGTAAATAATTACTAATATAAGAATATGAGTACAAATACTTGAAGTAATGACAGTGAAAGCTTTGCTCCCTACGCTAGTTTACTGAATGAGAAAGTTAATGCCTGGAGTGAAAATAAACTACTATTACTGAAGGAAACATGGATAAATACTGGATATATAAGTGTAATAAAGTAATAGGAATATGAAGTGTGAGTGTGTTTATGAATAATAAATGACAGAATACTAGCAGGGAACGAGTGCAAGTGGGAAGCTCGTATGCGCTTGTAATTTTCATTGCTTTCAGTTTTTTTTTTTTTTTCCAAACTACTTGAAAATCACAGAATAGTGTTCCTAGTGATAATATCAGGCTGTGGTTTCCTGTCCACCAGGAAACCATTTACTACACTGGGTGGTAACCTTATAACCAAACTTTGGTGCCTAGTGGTTTAGTGGGTTATTATTGCCCTCCAATCGGATTGAGCCTGTGAAGGTTCATATCCAAGGTGTGGTTGGGGTTGATTGCTCATGTAATGCCACTCAGGGATGAGTGAGGCTGGTCACTCTCATCTTAAATGTCGGGACCAACTGCCTAGCCCCAGGCTCCTACGCTCCTCATGGGGCAATGTAGGATTGGACGATGGATGGATGGATGGTAATCATATTACGGGGTGTCGGGAAGTGTAAAGTGGAGAATTCGTTACCCAACTTCAAAAGTCTCCACAAGTCCTACGGTACTCGACGAAGGCTCAGCAAACATCCCAGGAGAAAGCTGAAGGTATGTGCCATATGCACATATAATTATAATATTCTAGGACTAATAACTGATTTTTGGCAAATATTTTTAAAAAGACAGTCGGAGCGCGTATATCGTCACGGTTTACGCAAGGAGCGCAAAAACATCCCTGCGGTGTAGGGGTTAAGCAGGTGCTTGAATATGCCGCGCACCCTCATTGTGACAGGGAGTTGGTGCCTGCTACTCAAGCTGGCGATGGATCTGTGGGCAGTGAAAGACACTGTCATCCTCCGACAGAACCGCCACACCTACTGTCAGACAAAGATTGACTCCATCTTCAAGCCCTCCATCCTGATGAGTGCCAGCCCTTTCTCACCACCACCACTACCACCACCACCACCACTACCACCACCACCACCACCACCACAACCACCACCACACCCTCTCGACCCCAATCTTCACTCTCGGACCCACAACTGAGCGCATCGACAGCTGTTGAGTTGCCGTTAGACTCAAGGTTGTGGCTGTCTTCAGAGAGTCCTGAGGTGGGTAGGGGTACATCACCTAGCTGCACGTCCCTGTTCATTGGCCAGCTTAAGCAGGTGGAAGAGGAGGAGGAGTTCTTTGACCTTTGCTGAGTGGCAGTGTTGGACACTATACCACATGGGATACCTGTAGACCTGCTGCAGCCTGGTGGGTTACGATGCCTGTCTGCTGTTCACTGGGTGGTAAGTGTACTGTGTGTGTTTTTATTAAATAATTTTTATTGTTTATGCATTGTTTTCTTGGTGTTTAGGACTATATTGCACATTGAAATATGTGTTTCGATGTCTAAAAAAAGCCAAAAGACCACAGAACCTTGCCAAAATTAGGAGGGGTACTGTGCATATAGGTAGTTTTTTTGTTTTGTTTATGCATTGTTTTCTTAGTGTTTAGGATTATATTGCATATTGCAGTGAGTGTTTTGATGTAAAAAAAACGCCTGAAAGGCCGCAGAACATTGCCAAAATTAGGAGGGGTACTGTGCATATTGGTAGGGCTTTTTTGTCTTTTTGATGTTTATGCAGTTTGTTATTGTTAAAGATTATATTGCATATTCCAGTATGTGCTGTATTTTGATGTCTAAAGAGAGCCGAAAGACAGTAGAACACTGCCAAAATTAGGAGGGGTACTGTACATATTGGTAGAGGTGTGCATATATATATATATATATATATATATATATATATATATATATATGTATATATATATATATATATATATATATATATATATATATATATATATATATATATAAATATATATATTTTTTGTATTACAGTATTGTTGTTTATGCATTGTTTCTTCAGTGTTTAGGATTATGTTGCATATTCCAGTGTGTGTGTTTTGATGTCTAAAAAGTGCTGAAAGACTGCAGAACACTTACAAAATTAGGAGGGGTACTGTGCATGTTGGTAGTTTTGTTTTTGTTTTTGTTGTTTATGCCTTGTTTTCTTAGTGTTTAGGATTATGTTGCATATTGCAGTGTTTTGATGTCTAAAAACTGCCAAAAGACTGCAGAATCCTGCCAAAATTAGGATGGATACTGTACATATTGGTTTGGTATAGGTAGAGTACGGGTACAGGAGAGGATATTGCTCGGTATCCTGACATTGCCTATACTGGGTATGCCTTTGGCTCTGTTACATTGGATAATCAAGGGATTTCTTATATATTACATATGGTAAGTAAACTCTCAATTATCCATCGTCGCAATATCCAGCCCAACACAACATCTGCGCTTTTGCTTGGCTTTGTTAAAACACTTATCTGGCGAAATTAGGTAATATGTGGCTCAAAAACAGGAAGCAGTTGGTGGTAATATGCATTTTCTGACAGTGAGGCGTATCATCTGACTCAGACGTGGGACCCAGTTCACACAGTCAGTTAGTTATTCAGAGGTAGGCATAATGAAATCATGACAGTACATTACCGAAAAACATAGTTGGATTCGAGGTTTTGTGGGCAGAGAGATGTTGTACAGTACAGTGAACTTGCCAGGTCACTCTGCGAGTCACAGATGCATCAGTACTTTCTTTATTTATCCTTTTGTTTCTTTTTCGGTTGGGGTAAGAGTATGGCACAGATTGCAATGTGCTCATCCATTTCAGTGGTGTTCTTGTGTGTACATGTAGTTGAGGATTCAGGGTTGTTGTCATTGTACAAGTATAGTACAGTATGTCTCAGTCTCAACACCAAATTAAACAGGTGTGCTGAAATGGAACAGAACTTGGGTGAACTCTGTGTGATCAAAACTGGCAGCAAATTCCCTCAAAATTGGTGTGGCAATATGCTGCCAGTGATATTCAAGAAAACTGCCCTTGTGACTTGCCTTAATGAAGCCTGTTGATATTACATTAGTAAAATGTATGCAGGAATGGTATTGTCATGTAGAGAGACTTGCTGTAGATAGAGTGGTGAAAGATTTCTACATCTATCTATCTGTATACAGGTATATATATATATATATATATATATATATATACAGGTAAGCCCTTAATTCACGCGAGGGTTAGGTTCCCAGACCCTTCGCGTATGTGGTAAATTCGCGTATATGTTCTGCCCTTGTGTGCACATAATTACGCATGTCTATACGTATATTACATCTGAATAGTACTGTTTATGCACTACATACACCTTATAAACTAGCATAAAGTATTAAAAACAACAAAAATGTAAGAAATTTAAAACTGAAACCTGACAAGCACAGGCGTAGGTGGAGACACTTCAGCAGTCTGGTGCACTAGCCCTCACTGCCTCTCGTATGCTACATTCTGCCTTCTTTATTGTATGAACAGTTGACTCATTCACCCCAAACATGCAGTTCCAAGACAATTCACAGGCGTAGGTGGAGACACTTTAGCACAGTCTGGTGTACTAGCCCTCACTGTCTCCCGTATGCTACGTTCTCCTTCTTTATTGTATGAACAGTTGACTCACCCCAAACATACAGTTCTGAGACAATTCACCATCAAGTCAATTCACCGTCAAAACATGGACAATTCCCCGTCATTCTATTAATATACTTATTATTGATTAATTAATACTTTAATAACTAATTTTCAGGGGGATTTTATAACTCATATAAGTAAAAAACTAGTGTACTGTACTTGCTAAATAAACTGGTATGTAAATAAATGACGGGGAATCGTCCTGACGGAGAATTGTCGCCGACATTCCACCCTGAAGTTTGTCCAACACTTTAACTCTGTCAGTGACACCACTTTACCAGCCCGCTTTGGTGTGTTACCACATGCATCACTAGCACTATGCTTAGGCCCCATGTTGGCAGACAAGGCAGGCAATCACTGGAAGGCAGAAAAATAAGCCACAAATAACGATTCTCGATCTCGAGTCATGCATGATTCGACCGTCGGATTCAAACTGACTGTGTGGTGCGTGGTAGACCGACCTCCCAGGCTCCCACACACACATACACACACACACATACATATATGTGTGCACACGGGCAGCAGGTAGGCATTTTTTATATTTTATTTATTTCTCTTGTATATTGAAATTACTTATTTGAATACTATAATTGTTTTAATTATTGTACAAAAAATTCGTGGATAACTGAAATCGCATAAAAAAAAAAGCTCGCGTGAATTAAGGGATTGAGACGTATGGCAATAGATAGATAGATAGATAAACATTTCAGCAGAGTTTACCAGCATCCATCCATCCATCCATCCATCATCCAATCCTACATTGCCCCATGAAGAGCGTAGGAGCCCGGGGCTAGGCAGTTGGTCCCGACATTTAAGATGAGGGTGACCAGCCTCATTTGTCCCTGAGTGGCATTACATGAGCAATCAACCCCAACCATCCCTTGGATATAAACCTTCACCGGCACTATCCGATTTGAGCGCAGTAATTACCCACTAAACCTCCATGCACCAAAATTTGGTTATATGGTTACTACCCAGTGTAAATGGTTTCTTGGTGTACAGGAAACCATTTGGCATGTCACTCAGTGTAATCACCCACAGGCAGAAGGAAGAGGATGGAATGAAGGAAAGAAAGGCACAAGAGGGAGTGTAAAGTTACCCATAGGCAGAAGGACAAAGAAAGAATGAAGGAAAGAAAGACAGATGATATACAGTAATCCCTCCACTATCTGATGATATAGAGCCAAAGGCACGTCTGGAGAGTGGGTCCGTCCAGAAAGTGGGCCCGTCCAGAAAGTGGGCCCCTGCCTCCTGGACTGGTACTTATGATGACCAACCTAGCCTGACCCAGAAAAACAGCTACATAACACCCTACTGGACATGCATAGCACCTATTTAAGACCCTATTCACATCAATAAGGGACATAAAAGAGTGAAATAAATGCAAAGGAACCAGAGAATGAGTTTTAGAGGTAAGTATGGAAATACAATACAGTTTGAAACATTTTGGGTACTTACAACAAGTACCTGGCTCCTGGACTGGTACTTATGGACCCTAACGTAGCCTAACTCAGAAAAACACCTACATAACTCCCTACTGAATATGCATGACACCTAAAACCCTGTTCACACCAATAAGGGACATAAATGAGTGAAATAAATACAAAGGAACCAGAGAATGAGGTTTTAGAGGTAAGTGTGGAAAATACAGTACAATATAAAATATTCTGGGTACTTACAACAAGTCCCTGGCTCCTGGACTGGTACTTATGGACCCTAACCAGCCAAACTCAGAAAAACACCTACATAACTCCCTACTTGACATGCATGGCACCTAGAACCCTATTCACACCAAAAAGAGAAAAAAAGAGTGAAATAAATGCAAAGGAACCAGAGAATGAGGTTTTAGAGGTAAGTATGGAAAATACAGTACAATATGAAACATTCTGGATACTTACAACAAGTCCCTGGCCATCTTGATGAATAACCCGCCTCCTTTCAGACTCTGACAGTTAAAATGTGTACCAGAAGCACCTGCAGTAATCAAGTCTTGCACTGAACTTAGTCATTTGCACTCTGAATTCAATTTTCTTAACACTGCGCACCATGTTCTTACTTGCGCTCCATTATACCTTCATGAAATCAGTGTTGCACTCTGCACTTAGGTCTTTGCACTCAGAATTCTAATTTCTTATAACTCCGCACTGTTTTTTTCATTGCACAACACTGTAAATTCCCCTGTGGTCTAGTGGCGAGTTCTTGCTGTTTATTCAATGTCAGAGTCTGAGGGTAGCTGATGCAGATGGCCTAGGGGCGCGTCGCTGGGACATGGTGATGGACTACCCACTGCAGACGACTCTGAAGACTGGTGCAAACTCACGTCCAGTGGCGATTCCACCGTGCCAGATGTGCTGGCTGTGGCTCGGAGGATGAAGGCCTGTCTTGGGGAGGCAGTGGTGTGGAGCCAGGACTGGGCACAGCAGGGGTCACGGGTCTGAAAAAAAATCTTTGATTGATGCAAGGAATGACGATTTTGGCGATTAATGGTGTGCTACCTGAAAGCGCGCACTTCCTCCACAAGTCCCAAGGGCCCTATCTCTCTGTCGCAGTCCGGGTGTTCCCAGTAGTCGAGAACGAATTCGATGTGCTCCCTGAGTGCTCTCAGCATGGGGATGGCTGGATTAGTGGCACGCTGAGAGGAGTCCGCATCATCTTCACTTTGTTTGTTGGAATCTTCAAGCTGGGTACTTCTACCAGCAACTGAAGATGCGATCTCGATATCAGACATAATCTGATACCCAGGAGCGCCCTCATCGTCATCTAACCACTCAAGCACTTCATCCACATCAACAATGTCGCCATGCACACGAAGACGGGCACGGAAGTCATCCACATCAAAACCTAGAAAATTGTGCACAACATCGGCCCCGAGAAGCAGACGAGACCAACAATTTTCCAGAGTCTTGACAGGGACTTCCTTCCATGCACTGGCCCAGTTGTAAATGGTAGACTTGATGTTCTAGCGGCGAAGGTTTTCCAAAGTCTGCTGGCCTCACGTATCTCGTCCCTCCCAGCGCTTGTCCTCGTCCTCAAGAACAACCATCATCTCATCCAGGAACTTCCTACATTACAGCCTCTTCGTTGCCACGATCACTCCCTGGGTATCTGGTTGGATGAGAGAAGTCGAATTAGTTGGCAAAAGCATGCACCCAATGCGGCCATTCTCAGCCACCAAGTTCTTGTCAGACGGATGCGCAGGTGCATTGTCCAAGAGAAGGAGGGCCTTTACCTGGTCGCACGGGATTCCCAGTTTCTCTGTGTGGTAATGGATGACCTCCTTGACGAAATGGCTGTGAAATCAGTCTCTGAAGATCTTGACTGTGAACCAAGTCTTCTCAGAATGGAACCAAATGACAGGAAGGACATCCATCACCCCACGAAGACACCGAGGCTGCTTTGCACGGCCAACAATAATGGGCTTGAGCCGGTGCATGCCGTTAGCATTGGCACAACACAAAGCAGATAACCGTTGTATGCAAAGCTTGTGGCCAGGTACACGCATCTCCGTCTCCTCGGCTAGAGTGTTCGTTGGCAAAGAGCGATAGAATAGACCAGTTTCGTCAGCGTTGTAGACTTGACCGAGAGTGAGGCCCTCCATGTTGATCAAGCCCTTCATCTTCTGCCAAAACACTCTACTCCCTCCTCGTTGGCCTCCAGAGCTTCTCCATGGGCCTTACGGTTGGTAAGTCCATGCCGTAACTTGAAAGCGAAGAGCCAACCCTCGGATGCTCTGAAGTCTGGGGTGTCGTGTAGCCTTGCGAACTTCTCAGCAGCAGCCTTCAGCTCCGTGCTACGCACCATCACACCAGCAGCACGTTGTTGACGATACCAAATCAGTGTGGAGGGGTCGATTTCTGCATACTGGGGAGTAAACATCATCTTCCTCTCCACATTGCATTTTGTTCTTCAATGAGAAGTCAGCCATGTACTGCATGAGTTTGTCCCGGGATCTCTTGATATCAAACAATGTAGAGTGGGCCAGGTTGAATTCACGGAGGATGTGTGAGGTTGACCATCCTGCATCCATCTTGTCCAATATCTCCCTCTTCTTCTCCAGAGTTAGAACCATTCGCTTCCTCATCTCGGGCGGCAAGACCATCATCACACACACGAAGAAGGGGCAGGAAAGGAACAGCAGAGCCTGCAGGAGGTAGCGCATCGTCCCAAAAGCAAGCAAGTGGGCGGCCATGGCTACGAATGTGCACTCACGACAAATGACGGGCGGGAAGTCGGGAGGATGCAGGGATGCTCTAGCAGACATTGGCAGAACTACGCATCAAAGCACAGCTGGTCCGTGCCGTGTGCCAAGTTCAAATTACAGGGGGGAAAAAATAAGATTTTTTTGGAATTTTTTGCATGTTTGGGCAATTTTGGGGTTACTAAGTCCGGAACCAAAATATCCGGTAAGTGGGGAGTCTGGATAGTGGGCGTCCGGATAGTCTATCTATCTATCTATAGCCCGACGCCCTAGTCCCGCAAAGGGTGGCCGCAGACAAAACGCCTCCAAGTCACTCTGTCACCCACCATTTGACTCCCCTCCCCCCAACTCACCCCCCCCTCCCTCATATACCTCTCAACTCCATCCCTCCACCTCATCCTCGGTCTACCTCTCCCTCTCCCTCCCTCCACCTCACCTACATACACCCTCTTAGTCAGTCTTTCATTCTCCATTCTCTCCACATGTCCAAACCACCTCAGTGTACTTCTCCTAATCTTTTCAACCACATCCACATCTACCCCACAACGTTCCTTCACTTCTTCATTCGTCAACCTGTCCCTCCACGTCACTCCACATGCTCCTCTCAAGTAACTCATTTCCACTGCTCTCACTCTTGACTTGTTCCTCTCTTGCAAGGTCCACGCCTCGCTTCCATACGTCAGGGTAGGGATCACAATACCATCATGCAGTGACTTCTTAACTTCCATACTCACCTCCCTATTTCTCACCATTCCTTTCAGTGTACCAACAACCTTTCTTCCCTGCTGTACCCTTTCACGTACTTCATCCCCCACAGTTCCATCCATACTCATCACACTACCCAAGTACTTGAATGCACTCACATTCTCCATATCCTCACCATCCAATCTCACTGCACACTCTGTGACTTCATTCCTCTCAAACACCATAACTTTACTTTTGTTTACATTAACTTTCAGCTTCCTCCTCCTACACACTGTCCCAAATTCATTCACCAAACCTTGCAACTCCCATTCATCTTCACTCAATAATACTGTATCATCAGCAAACAGGAACACTGGAAGCTTCCAAATCTCACCCTCATTCATTAGGGCCACCCCCACATCCACTGCCCTACCTTGCACCTCCTTTACAACCCCATCCATATATATATTAAACAGGCATGGAGACATCACACACCCCTATTTCAGTCCCACATTGAGATCAAAGAACTCACTCAGCTCACCATCCACTCGCACCGTAGCCCTAGCTCCCTCGTACATACTCTTCACAGCACTCAACAATTTCCCCTCCACTCCATATATTCTCAATACCTTCCACATACCTTGCCTATCTATTCTGTCATAAGCTTTCTCCAAGTCCATGAAGGCAGCATACACTTTCCTTCCCTTCTCTAGACACTTCTCCACTAAACATCTTAGAACAAATATCTGATCTACACA
The DNA here is from genome assembly GCF_032717465.1 of Coenobita brevimanus. Lineage (NCBI taxonomy): Eukaryota > Metazoa > Arthropoda > Malacostraca > Decapoda > Coenobitidae > Coenobita > Coenobita brevimanus. The sequence goes on along the minus strand of NC_137047.1, from coordinate 31,857,445 downwards.
CCCTTTTCCCTTCCTAAATCCCCCTTGTTCTTCTCCAACTAGCTCCTCTGTCATATGCCTAACCCTATCAATGAGTATTCTACCATATATTTTACCAGTCACACTAAGAAGGCAAATACCCCTATGGTTACCACATACTTCTCTCTCCCCTTTTCCTTTGTACAGAGGAACAATTATACCTGATTTCCAGTCCTCTGGAACCCTTCCCTCTTCCCAAGCCAATCTACACAACTTCCATATCCACTCCACAACAATCTCATCCCCATACCTAAGCATTTCACCACACACTCCATCAATTCCTGGGGCCTTTCCCAGCTTAATCTTCTTCATCGCTTCCACTACTTCCGACCTACTGATCTCTTCCTCCCTCCTCTCATCTTTTCTTCTCCCAGCCATTCCCCAGCCATTCCGGATAGTACAGAGATTATTGTATATCTGTCTACTATCTACAGTTGTTTCATGCTCCATCAGGATTATAGGATCCTGGGGTTAGGGTACTAGTCCCAGCATTAATGGCAAGGGTAACAAGGCTTGCATATTCCTCTGTGGCATTTAGTGAACAATGAACCCTAACCCCGTTCAGATGTGACACCATATAGGTCCCATCTGGTTCGAGTGCCTTAACCTACAAGGCCACCAGGTGTCATTTTACCACCCAGTGTAATAAATGTGCAGAGAAGCATGTGCCAAGGGCATGGCACTCCTCTTTCAGCTTGACAGTCATTGGGATGACTATCTGATTAATGTATATGAATTGCATCTAAAAATAACAAAGCTTTTTCAGATATTTATTCTTGTGAAGTTTAGTCAGGATTTCAAGGGTTTGAGTGATCTATGAATGATTGCGTGGTTATTTCACTGGGCATACTGTTAATAGTACTTATACTTCTGTACCTTATCTTTCTCTGTTTCTGTATCCGATGTCAGTGCATAATTAAATTGGAAAATGATGCATGATTATGAGATGATGATGATGATGATGATGATGGTGATCATTATTACAACCCTGATTTGCAACCCACAATATTATTGGTAGTAGTTAAATAATTTAGGAAAAATCTGGGGGATGAAAACCATGGATATAGCAAATAGGATGTCACAGCAAGGAATAACTGTCATAGTGATTGGAAAACAAGTTAAATAGGAAATAGTGATATACAGACTCCTTTAATAACAATATTAAAATACCAATCCTAAGTTAAAATTACATAACTACAATGAAAAACCACATTAACTAAATAAACCTGATTCACCAACAACATACTGTCAACTATTCTCAAAAATAACAATACCTAATATATATAGAAACATCAAAAACAAATTGTGCCAGGCACAACAGACCTCGCCTGACAGCAGCTATTTTATTGCTGTTAAATACTGACTCGTTTCTGCCATTTAGCGTCAGTGCACAGTTAAAGTCTCAGGTAATGGCGCAAAAGTCTTCAAGTTATGCCCTCTGATAATCCGTGATCTTGCGTTTGACCTTTCATGGTCACTCAAGGTCAAAGGTCATGCTGCCAAATGAAAACCCACATGAGACTTCCTATATCTTGGTAATAGTAAATAGTGTATCTCTGTCTTCAGTGAGTTTCAAGCTATAGCCCCCTCCATAAATGTGACGTTGAGTTTGACCTTTCAAGGTCACTTATGGTCAAAGATCAAGGTACCAGTTAAAAACACATATGGGATTTCCTATGTATTGATAATAGTAAATATCTTTCTGTCCTCAACCAGTTTCAAGTTATAGCCCCCTGAATATCTGTGACCTTGAGTTTGACCTTTCAAGGTCAAAGGTCTTGGTGCAAAATGAAAGCCCATATTACGAGTTCCTGTGTGTTCCTAATAGTTAATGTCTCTATCTTCAACTGTTTTCATATTATAGCCTTCTGAAAATCCGTGACTTTGATTTTGACCTTTCAGGGTTACTTGATTACCTCCAAAATTTAATCACTTTCTTTGGGGACCAGTGCCCACTTATCTTGAAAGTTTCATGCAATTTCATTCAACCGTTTTTCCTTAATATCGCCAGCAAACAAACGAACAAAGAAATGACCAAAAACAATACCTTGTCGGACTCCATCTGTGCGAGGTAAAAGTCTGATAGATGGCTATCCTGGTAAAAGATATAGCTGCATGGACTAGAACTGGATAACTCCACTGACATCCACAATGCAGTACAGTATGTGTAATCCCAATACACGAGCCATCATACACCGTAGGAGAAAGAGAACACCATTGCTTGTCGGGCTGAGGCTGATATTCTGGGTGAACTGGGTTGTTTTTATATACCTCCGATTCCAGCTTTGTCGAGTCTGAATCACTGGGACTTCTTGGTTGGATCTACACTCTTGGTTTTAGGAATCAAAGTTACACAGAGAGGAGGATTGAGTTGTAACTTGATGGTGATGATGATGATGAGTGATCTGTGCCCTTTTTTGTTAGCTCTCCCTCCTTGGGCATTTCTTTTTCTGTTTCTGAATCCTTACCACCTCCTTTATTGGTGAAAATTGGGTTGAAATGATGCTGATTGATGATGATGTTATATCTTGTTTCACTCTTGCAGGCCACACTTCAATTGGTGCACTGGGTGACAGCTTCTATGAGTACTTGATCAAGGCTTATATCCAGTCTGGAGGTACAGACGAGGTAGCACGAGAGATGTATGAGGAAGCAGTAGGTGTCATCACTAACCGCCTGGTCATGAAGAGTCACTCAGGCCTCACATATCTTGCAGAGAGCAAGTTCAACCGGTTGGAGCACAAAATGGACCATCTCGCATGTTTCTCAGGTATTGTATTTTTCCATGCATGTCATAAATAAGTACCAAAAATATGAGTAGATGCTTTGAAATCCATTTTTCCTCACAACTCTATTTATATCAGGTTTTTGCTGAACCATCCATTACAGTCTGCATTTTACTGTCCCACCTTGATCCGATTTGTTTGTGGCCACCCCAAACGGGATTGAGGCGTCTGGCAATAGATAGACCTTGATCACTTCAGTCATTTTGTTTGTTTTGTTTATTTGTAAAGGCTCCAACATGCCTGCATGTGTGGGCTTTGGTTACCTAATGGCAGCTCTTCATACTTCTCAATTTGTGGCATCCTCCTATCTAGCCCCTTATCCCTGAGGTCACACTGTGACCTTGTACCAAGTTTTTTTTTGGCCTGCCTCTTGCAACCCTACCCATATTTTTCACACCTCTCACCTTCTGCACCAAGTTGTCATCTTCCATCCTCTCACCATGCCCAAACCATCTCAGAGTACTTATACATTCAATTCCCTTCCTCTTAAACTTAGCTGTAATACTAATGTTCCCCCAGACCTCACACAGAAGGACGCATGGCAGCACTACACATCCATCTAATCATTATCATTTTTTTATGTTTGAACCTACAAATATCCTTTTCCTTTACTGCCCAGGTCTCACTACAGTACTGTACAGCATTACACTCCTAACACATGTTGCATACAAGGATCCCTTAGCATGGTGTGAGACCCCTCACAGTGTTAGGATAGGCAACCTCTCCATGAATTTCCTCCTTTAGTCAATATATAACATGTTCCCAAAGTAACAGAACTCTTCACACACTATAAAGACTTTCCAGCAAGGTCAGTCCTTTCATGACTGTAAATCTCTATATGCTGTCCCTGACACACCTCACACACAAAATCATCATTATTTTGCAACTCACTTCTAATACCATTACATCTCTATGCACCCACTTGTCACAAACACTGCACAAGATGGAGTTACTTCCCACGCCCTTATGGCAAACTGCTCATGGCCACACTCCTTCTGCTCCAACAGTACCACAGCTAGTCCTAGATATCTTATACCCTTGTACCCCATTCCATCTCGCTGCTTCCTAAATCTTTCCACTACCTCCTTCTCACATACTCCACAATTAACGCCAAGGCATCAGCATACAACATCACCCATGGGAGTCCATTTCTAATGTCATGTGAGATCTTCAAGCACCATGATAAACAATAACAGGCTCATGACTGACCCATGCACACCTACATTAAGGGAAAACTCATTGCTTAAATCTCTGGTCACTCTCACCAGGGTGCGAGCACCTTCGTACATAGCCATAACCACTTTAACCAGCCACTTCTCAATCCCAAGCTTTCTCATTACCTGCTTCACCACCCCCCTAGGGTCTCTGTCAGAGGGCTTGTACAGATCAAATATTTTTCCTGAAGCTTTTGGACAGCATTTTAATTTTATTTTATTCATGCTATGTGTAACTGATTTTAGTTTTCTTGGGGTAAACCTTTCAAATTAGAGGGGATAGATGTATCCTTCATTAACCCATTCATGACTAGAGCTCATTCCAGAATTGAATAAAATTGTCAGGTGGCTTCTTGTTACAGTGAAAATACAGTATGTCATTATGTTGAAATGGTTAAGGAAAGTAGGACTAGTTTGATGATGAAACAGCTGAAGATATTTGTGCTTTTTATCCCCTTCAGTTTGGTTATGTAATGATGAAAACAGCTGCAGACATTGGTGCTTTTTATCCCCTTCACACTGATTATTTAATATATATTTTGGTCTTGTTTCCTGTACACAATTATATTCCCCATGTTGAACTGGAGGGGTCAGATATAACTGCCACTAACCTCATTAAGCAAGATAATGCTTTCCCAAGTTGAAGAAATTTATTTGTAAGTAACAAGAACTAGCCAGTAATTCATTGTTTACATATTCACTCATTTGGGATAACTCACAAAAATAAGTAGTGCACTGAGATAGATGCAGTATATACAGTATAGTAATTGAATTGCAAATTGTGAAGGTTCAGGAAAAGTCAGTCATTTTGATTAGTACAGGCTGTTCTCATAACTCAGGGATTAGTTAAAAAAATGCCACAATTTTTTCCATAGCACTATTGCTGTAAATGGAAGGAAATTGGCAAATTAGCTCTGTAGGTGGCAGTGAACTTTAAGTGGTCCTTTTCCTTTTACTGTAATTATTGTGGACTTAATGGGAAAAAAGAAGCAAGAAAAAAAAAAAAAAGGTTGCTTATAATGAGGAGTTGAGGCCTCATGTGGAAGAAGGTACCAGCGTGCCAAATTCAAGTACAGTACAGTACAGGTGATCCCTGAGTTACAATTGAGTTATGTTCTGAGAAACTGGGCTCAAGTGGAATTTTTTGTAAGTCTAAAATGCATTTAATACACCTAACCAACTGAACATCATTGCCTAGCCAAGCCTACCAAGCCTATACACCTACATTAGCCTACAGTTGGGCAAAATCATTAACACAAAGCCTGTTTTATAATAAAGTGTTGAACATCTCTTGTAATTTATTAAATACTGTACTGAAAGTACAAAATTGTGAAGTTGAACTTTTGTAGGTAGACTTCGTAAAACGGGAAGTGCATGTACAGTAATCACTCCAATATCCGACGTAATAGAGCCATTGGTAGGTCCGGTTATTGGTTTTGTCCGGATATTGGGCCCCAGCTTATGGACTTGTACTTATGGACCCTAACTCAGAGAAACACCTATACAACTCCCTCTGGACATGCATAGCACTTATTTAACACCCAAATCACATCAATAAGGCACATAAATGACTGAAATAAATGCAAAAGAAACATAAAATGAGGGTTTAGAAGTATGTTCATACATTAATAAACATTCTGGTACTTATGGACCCTAACCTAGCCTAACTCAGAAAAACACATTCCTACTGCACATGCATGAGGTAAGTATAGTATGGAAAAAAGTACAGTATGAAACATTCTGGTAAGTATAGTATGGAAAAAAGTACAGTATGAAACATTCTGGCTACTTACAGCAAGTCCCTGGCCACCTCGATGAATAATCGCCTCCTCTCGGACTCTGAGAGTAAGAACGATTTCCTGAAGCACTTGCAGTACACTCTTCCTGAAGTCTTGCACTGAACTTAGTCAATAACACACAGAAGTCCGTTCTCTTCACAGTGTTCACTTTAGTCCAAATAATGCTCCATTTCAATTTAGTGTTGCACATTAACTTTTCCCAATCTTTTCAAAATTTCCAAAGCCAAAACAAAGAAGTCTATTTACGTTAAATTTAGTTTCCACTGAGTCTTTTCTCTCAACTCGAAAACCTTAACACAACACACCGTTTTTTTCACTGCACAACACTCAAAAATCCCGTGTGGTCTAGTGGAAAAGTTCTTGCTGTTTATTCACTGTCAGAGTCCGAGAGTATCACTGGCAGGCGACCAAGGGGTGCATCGCTGGGTCATGGTGATGGCATACCCACTGCAGAGGACTCTGAGGAAAGCCGCAAACTCCACCGTGGCTGATGTGCTGGGCTGTGGCTCGGAGCATGAGGGCCTGTCTTGGGGAGGCAACGGAGTGGAGCCAGGGCTGGGCACAGGGGGGGTCACGGGCCTGAAAAAACTGTCAATCGTTGACTGACGCAAGGACCGACGATTCTGGCGATTGATGATGCACTGCCTGAAAGCACGCACTTCCTCCACGAGTCCCAAGGGCCCCATCTCCCTGTCGCAGTCCGGGTGTTCCAGGTAGTCTAGGACGAATTCTAGATGTTCCCGGAGTGCGCTCAGCTTGGGGATGGCTGGAGTAGTGTCCTGCTGAGAGGAGTCTGCATCATTGTCGCCTTCGTCGTCGGAATCTTCAAGTTCGGTACTGACACCGGCAACCGAAGACGCGATCTCGATATCAGACAATGTCTGATACCCAGGATCGCCCTCGTCGTTGTCCAGCCACTCACGAATATCGTCCACATCAACGTCGTCACCGTGCTTACATAGCCGTGCATGGAAGTCATCCACGTCAAACCCTTGAAAATCGTACTCCACATCCGTTCCGAGAAGCAGACGAGACCAACCATTTTCAAGAGTTTTCACAGGGACTTCCTTCCATGCACCAGCCCAGTTGTACAACGCAGACTTGATGTTGTAGCGGCGAAGGTTTTCCAAAGTCCGCTTGCCTCATGTGTCACGTCCTTCCCTGCGCTCGTCCTCGTCCTCGAGAACAACCATCACCTCGTCCAGGAACTTCTGACAGTACAGGCGCTTTGTTGCCACGATCACTCCTTGGTCCATGGGTTGAATGAGAGCAGTCATATTAGGTGGCAGAAACATGCACCTAATACGGCCATTCTCAGCAACCAAGTCCTTGTCGCACGGGTGGGCAGGTGCATTGTCGAGCAGAAGGAGAGCCTTTACCTGGTCGCGAGGGATTCCCAGTGTCTTCATCTGGTAATGGATGACCTCCTTGACGAAGTGACAGTGAAACCAGTCTTTGAAAATCACAGCTGTGAACCATGCTTTCAAAGAATGGTACCAGTTGACAGGAAGGACATCCATCACCCCACAAAGGCACCAAGGCTGCTTCGCACGGCCAACAACAACGGGCTTAAGCCGGTGCATGCTGTTAGCACTGGCACAACACAAAGCAGATATCCGTTCCTTGGAAAGCTTGCGGCCAGGTACACGCTTCTCCGTCTCCTCGGCTAGAGTGTTCGTTGGCAGCGAGCGATAGAATAGGCCAGTTTCGTCAGCATTGTAGAGTTGACCGAGAGTTAGGCCCTCCCTGTCGATCAAGCCTTTCACCTTGTGCCGAAACTCATCAACTCCATCCTCGTTAGCATCCAATGCTTCGCCATGTGCTTTACGGTTAGTAAGGCCATGTCGCAACTTGAACGCGAAGAGCCAACCCTCGGATGCCTTGAAGTCTAGGGCGTCGTGAAGCCTTGCGAACTTCTCAGCAGCAGCCTTCAGCTCCGTTCCACGTACCATCACACCAGCTGCACGTTGCTGTCAGTACCAAATCAACGTGGATCGGTCGATTTCTGCAAACTTGGGGGTAAACATAACCTTCCTTACCACGTTGCGTTTGCTTTTCAACGAGAAGTCAGCCGTGTACTGCATGAGTTTGTCTCGGTAATGTTTGATATCGAACAAAGTCGACCGGGCCAGGTTGTACTCGTGGAGAATGCGGGAAGAAGACCAACCCGCATCAACTTTCTCCAATATCTCCCTCTTCTTTTCCAGAGTCAACACCACTCTCTTCCTTTTCTCAGGTGGCGGGGCCATCATCACACACACTAAGAGGAGGCCCGAGAGCAGCAGGAGGCCCTGCAGCAGGTACGGCACCACCACAAAAGCGAGCACGTGGGCAGCCATTGCGAAGAGCGTAGTCGCAGTGAGAGACAGGCGGGAAGTGGGGAGGATGCAGCAGCGCTCTATTGGACGTCGGAGGAATGACGCACCAAAACAATGCTCTCCCGCGGCGCGCGCGGCAAGTTCAAATTACAGACGGGAAAAAAAAAATCTTTTTTTTTTTTTGGGGGGGGGGGGGGGTCGGGCCATTTTGGGAATGTTGGATCCCAGGACGATAAGGTCCGGGTAGTGGGGATATTCGGTTATTGGGCGTCCAGTTATTAGAGTGATTACTGTACTGGAGAAAACGATGTTCATACTTGGACAACCAAAATAAACAGCCATGACGATTATTTTTGGAGCTTTAACCCTTTAACCGCGGGTATTGTTTTGGTCTGACTGTCCTCTCCCGCGGGGGTTTCAGCCAAATGTAAACAAACCTTTTAACCTTAATAACTCTGCACAGAATAAAGCTAGAGAAAAAAATAAGGTACCATTAGAAAGTACTAACCTTCAGCTTTCCATTGATGTAGATTTCATGACTTCGTTGACTTTCACAGGACGGGCAGTGCCGTTAGAAGTGAGGGGTGTAAAATCACTATTTTTCGCTCACACATCATTACCTTCGCTCATACACCATTACCAAATGCCAACCTCATTCTGATAATAATACTATAAACATATATGAACACTGCACATACGATAAACACCCACTCTGTGTTCACTGAGGCAGGTAAAAGGCACTGTAATTACCTGCACTTCACTGCCACATCAGCGGTGTTGTAATCACTATTTTTCGCTCACACACCATTACCAAATGCCAACCTCATTCTGATAATAATACTATAAACATATATGAACACTGCACATACGATAAACACCCACTCTGTGTTCACTGAGGCAGGTAAATGGCACTGTAATTGCCTGCACTTCACTGCCACATCAGCGGGGTTGTAATCACTATTTTTCGCTCACACACCATTACCAAATGCCAATGACATTCTGATAATAATACTATAAACATATATGAACACTGCACATACGATAAACACCCACTCTGTGTTCACTGAGACAGGTAAAAGGCACTGCAATTGCCTGCACTTCACTGCCACATCAACATGTGTTGTCACTCACACAGCTGGACAGATACTGATGCGCGCTTGGTCAGGGGTGGGGTGGGGGGCCCAGGGGGGGGGAGGTGGGGCCCCAGGGGGAAAGAGGGAGAGGTGGGGGTCGGCTGGAGTGAAAGAACTTAATAGCTACTCTCCCTTGAAACAATTGGCGCACGGAAAAAACGCGGGGTATTCAAAATATTCACAAACATTCGAGAATGACACCCGCGGTTTGGTCCAGTTTTTGCAACGTCATTCTGGAATGACACCCGCGGTTAAAGGGTTAAGACCCAATTTTTTTTTTTTTTTTTTTTTTTTTTTTTTTTTTTTTTTTAAGATGAAGCTTAGGAAGTGAATGCTATGATTAGTCTTTAAACAATATCATGCCTGCTCCTCCCCCCACCCAAAGAAAGGGGGGAGGGCTTTGTGGCAGGCTGTATTTGAGTATGCTTGTTTGACTGCAGTTCCATCCATCCATCCATCATCCAATCCTGTGTCACCCCACAAAGAGTGTAGGAGCCTTGGGCTAGGCAAGTTAATCCTCACATTTAAGATGAGAGTGACCAGCCTCACTCATCCTTGAGTGACATTATGTGAACAGTTAACCCCAACCATCCCTTGGATATAAACCTTCACAGGCTTAGTCTGATTGGAGCACCTAAATTTCCCATTAAACCGCCAGGTGCCATAATTTGGTTATATGGTTACCACCCAGTGTAGTAAATGGTTTCCTGGTGTAAAGGAAACCATTTGTCTTGTCACTTAGTGTAGAGTCACCCATAGCCAGAAGGAGGAGGAAAGAATGAAGGAAAGAAAGACAGAAGAGGGAATGTAAAGTCACATGTAGGCAGATGGAAGAGGAAAAAATGAAGGAAAGAAAGACAGAAGAGGAAGGAAGGAAGAGAGGAAAGGGCAGACACCCAAAGCAGCACTACATCGAGTGAGTGGATGGTGAGTGCCTCCACTTATTCATTAGGTTCACAGTTGTGAATGATAATCAGCCATAAGTAACTCCCCGGTAAGAAATACTATTCTAAATCTTCGACATGAGGTAAAACTGCAAAAAAAAAGATGTGGTCAGCAGCCCATGGGAGGCCACCTTGTACTCACACATTTGCCTGCTCATCACTGACCACTATACATATTTCCCCCCCCCCACCCTCCCTCCATGCATCTCACTCTCACTTTCCCTGCAAGCTTCACCATCCTACCCCCAGACTATTATTATTACAGTGCAAAAAATCCTCTTGTTTGTGAAACAAAAGAAAAAGTGTGATAAAAGGTACTATTAAAAGAAAAAAAAGATGAAATCAGTGTTGGACATTCATCATTGGAAAGCATTAGTATGGTAATACAAGAGTAATGATCCTGTAAGAAACCAGTGCCATGAAAAACATTACCAGTTAAAGCAAAAACGACTATTATTATTATTGCTCACAGAGTAATGGTAGATGGTTGCAAACCATCATGCCGTCACTTGATGTTGTGCTGCCTGCATCATCATTCACTTTTGTCATTTTTTGTCCGTGTCTACTTTCATCTCTTCCTACTTCTTTTCCTTTCTTCCACCTTTGTATTACTCTTCTCTCTGCTTCAGGTGGCTGTACACTGAGTGACAAATCTAATCATTTCCTGTAACTCTTGCTGTGGTGAGGCACTGTCTACCACAAAGGAACAATGGTTCACTGCATGGGACAGCTCTTCAGGGGCATTTACATGCCTGTGGTTAATAAGTGCTGAGTCAGACAGACTGGGATTGATTAACACCAACCACTACTCACAGAATCTTCAATAGTCTGTTTTTAGCAGACAGCCTGTTATGTAACACTTTCCATAGAGGAGAGGGGTTGAAAGTGATATCCATAACAACAAAGTTTGGTACAGGGTGGGTTATTGGTACCTTCTTTCATGTGGTGCCTCACTTACTGTATGTGATGACCATTATTTTGTGAGTGCATTATCTATTATGCATCCAGACCACACTTAAATGCTACCTTAAGTTAAATTTCAAGGGAAACTTTTTTTCATCATCACCAATCCATCCATCACCCAATCCTGCGTTGCCCCATAAATAGGAGCCCAAGGCTAGGCAAATTGGTCCTGACATTGAAGATGAGGGTGACCAGCCTCACTCATCCCTGAGTGGCATTACGTGAGCAGTAAACCCCAACCACCCCTTGGGTATAAACCGACACAGCTCAGTCTGATTGGAGTGCTTTAATTACTCAATAAACCACCAGGCGGCATAATTTGGTTATATGGTCACCACCTAGCGTAGTATGTGGTTTCCTGGTGTACAGGAAACCATTTGGTTTGTGTAGAGTCACCCAGAGGAAGAAGGAGGAGGAAAGAATGAAGGAAAGAAAGACAGAAGAGGGAGTGTAGAAACTTTTTTATTTTTGAATAATGTTAAAAGCACAAAAACATTCATTTCTGCCATTGAAAGAATTGCACATTCATTTTCGAAGGCTCCAGCATACTTGCATGTGCCGGCCTTGGTAACCCCTGGCGGCCCTCCATGCTGCTTGATCTCTGGCAGCTTCCCTGTTTAGTCCCTTAACCCTGAGGTCACACTCAATAACCTCATCCCAGGTCATTTTCGGTCTACCTCTCGCTACCCTACCCCCAACATTAACACTTCTCACTTTCTGCACCCAATTATCATCCCCTATCCTCTCCACATGCCCAGACCATCTCAATTTACCTCTCCTCATCACAGCACCAATACATTCCTGTCCCATCCTACCTCTCAACTCTTCCATCATAAACCTAGCTCTCCCAGGCCTTGCACTCAAGGATGCACTGCACATCCACCTAATCATTGCCATTTCTGTATGTTTGAGCCTGCGAATATCCTCTCCATTATTGCCCAGGTCTCACTACCATACAGCATTACATTCCTAACACATGCCACGTACAAAGATCCCTTAGCTTGGAGGGAGAGACCTCTCAGTGTCAGGAGAGGCAACAGCATCCTGAACTTATTCCAACCACTCCTCACATTAACCACAGAGCTCGCTCCTGCCCCGCCTACAGCACATATCATGTCTCCCAAATAACAAAACTCGTCCATACACTCAAGACACTCACCATCAAGTTCAGTCCTTTCACGCTGGGCAATATCCACATGATTTCCACAACACACCACACACATGAAATCATCATTATCTCGCAGTCTGCCTCTAATACCACTACATCTCATATGCACCCACTTATCATAAATACTGCACAAGATAGAATTACTTCCCACACCCTTGTGACAAATCATACATTGCCACTCACTCTCTTCTTCTACAGTACCACCCCCAGCCCTAGATACCATCACTTTTGTTTTATGTACATTTACTTTTAAGCCCTTGTGCCCCATACCATCTCTCCACTTCCTAAATCATTCCTCCACCTCCCTTTCTTTCTCTGCAATCAACACCAAAACATCAGCATACAACATCTCTCCATGGGAGTCCATTTCTGAAGTCACGTGAGAGGGCTTCAAGTACCATGATACACAACAAGGGGCTCAAGATTGACCCCAGATGCACACCAACATTTATGGAAAACTCATTACTCAAATCTCCATTCATCCTTACCTGGGTGTAAGCACCCACATACTGTACATGGCCCTAACCACCCTAACCAGCCACTCCTCAATCTCAAGCTTTCTCATTCCCCACTTCACTACCTCTCTAGGAACTGTCAGAGGCCTTCTCCAAATCAACAAAAACAAAGTACAGTTCCCATATTTTTCCTGAAACTGTCGAACATTGAATATGGTAGCAGTGGTACCTTTGCCTGGCATAAACCCAAACTACATCTCATCAATATTTACTTTTTATCATTATACTTTCTAGAACTCTCTACATTACCTTCATTATCAGGTCTAAAAGATTTATGCCTCTACAGTTTCCTCATTCCAGGGCTAATTTCCTCTTTCCAGGGCATCACCCTTCCCCTTGTATACATTTACAATTACACTTTTTTGCCAGTCATCTGGGAGATCACACTCATATATAATTGTATTTATCAGGTCATTGACTAACCTCACTCCTTTATCTCCTAAGGCTTTCAGCATTTTAGCAGTCAACCCAGACACACCTGCTGCCTTCCCCACCTGCATCCTGCTTATTGCCTCAGTCACAGTTGTAGTGTCAATGAAAGGCCAAGGGACAGACACTGGATCTGCTGGTTCCAAACCTTCCTTTTCCCAGTCAAACTCCTCATTCAACAACCGGCTGTAATGCTCTGTCCCTGTGTCTTTAATATCCCCACTGCTCACCATTGCCTTTCCTTCATCATTCTTCACACACTGTGCACCTATGACATCCCTATTCTCTCTCTTCATCTGATTTGCCACCAAGTAAAAGTCTCTGTGACTCAGACTTTGCCCTGTAGACCTTTTTTCTAGCCCTACACTTGGCAGCAAAGTATTTCTCTTTGTTACCACCCTTCTTCCATTCCTGGAAAAGCCTTCTTTTCTCCTTAACTGCAGCTTCTACACCCTTATCCCACCACCAAGTCACTTTATGTGTTGTTGGGCCTCATGTCCATCCACATACTGAATCAGTAACTCTCAAGAGGTTGGTCTTGAGGGCTCTATACTGTTCATTAACATTTCCATCCACGTTTCCCTGTTTAGCCACCACTCTCCTCATCTCACTATAGAATGCATCCCGTACTGCTTGGTTTTTCAATTTCCACATTTTCCTGCCTGGTGCACAGGTCCCTTTTTTCATCACCTGCTCCTTAAGCACTGTATCACATATCAATAACTTGTGTTGCTGCACACACTCCTCACTTCCTATAACTTTAACATCCCTCACTAGCCTCCTATCAGCCCTCCTGACCAGGAAGTAGTCTGTCTTGCTGCTATTTCCCCCAGACTCGAATGTAATCAACCTAGTCTCTCTTTTCCTAAAATTTGTGTTGCACATAATCATGTTCATTGCCTTCCCAAACTAAAGTATCCTTTCCCCTTCCTCATTTCTTGTACCATATGCACATCCCCTATGTATTCCTTCATATCCTTGAGCTGCTTCACCTACATGACCATTTAAATCCCCCCTTAATACTGCAATCTCATCATCCCCCGTACCACTTGAAGCACAACAAACTGTCTGTCTATCTATATGCTTAGGCTGCTTTCCCCGAGGAAAGGGAGGTAACCGAGACAGGACAACACACTCCCAATTAACTCATCCACACACACACTTTTATTCGTATCTTAGCCCCAAGGGAAGAAGGGACAGATCCTCACCACACCACACCGTACAAGGGTCAGCTGCGCAGTGCAGTCAGCGACATCCGCAGCAGGGCCTGACAGTAGAGCTGGTATACCCTTGCTACATCATAATGGATTCATCCCCTTACCCACACTTGACCTGATCAGCTGATCAGACCAAATGCAAGAGAATATCCCCTCAGGGCCACGTCACCATTTACTCATTCACAGTTTCTCTCCAGTCATTCCTATCATGCACAGCCACTCGTCCTTGCTCAACAAAGATCCCTCTTGCATCTAATGCTCTCTTTACACTGTCCGTCTATCCTATTTGTTGTCTTCCTTTCAGCCTTACACCTGTCATATCCGATCCAGTTTTTCTTTTCACCAATCGCTCTTCATCCATTCTCTCCAAATGCCCAAACTATCGCAACACTCTGTGCCTAACTTGATCAGCCATCTCCCACATAGCTCCAGTTCTCCTTTGCTCCTCATCATTTCTCACTTGTTCCATACACGTTACTCCACACATGGTCCTCAGACACCTCATCTCCAGTACATTTAAACTTTTCGTCTCTGCCACAATCATATTCCATGTTTCAGCCCTATATAATGCAATCAGTACCACTACACCCTCATACAATTTTCTTTTTACATTCATTTTAAGTTGGGGGCTTTTTGTCTCATTAACTCTCCTCATCTTGCTTGCTCCCATTAACCTCTGTCTCTTCACCTCACTGTTGCATCTTTATCTCCTTTCTGTCACTGCTTCTATGCTCGCTGGTCCTCTGAACTGTCTGCTTGCATCCCTCCACCTCTACGACGGGTGCAGGGCATTCGTCTAGCGGCAAATTCTAGTCCATTTTCTGTCCAACTCTCTAATGAAAGATTTAACCGGTGCTCCCAGTCCTTCATTTATGCAACAGGTTAACTCTGGAACTGTCTCCCTCTGTCTGTATTTCCTGCTAGCTGTGATCTCCAGTCTTTCAAACACAGTGTGTCCAGGCATCTCGAAATGATTGGATCTTGACTTTGGCTCTCTCTTGTATTTTGTTTTTCTCTTGGAAGGAACAGTTTGTGGGCTTGTGGCCTTTGGTTCCTTCCTCCTAGCATTGGAAAAAAAAAGAAAAAAGAAAAAAAAGAACAACATCTAAACACATTTTTTCATTCCTCCCAGCATATTTCCTACTTCATTCGTTCTAAACTTCACTTCTACATCTATTCTTCCATCCACAGCAACATGTGACCCTAAATACTTAAAACACTCAACCTCCTCAAGCAACTCACCATTCAAAACTATACTCATCCTCCTACCATCCACCAGCCTCATACAGTTCATCACTTCAGTTTACTCTTTCTCATTTACTCTCAATTTCCTCATTTCACACACCCATCCAAACTCCTCTACCAACTGTCTCAATCTGTCCTCCGAATCAGCCACCAGTGCAGAGTCAGCAAACAGCAAACTGTAAGTGAAGAAAAAGGTGTTAAGCTCTGTAGTCCAGTTGTGTAATATATAATTTTTTCCTTTCTTATCCAGATGGTTTTGCTCATTGTGAGGAGGACCTTGTGCTTTTTTGAAGGGATTAAGTCTATACAGTATCATATTTAACTCTTCCAGTTAGAAAAGTCTCCCCAGAGTTGAAGAAAATAATGTGGTGGCCAAAATAATGCACACTCCACTGAAGCAAAAATTACCTAATTAAAAATTTTTTATATTTCCCATCAACTTAATAATGAAATACCTTGATTGAAATAACTTTAAAAAAGTACTGTATGTACCTTTACAGGTGGAATGTATGCCCTTGGTGCCAAGCGTCTACAAAACCAGCTTGCCTCAACCCATATGGAGATTGCTGAGGGTATTGCAAACACCTGCCACGAGTCATATGCACGAACACCTACTGGTCTAGGACCAGAGAGTTTCAGGTTCACTGAGGGTAGTGAAGCTCGGGCTCTAAAGTCCTCGGAGAAGTATTACATCCTTCGACCAGAGGCCATTGAGACCTGGTTCTACATGTGGCGCTTCACTAAGGACCCTAAATATCGAGAATGGGCCTGGGGGGCTGTTCTGGTGAGATCCTTAAACCATTACAGTATATGATTTTCTCTGTGTGAATGCATGCATGTGTGTGACTGTGTGCAGAGAGAAAGAGAGAGAGAGAGAGCAGTTGCATGGCTGACCAGCCCAGCTAGTATATAACAATTTCAGGTTAGGTTTTATTTTTTTACGCCATCTTTATAAATCCTTCTGAACATTGTGATTTATGGAGGGAGTTCTTCCCACTCACTCCCTCCTAAAGGTTCCATGCATCACCAGCCCTACCCAGATACCCTCAGCCATTTGAGGTGGGAAAATGTTTGTTTCTGGCAAGTATGCTCCATCACTGTATATTCAGGTCTTGCTGTATGATAGGGTTACGTCAAGTGAAAAGCTATCACATAATGATATATCGTATAGTGAGGTCGATATAGAATGGTTTCATCGGGGAAGGTGCCCTTGACTGTGAAACCTAAAATCTAAAAGAGCTTGCCTTAGGTGCCACTCGGTAGCACTATGCCTTCCACTGGGAGTAGGATGCTTGCCAGATGCAGTTTTCAAGTCACAAGTTTCAGTATTTCACATAAAAAAGTAATCATTTCACTTAATGTTACACACTGCACTATTTGTTAAGCACCTGCATTGTTATTTGGTGATAGCAGTTGATTCAATGGTCTTCCTGCACAAAACGGAATGAAAGACAAATGATTGTAGCAAATGTGAACATTGGGCGGCCATCTTACCTTAGTCCGTTGACTGGAGTTATCATCAGCTGAGTGGGGAGGCTGTGTATATATGGCTGACACGTTATCAGAGTCATAAGCTTCAGTACTTTACACACAAAAAGTTATCACTTCACTTAATACTGCACACTGCACTACAGGCATACCTCAACTTACAAACATAATTGGTTCCAAGAGGCCGTTCACAACTTGATTTTGTTCGCAAAATGAAAATCCCTTACAGTACTACATGTACAACATTAGAAACACTGTAATGTTCACTGATTTGTCTGTAAGGTTTTAAATGTTCGTAAGCAGTTTATATTGTATTCTGAAGTATAAATGCGTAAATTAACACAAGAAATACACAAGAAAAATGCGCAGTAAAAGACATAACACTGTTCCTGCCATTGTCCGATGCCTATTTACAACTGACGAAAGATAATGGAATGTTTGCCACCTGCGAAGATGTGGATGTGACAAGCATTTCATTTTGTTTCGGTAGTTGTAAATATACATCGGACATAAGCGATAACAGAATTATCTTATTTTATAAACATTACTGTAGCTCACCTGAGGGCAGACATAGCAGGACTTGCAGGAAGTGAGAGGAGGTAGGTGGAGGAGTGGAGTTAGTTGGAAGATGCAGGTGAGGAGAGAGCAGTGGGCGAGTCAGGATTTTCGGGAGAAGCAGGCTGAACGGATGTGGGTGAAGGCTCAGCAAAGGAGGTTGAAGGCTCAGCATAGGAGTTTGAAGCCTGTGGTTTGTCTAATTTTGTTTCCATCCATCCATCATCTAATCCTACGTTGCCCCATGAGGAGCCTAGGAGCCCGGGGCTAGGAAAGTTGGTCTTGGCATTTAAGACGAGAGTGACCAGCCTCATTTATCCCTGAGTGGCATTATGTGACCAATAAACCCCAACCACCCCATGGATATAAACCTTCACCGGCTCAATCCGATTGGAGCACTTTTATTACCCACCAAACCACCAGGAGCCAATTTCGTTTCCACCCTTGAGAAAAACCCTGTGATTGACGATTGGGAAGCGTTCTTCTTTCTCTCATCAAGGATGAGACGATAGCAGGCCATGGCATCATGCACAGCAACATAGACTCTGCCAAACCGGTTGGCATTCAGATCCTGTTCTTCAAAGAAGCAAGCCCTTTCTCTGTCATACAAAAGGTAACTGTTAACCCCTTAATAGTCATTTTCCTGGTCTGAACTTCAGATTCAGCCTCTTCCTCCTTCCACTGTAAGTCTAACTTCATTAACTCCTCATTCGTCAGTTCCTTCTTATGAGCCTCCAGTAACTCATCAAAGTCCTCTTCCTCCAGATCCATATTTAATTCCTTACTCAGTGCCACCTTGTTAGAAACAACGTCATTGTCCGTGAAGCCTCTGAAGTTCTGCACAAACTGGGGGCAAAGGTGCTTCCACACACTGTTCATATTAGTCTGTTTCACCTCATGCCAGGAAGCAGTGATGTTTTGGATGGCGTTATAGATGTTATAACCCTTCCAAAAATTATGCAAAGTCTTGCCTTCCTCAGCCTCAGTTGCTGCTACTGCCTGTCTCAGTGTATGGCAGAGGTAGTACCTCTTGTAGGTGGCAATAACTCCCTGATCCATGGGTTGGAGGAGTAAGGTTGTGTTTGGTGGCAGGTACACAACCTTAATGTTGGGGTGATAGGTTGGGAGGGTGTCCAGGGGCATTTTCAAGGACAAGGAGAATTTTGAAGGGAATGTTCTCCTCCTTGCAGTATTTCTCTGCATGTGGCACAAAGTGGTTGAAGAACAAGTCCTCAAAAAGGGCAATGGTAATCCATGCCTTGCTGTTTACCATCCATATCACTGAGAGGGATGCCTTTGGGATGTTCTTCAGGGCACGGGGATTGGCTGAGTGATACATGAGGAGAGGCTTCAGTTTGCAGTCACCTGAAGCATTGCCACCCAGCAGAAGAGTTAGCCTGCCCTTAGAGACCATAAATCCTGGCATACTCTTCTCTTCCTTAGATATGAAGGACCTGTTGGTCATTCTTTTTGAAAATAAACCTGTCTCAGAAACACTTGCTCAGGGAGGTAGCCGCCCTCCTTGATGATCTCTGCCAACATAGACGGGAACTCCTTTGCTGCCACTGTGTCCGCACTAGCTGCCTCACTGCTTACCTTCACGCTTTGTGATTTAGAGTGGTAAAACCATCCAAGACTTGCATTAAACTCTACATCCTTTCCTCAGGATATTTCTTCTTTAGGTCCTGGAACAGCTTAGTTGCCCTCTCCTGTATCAGCCCCATGCTGATAGGGATGTGCTAGTGAATCTGGTTGTCTATCCACACACTCAGAAGTTTCTCCTCCTCCATAATTAACCCACATTTTTTGGCAATCATGGTGGACTTCATGAACACAGCACCCTTTGCATGCTTAAGAATACACTCTTTATCCTTAACAATTGTCCCCACAGTTGATCTGCTCATCCTAAATGAATCCGCCACTGCACTGATTCTTTCACCTCATTTAACGTGCTTTATTATTTCGAGTTTTTGTTCCATAGAGATGGCATGTCACTTCCTAGATGAGTTAGAAGCACCACTATCAACACACTTGCATTTATCAGCCATATTAAATGGAGTGAAAGTATTAAAAGCACAATGAGCAGTAATTCTCTCTCCTCCAGGTGAACAAAACAAAAACAAAAGATGGCAGGTGAGCCCCCTAGCACCCACACTGCTGCCAAGCGACCCACCTTGCAACTACTGTCACCCGCCACATTCAAAAGTGGTCGCAATGGGCCACTTCAAGCTAAATTAGTTTTTTGTGATTATGTTTCTACCTGTAAAATGTTGATTATTTTTTTCGTGTTCTATCTATCTATCTATCTATAGCCCGACGCCCTAATCCCGCAAAGGGTGGCCGCAGACAAAACGCCTCCAAGTCACTCTGTCACCCACCATTTGACTCCCCTCCCCCCAACTCACCCCCCCCTCCCTCATATACCTCTCAACTCCATCCCTCCACCTCATCCTCGGTCTACCCCTCCCTCTCCCTCCCTCCACCTCACCTACATACACCCTCTTAGTCAGTCTTTCATTCTCCATCCTCTCCACATGTCCAAACCACCTCAGTGTATTTCTCCTAATCTTTTCAACCACATCCACATCTACCCCACAACATTCCTTCACTTCTTCATTCGTCAACCTGTCCCTCCATGTCACTCCACATGCTCCTCTCAAGTAACTCATTTCCACTGCTCTCACTCTTGACTTGTTCCCCTCTTGCAAGGTCCACGCCTCGCTTCCATACGTCAGGGTAGGGATCACAATACCATCATGCAGTGACTTCTTAACTTCCATACTCACCTCCCTATTTCTCATCACTGCTTTCAGTGTGCCAACAACCTTCCTTCCCTGCTGTACCCTTTCACGTACTTCATCCCCCAAAGTTCCATCCTTACTCATCACACTACCCAAGTACTTGAATGCACTCACATTCTCCATATCCTCACCATCCAACCTCACTGCACACTCTGTGACTTCATTCCTCTCAAACACCATAACTTTACTTTTGTTTACATTAACTTTCAGCTTCCTCCTCCTACACACTGTCCCAAATTCATTCACCAAACCTTGCAACTCCCATTCATCTTCACTCAACAATACTGTATCATCAGCAAACAGCAACACCGGAAGCTTCCAAATCTCACCCTCATTCATTAGGGCCACCCCGACATCCACTGCCCTACCTTGTACCTCCTTTACGACCCCATCCATATATATATTAAACAGCCATGGAGACATTACACACCCCTGTTTCAGTCCCACATTGAGATCAAAGAACTCACTCAGCTCACCATCCACTCGCACCGTAGCCCTAGCTCCCTCGTACATACTCTTCACAGCACTCAACAATTTCCCCTCCACTCCATATATTCTTAATACCTTCCACATACCTTTCCTATCTATTCTGTCATAAGCTTTCTCCAAGTCCATGAAGGCAGCGTACACTTTCCTTCCCTTCTCTAGATACTTCTCCACTAAACATCTTAGAACAAATATCTGATCTACACACCCTTTTCCCTTCCTAAATCCCCCTTGTTCTTCTCCAACTAGCTCCTCTGTCATATGCCTAACCCTATCAATGAGTATTCTACCATATATTTTACCAGTCACACTAAGAAGGCAAATACCCCTATGGTTACCACATAATTCTCTCCCCCCTTTTCCTTTGTACAGAGGAACAATTATACCTGATTTCCAGTCCTCTGGAACCCTTCCCTCTTCCCAAGCCAATCTACACAACTTCCATATCCACTCCACAACAATCTCACCCCCATACCTAAGCATTTCACCACACACTCCATCAATTCCTGGGGCCTTTCCCAGCTTAATCTTCTTCATCGCTTCCACTACTTCCGACCTACTGATCTCTTCCTCCCTCCTCTCATCTCTTCTTCTCCCAGCCATTCCCCAACCACTTATACTCACACTGCTCTCACTCTCTACATTCAACAAATCCTCAAAGTGCTCCTTCCATCTCCTCAATTTCTCTCTCTTCTCCACCAACAATCTATTATTCCTATCTTTCACTCCCCTACTATTTCCCCTTTCACACTGCCTTACTTTCTTTACCTCCTTCCAAAACAATTTCTTACTCTCCCTCCATTTCACACTCAGATTCCTCCCAAACTCTTCATCCACTTTCTTCTTACTCTCCTTCACCAGTCTCTTAACCTCCCTTCTCCTGCTCACATATACCTCTCTCTTCTCTCTCTCATCTTCTCCCCTACCTCTACTCGCCAACCATTCACCATATGCCTTCTTCTTTTGTTCCACAGCTCGTTTCACCTCATCATTCCACCATGCTGTCCCTTGCACACCCTTGCATATCCTCCTCACTCCACAAACCACCTCACACGCTGCGCTTATCTCTTCCGTGAATATCTTACATACGTCTTCCACCCCTTCCATCTGCTCTAGCTCATACCTTCCCAATCTTTCTTCCACTATGCTCTTATACTCTGTCCTCCTCTCACTATCTTGCAATTTCTCCACTCTTCTCACAGGAGCTGCTTCCTCCTGTCTTCCCCTTCGCCTCCTCAACCACTTTCTTTGCAGCTCTATCTTGGCCATCACTAAGTGATGGTCCGAGACTCCATTCTCCCACCCTCTCCACACCCTTGCATCCAACACTTGTCATCTCATTCGCTCATCCACACACACGTAGTCTATCATTGCCTTTCGTTCAACAAGTTCACCATCCATCCTCCTTATTACTCTCCATGTATACCGGTGGATCATCTTATGACGAAAGTAGGTGTTGGCTATTGCCAACCCCTTACCAGCACAGATGTCCACCAAAGCACTACCATTCCCATCTACTTCCGCTGGCACACCCCACTGACCAACCACTCCATCCACTCGTACATTCCCGACTTTGCCATTCATGTCTCCAATCAACAGCACTCTCTCGCTCCTCTCAAACTTGTCCATACATGCTTCTACTTTCGCCCAAAACTCATCTTTCACTCTTGCCACTCGATCCTCTGTTGGAGCATACACACATACAATCGCCCATGCTTGTATACCTACTTTCATCCTCACCCATACAATCCTTGCACCCACTGTTCCATACTCTCTTATATTCTCCTTCCACTTCTTGCTTATCATCAGACATACTCCCTCTCTTGCCCTCTCATTCTCACTGACTCCTGCACATATACCTACACCGTATTCCCATTCTCTCATCCCTTCACCTTTTTCCATTTAGTTTCAGTCAATCCACATATATCCACTTTTGCATCCTCAAGCACCTGGACAATCTCTCTCTCTTTCACTTCATCATTCACTCCTCTCACATTCCACGTTCCTACTCTCAGAATGTCCTTTGTCCGTTCCTTAGTCGTGAACGTATGGTCCGTCCGGGTCCGAGGCGCTTTATTTGCTTTTTTAGTTAGTTCTTTTTACGGGGTGGGGCACTAACCCACCACCAACCCTTTTAGTCGCCTCGTACGACAAGCAGGGATACTGGGGGAGTATTCTTGAAACCCCCCTACCCCAGGGGTGAAGTATGTCTGTATTTGTTAAGCACTTGCACTGTTATTTGATGGTAGCAGTAGTGTTTCAATGGCCAATCATGCACAGAATGAAAAAAAGGCAGACAATCACAGTGAATAAAAACTGGGAGACCAGGTTGGCTTAGGCAACTGACTGTTGGCTTTTGTGCATCATCATGTCTCCATGAGATTCTCAGAGGCAGCTGTCAAAAATACACCTTGATCCCAATTAGCACATGATCAAATAGCACAATTTGCATCTTGCACGAACTCTCTCTTAACCCACCCCGTCCCAGAGACGTGAATTCATGTCCTCACATGATGTGCACTCGTATCCCGGAGACGTAAATTAACGCGGCAACATTGCAAGGTCCATAATTTGCACAATTTTCAATTTTCGCGAGTGATTTTTGGCACGTTTACACGGGACACCATCCTCTACAAGATGCCAGGCAGGGACAATGCCTTACCCAGCATGACCTCCTCCCCACCCTGCATGCCCTTTTCTCAGCAATTCACCTGTTATCAGTGACCTGGCCAGTAAAGCCATGTCATGCCACGGTACAAAATTCAGGGCCAGAATGATTCCCCAATCGATGACAATGTGGAGGACAAACATTAGAGGAAGAAACAGTCAGGTAATGTGGCAAAAAAAGGTCAGGAATGGTGATGAGTTAGTGAGTGAAACAATGCTTATAATGCCTATATTACTGTTTGAAAACCAATATACTCTTGTACTACATATAAATTCGTACCAAATAAATAAATAAATACCGTTTATGAGTGGTGTGGAATAGTTATCCTCCCATAGAACTCGTTTTGTTTGCAGCCAGCCTGATAGAAAACCCTGTAAGGTAACGAGGTACTCCTACCTGGATCGAGTATTTTAAACCTCAGGTGAGCAATTTCTCTATGAATTTTCAATGTTTCTCACCAAAATTGGATGTTTGAGCAAAAAAAAAAAAAAAAAAGGTCCAAAAATGTCGGGACTAGGGTGTACCACTGCCCAGAAAACGTCGGGATGGGGGGGGAGTTAACCCCTTAACCGCGGGGCGTCACTTTCGTGACGCTTGGGAGCAAGGGATCATACCGCGAGGCGTCGCTTTTGTGATTCTGTGTTATTTTGAACTCACCCGGGCTTCCAAGTGGGGGCTTGTATCATCTATCAGTACTGCCAATGTCCAACACTAGTCAGCACTCTTAATCTCATCTGTACTCCCATCCATTGTTGACAATTTAGCCATTTCTCCCCGTTCTTGACTCCCCTCCCTACCCCCCCTCCATTACCCTATCCTCTCGCCTGCCTGGCCGTGCTACGCTAAGTAAATCTTCCCTGGAATTTTTCACTGATTTCATCCATTGAAATAAGCCCTATGCCCTATTCTTATACCAAATAATATATACAAAAAGAAATAAGGTAAGTGAGAGAGCCATTCACCTGGAATTGGCTAATTATCACCTGACAGCACCTCACGTGCACTCGTTTGCTAATTTTCGCTGTTTATTTCCCCTTGAAATATGCCGTATAATCTATTTTCGTAATAAATATATATATAAGGTGGGAAGGGAGAAGCCTAAGTGATATTTACATTCACCTGGAACCACCTAATTTATAATGTATTGTCTAGATTTCCTGCCAATCATTTCAGTGCTAAAATTAGCTGTGTCAAGAGGCTAAACGTTGGCATTAATGATTTCCCTAGGTAGGCCTCCACCCCGGCCCACCCTTATCAGTTCACTTTCATCTTCCAGTGTGGGGGTATGTCTGTTAGCTCTTGCTAACTTCAGGGACTTTTCACCCACATGCAAAGGGCCCTGTGACCTTTATCCCCTACTAAACCTCGTGTGGAAAGAGGTAAAGGGCTGACAATTGATAAAAGAGTGACTACGATCTTTCTATTGAGTAAAACAGTGCAAGTGGAATTGTAAATAATGTGTAAACAGCAAGTGAAAGTAATGAATGTAAATATACGTGAACAGTGGAAAATAGTTTTATAAGTTACTTCAAGTGATAGTGCATAACACAGTGTGAATAAAATAGAAATGTAAATAACGTAAATAAAATAGAGAACGTAAATAGAAATGTAAATGAGTAGTATTATAAGAATACGAGTATATATCCTAGGAGTAATGAAAGTGAAAGTTTCACTCTAGCATGTCTGAATACTATGAGTTATGAGAGTAAAATTGAAAGTGACATTCACTCTCAATGCTAGTATACAGGACGAGAAAGTGAATGCTACGTATTTTACTGAAAGAAATAGAATCCCTACAGTGACAATAAACTAATACTACTGAAGGAAACTTATGGATTAAGACTGTAGATATATATAAGTGTTATTTAGTAATAGAAATATAAAGTGTGAGGAGTTTTATGAATAATAAATGACAGAGTACCAAGAGTGAACTAACGCAAGTGCGACGGTCAGACGCGCTCGTAATTTTCATTGCTTTCAACGGTGTTTTTTTTTTTTTGGAGTATGGATCCCAAACTACTTGAAAATCATAGAGTAGTGTTTATAGTTTTAATATCTGGCTGTGGGAATCATATTACGGGTTGTCGGGAAGTGTAAAGTGGAGACTTCATTACCCAACTTCAGAGGTCTCCACAAGTCCTACAGTAACCGACGAAGGCTCAACAAACATTCCAGGAGAAAGCTGAAGGTATGTGCCATAAGCATATTTAATTTTAATATTCTAGGACTGATAACTGATTTTTGGCAAATATTTTTTAAGAGTTTGTCGGAGCCTGAAAAACCCCGCGGCACACGCAAAACATTGGTAAACATGCCCGCGATGTAGGGGTTAATATCCACAATGTCTGAAATTAACAATACTGGTGAAACCACCACAACAGATGTGATTGCTGCAGCATCTGTTGAGGATGCATTACGGGAGGCGAGACAGGAGGAGGTTACACCAATGCCAGTAACAACAGAAACACCAGGAGAGCTCTCCATTATGCAGATCAGCTGAATCTTGGCAGGTGTAGATTCCTTAACCCTTTGGCTGTGACTGCCATTACAACTTACATGCTCAGTATGGAGAAATAGGAAAATAATAATGTGTTTTCAAATCGTGTTTTAACCCACTTGAATTTAAGAGCTAAAATTTTTGTCAGACAAGCTTCAAATTTTCTACTGTCGTTTGCAACAGACTGCATGTCCATAGCTACTCCTAGCCTGGAAAATAGATTAAGAGAATACAAGATGTGTTTTGACCATCTGACGTGGGAAATAGCCCAGCGATGAGGAAATTTCCACGAAACCACAAGATTTTTTTGGTACAAAATAGGGTTAACTGCCATGTTATCTCATCACAGTAATTTACAGTAAAATCTGTCTATCTATTGCCAGATGCTATAATCCCATAAGGGGTGGCCATTTGACTTTGAGTTATTTGTTTTATGGGGAGGGGCACCAACCCTCCACCAACCCACTTGTTGACACGTAGAGTGCACATATGGTTTGATTATATGGTTACCACCCAGCGTTGTAAATGGTTTCTTGGCGTACAGGAAACCATTTGGCTTGTCACTCAATGTAAACCCACCTGTAAAGGAAAGAAAAACAGTAAGAAGTGACAGGAAAGATGGGAGAAATAGGACGAGAGGAGGGCAGGCACAGAAAAAGAACGATAAAGGCTAAGGAAGAAGTAGGCAGCACTACATCAAGTGAGTGGATGATGGTTGCCACCACCTACCATAAAAAAACACTTTTTGTCAGTCTTGTTTGATTTTATTACGATATTCCACACTGTTTCCGCTAGACTTTAGCAAAACAGTAGCGATGTGAGGAAAATCATTACAAACTTTATAAAACTTCATGAAAGACTTCTGTTGCCACATACATTTATAAAACTTGTTGATATAATGTCATTTATGAGTCATTTCATAGCAAAGCTGCACAGTTTGCAGCTGCAAAAATGTACGCTAGCTAATGCGCTTAGCATATGACTTCACTGATTATTACAAAAATTTCGCTAAATTACTTGTGTTTTATCACAATAATTCACATTATACTCTAATATAAAATAACGCTTTCAGCCACTCGTACGATTTTAGTGCGATTTGGGTGCATATTACTTCGTATTACAATACAGTAATCCCTCGCTATCCGATGCACTCTGTATACGATATTTCGCGTATACGATTGATCTTCTTTAGTACCCTTGGCTCTCTAAACAATTGCCTTGGCTCACACTTACGATCGCACGAGCACGGTCGGTCCAGCGTTCCTCAGTGCAGGTCGATAGGCATTTGTTTGGAATTGCAATCGCTGTGCCAAGGATGATGGTGCAGCCACCCATCAAAGCCAGCTAGGGCTACAAGTAGCAAATTGGGCAACTTTTGGAAGCCCTGCACTACTAAATTTTGAATTTAGCTACTTTGCTACTTTTTGGGCTACTTTAAAAGTAAGTTGGGCTAACTTGGGCTACTAATGAGATGAAAGTCAAAGGTTGATTAGTGATTATGTATCATGTAAAATATAACCTAATATAATTACCTTTTGAAGACACAAAAAGATAATGAATTATAATTTATCATATCATCCCTCTTTAAATTTCTCGCACTCTTGCATTAATCCCTGACTGGCTATTTAATTCAAACTGAACGTATGAGATTACCACCCCAGTCAGTCGTGTTTTCTTCATCCACGACTCGTGGGTGCAGAAGCAGACCTTGATAATCTTCAACTGCGAAGACATGGTCGTGGAGACTTACTGAATAATTATTTAAATATGTACCAGTAATTATAATGAGGTGCTAGAAAACACTTTCCTTTAGTTCCTAAAATACTTTCGTTAGGTTGAAAAAATGACTAAGTCCAACAGTAAGAGTTATGTTTTGTGAAGAAGAAAAAAGCTTAGTTCCACGAATGTAAAAGAAATGACAATTTAAAGAAAAGAGAAGTAAATTTAGTTAATGCAAGTAAGGAGTTCTGTGTTAATTAACTTTAGGCTTACATCACTTCGAACAACCTTACAGGAGCATTAATGGAGCAGCATTCAACTGGTAAGCTGTGCACAGTTAAATTATTTGCGTCTGTATGTATATACTCGTGGAGAGAGAGAGAGAGATACTGTAGATTGATATATTGATAGATATGTGTATATACTGTACATAATTATGTTGGGCTACTTCATACTGAAATTCACTGCTTTTGAGGCCTGTAACCGCAACTTTTGGTCACAAAAATCTGGCAACCGTGGCTCAGCCTAGGCTTTCCCGCGCTGCCGTTTGATTCAATAGCTTTGTATTCCTGTGGATTAGCGACGTGATTTTCACTATTATTTCTCGCCTAACCTCAAGTACAAGTTCTGTGATGTCTTCCAAGCGGCCTGCAAACTCTAGTGCCTCTGATCTATCAAGCCTAAGAGAGCCAGGAAGAGCTTAAATTTGGAGTCCAAGCTCAACATCATTAGGCTTCATGAGGGAGGCGAAGGGGTAAACTCCATTGCTCACACCCTTGGTCTGGCCCATTCTACAGTATCAACAGTGATTAAGAATGCTGCCATCGTTAAGAAGGCTGGTGAAACAAGCTTGTCAAACCTTCCATCGATTGTTTAGTGTTTTGGGTGAAGAGGGAGTGAGGAGCGAGTGTTTACGGTGCCGGGATGAGTTTGTGTGACACGTAAGTTTTATAAGTCAGTGTTTATGAAAATGTTTCAAATTCTAAGTTGGATGTGTGTTTTTCATTGCTTTGCAATTCTTATCATTAGAGCACATAAAACATCTTTTATTTATAGCCTCCCTTGTCAAACCTTCTGTCGATTGTTTAGTGTTTTGGGTGAAGAGGGAGTGAGGAACGAGTGTTTACGATGCCGGGACGAGTTTGTGTGACACTTAAGTGCAGCACATAAAACATCTTTTATTTATAAAATATATGGTACAGTATAGTTTAAGGGCACATAAATATGAGTCTAGGAACACATCCCTATTTTTCCCATTAAACCTTAAGTTCAGTATACGATTGCTGGATTTACGATTCCCTATTCAGGAACGTAACCCAATCGGATAGCGAGGGAGACCTGTACTGTATTTACAAGAGAGAGAGAAAGGCAGCAAACCGTTTAGATCAGCTCATCGAGGGTACGTGTGTGTGTGTGTGTGTGTGTGTGTGTGTGTGTGTGTACACATACACTGTTATTAAATACACCCATACCCTGATATCCAGCAGTGTTGTGTACCAGTTGGAGTGTTCACTCAGCAAGTATGTTGGATATCGAAGCAATTTTCCCCATAAGATACTGAAGAAAAGCCAGAGATGCATTCCATTCCCAAACCCAGACTCTCATATACGTTAGTCAATAGAGACTGACACAGAAACACCATAGGTAATGTTATTATTGTCATAAACAATACTGTTGTTAAAAAATGGCACATCAAACATCACATGCAGGAGGGTGGGGTGGTGGGACGTGCAGTGTTCAACACTGCTTCAGGGCAATTAAACAGCCAGGAAGGCTGCTGGCAGTGTGCCAGGCAGGGTTAGGGGAGGGTGGGGGGGATGGGGAGACAAACAGGGGTGGGGGAGGGAGACAAGCAGGGATGGGGGAGGGAGACAAGCAGGGGTGGGGGAGGGAGACAAGTGGGGGTGGGGGAGGGTGGGGATACAGAGAAGGAGGCAAGAAAGCCATACAGCCCTACTACCCCCCCTCCCCCCCCAGTCTCACTCTCATTCACTCACAAACCTCTCTCACTCACTCACTCTCTGACTCACTCACCACTCTCTCTCACTCACCACTCTTACTCACACTGACTCACTCACTTTCGCTGCTATCACTCAGTCACCACTCTCACTCACTCAATCACTACTATCACTCAGTCACCACTCTCACTCACTCAGTCACTACTATCACTCAGTCACCACTCTCACTCACTCACTCACTCACTCACTCGCACACACACACACACACACACACACAGATCGCCGACAGAGACAAAGCTCTTCCCGGATCGTGGGGAAATAATCGCTGAATCAGCGACGAAAAGAAGACCAGCCTATTTGTGATTATGTTAATGAGTGTGTGAGTGGTGGTCCAGTCGGACAGTAGTTTAAAAAACCACGGTTTCGGTCATAAAAAGAACAAGATACAGTGATAACAGAAAGTCTCCATATGGTTGGTTCATGATGGAAAGGGATGGTGCATTGTTTACAATCGACGAGAGAGCGATTGAGGGCTTTTCTGAAGAGGATGTGGCAAATGAAAGTATTAAGTTGAACCAAACAAGAATAGCAGGTGTAGAGAAAACAGCAGAGAGGAATGTCCAGGAAATAAAAAAGGTATGGGCAGTAATTAAAGAGTTACAGGAACGGACTATAGAGCAGGAAAATGAGATCAAAAGTCTGCGAAATAAACTGGAAAAAATTTGTACACATAGTAACGAACAAGAAAGAGAAGTTACTGAATTAAAAGTGAGCAATGAATCAGCCTCAAATGAAATAAAACAGCTTAAGAGGGAGAATAAGAGGTTGGAAGAAGAAAGAGATAGGAAGAAAAGCAAACTAGATGAGTATGAATCCAAATCAAGAGTACAGGACGAGCACATTAAAGAAATCAAGGAGCAACATAAGGGGTGGAAGAAAATTCAGGATGAGGGAAATGTAATTTGAAAGAGATTATAGAACAACAAAGCAAGGAAAAGGTGGAGAGGGAAGTGGTTAGGGTGCAGAGAAGTAGAGAATCTTTAGTTAGGGATGTTGCAGATAAGAAAAAATGTATAATAATTTCAAGAGTTAAAGAAAAACGTATGACAATAAGATCAGAAAGAGAAAGAAGAACTGAGTAAAGTTAAAGAAATAATATCAGTACTCATGGAGGAAAACAACGAAGCTCAAGATGAGATTGAAGAGGTGTTTAGGTTAGGAAAGTACGAGGAAGGAGGGGCAAGGCCATTGAAGGTAAAGTTTAAGTCTCTGGCAACAGTAAATGAAATTATCAGTAGAACATGGAAATTATCAGACAAGGAAGGGTTCAAAAATGTTTGGATAAGGAGAGATGCAAATGAGGAGGAAAGGGCTAAAATAAAGGAATTAGTAAAGAAAGCAAAGATAAAAAACGAACAGAGATCGGAGGAAGAGAAGACAGTGTTTTATTGGAGAGTCATGGATCAGAAATTAAGGAAGTGGTACCAGTGGAGAGAAGGAGAAAAGAGGGTATAAAAAACATCAAAAATAATTGGAAGGTGGCATATACTAATGTTGATGGTTTAACATCGGCAAGGCTAGAAATCAACGATTTTTTGAGGGTACATGAACCTGATGTTATGTGCCTTGTAGAGACCAAATTAAGAGAAGATATTGATGACCATATGGGAGATGGTAAGCACAAACTGTGGAGAAGAGACAGAAAACAAAAAACTGGAGGAGGAGTGATGATAGCAGTGAAGAACAACATAAATGTAGATACCGTGGAAATGGGAAAAGGCGGGGCCGAAGTGATAAATATGAAATTAGAAACTGGAGAGAATAGTAAGAGAGATATGACAGTAGTGTTTGTTCCCCCTAAGACAAGAGCATGGAGTGGTGATGAATTCCAGGAAATGTTGTCAAACAGGGCTAGTTATTTACAGAAAAATATTGAGAAAAGCAACAATATTATTTTAATGGGTGACTTCAGTTGTAAAGAGGTGAACTGGGAGGAATGGGACTCAGGAGGCAACGATGATTCATGGGTCACTATATTATTAAATATAACAGTGAACAATATGATGACGGAATGGGTCAAAGAAGAGACACGGTTCCGAGGTGAGGACACACCAGCAAGACTAGACTTACTTTTTACCAAAGAACCCGATGTAATAGAATCCTTCAAATATCTATGTCCTGTTGGAAAAAGTGATCACATGCTCATTGAGTTCCAGATGATAACAGGGAACGTGGAGCCAAGAGATGAGCTTTATAGGCAGGAAAGATACAACTTTGGGAAAGCAAACTTTACAGGGTTGAGAAAATTTGTCTAAAATACAGATTGGAGAAAATTCAGAGAAACAAGAGAGATACAGAGGAAGTGGGATATTTTTCTATGCCTGTGTAATTCTGGAGTGGAAAAATTTGTGCCAAGAGTAAGGGGGAAAGAAAACAGGAAAAAGGAGTGGTTTAATAGAAGGTGTATGATAGCAAAAGAAGAGAGAGACACGGCATGGAACAATTGGAGAAAGAGAGGTAACAACAGAACAAAGGAAGAATATAAAAGAACTAGAAATGAATACACAAGAATACGTAGAGAGGAAGAAAGGAATTTTGAAAAAGGTATAATAGATAAATGTAAGGATGAACCCATTTATTACTTTATAGATTTGTCAGCGGCAAACTGAAACAAAAGGAAGGAATCACCAAACAGAAAGTAGAAGGTCTATAAAGATGCAGCAGTGCAAGCAGAAATAATGAACAAATGTTTCCAATCAGTTTTCACTAATGAAAAGAAGTTTGTGGGAGGGGAGGGAGTGATTAGAGATGTAGTGATAAAAGATATAAAAGTGGAGGTACAGGAAGTGTATATATTACTGGAAACTCAAGATGTAAGGAAAGTCCCAGGACCTGATGGAATTTCTAATTGGGTACTGAAGGAATGCAGAGAACAACTGGCAGATAAAATTCACAGTTTAATTGTGTGTTCTCTGGAAGAGGGGAAAGTGCCACAGGAATGGAAGAGCGCAAATGTGGTACCAATTTATAAGGAAGGAAGCAGGGATGAACCCCTGAATTATAGACCAGTGTCTCTAACCAGCATGGTCACAAAATTGTGTGAGAGAATCCTG
The DNA here is from genome assembly GCF_032717465.1 of Coenobita brevimanus. Classification (NCBI taxonomy): domain Eukaryota; kingdom Metazoa; phylum Arthropoda; class Malacostraca; order Decapoda; family Coenobitidae; genus Coenobita; species Coenobita brevimanus. Next base: position 31,824,411 of record NC_137047.1, on the reverse strand, counting down.
AAAGACAGATGGATGAAATAAGAAGAGATGAATATTTTGGCTGAATGTCAGTTTGGATTCAGTAGTGAAAGGTCATGTGTTTCCAACTTGTTGAGCTTTTACTCAAGAGTGATTGACGTGGTACAGGAGAGAGATAGTTGGGTGGATTGTGTGTACTTAGACTTAGAGAAGGCCTTTGACAAGGTACCTCATAAGAGACTAATGTGGAAATAGAACATATAGGAGGACTGAAGGGGAAACTCCTGGAATGGATGAGAGACTTTTTAATGACAGACAAATGAGGACAGTAATAAAGGATAGGATGTCTGGATGTAGGGAAGTAACAAGTGGAGTCCCTCAAGGCTCGGTGTTGGCGCCAGTGATGTTCCTGATTTACATAAATGAGATGGTAGATGGAGTGAACAGTTATGCAAGTCTTTGCTGATAATGTAAAGATCTTGAGGAAGGTAGAGGTTGAGGAGGATTGTAAAATGCTGCAGGAGGATGTGGATAGGATATAAGATTGGAGCTGGATGTGGGCAATGAAAAATGTAAAGAAATGTAAAATATTGGAAGTGGGTACAAGTACCAGGAGGCCATCATTGAATTATTTGTTGGGTAATGAATTAATCACAAAAATGAGAGAAGAGAAAGATTTGGGAGTGCTGGTCGAAGATAGTTTGTCACCTGAAAAACACATTAACAAGATAGTTAGAGAGATGTATAAACTCTTGACTAACATAAGAGTAGCATTTCATTATATGGATGAGGAGATGATGAAAAAATTGATAATGGCCATGATCCACCCCAGGTTAGAATATGCAGCGGTAGTGTGGTCCCCACACAAAAAGAAAGATATAAACAAGATTGAGAGAATACAAAGAACAGCAACCAAAATGGTCCGCAGCCTGGCAGATCTGTCATACAGAGAGAGGCTGGAAAAGCTGGATTTGTCTACCTTAGAGGAAAGGAGAAAGAAAGGAGACATGATTGCAGTGTTTAGGACCATGATAGGAGTAGTTAAAATTGACCGAGAAGATCTGTTTGTATGGGATAAGAGAGCACCCAGAGGACACGGAATGAAATTGAAAAAGTCAAGTTGCTTGAAGGATATCAAGAAATATAGCTTTCCTTACAGAAGTATAGACTTATGGAATAGCCTGGACAAAGAGATTGTCCCGTCTAAAAACTTAAATGAGTTTAAAGCTAAATTTGACTTCTTGAGAAACAGCGACGGGAACCCACGAGCATAGCACATTTCGTGTATATCACAACTAGACATATTAGGTAAATATATAAATATTTGGAATGACTTAGACGAAAAGGTGGTGCAGGAGAAAAACATTCATGTGTGTAAAAGTAGACTAGATAAATGTGGATATGGAGACAGGACAACATGAGCATTGCTCAGTTCCTCTATACTACAAATAAGTACTGTAAATACAAATAGGTAAATACACACACACACACACACACACACACACACACACACACACACACACACACACACACACACACACACACACACACGGGAGACAAGCGAGGATGAAGGGGGGGATGGAGAGGGAGACAACCAGGGGTGGGGGAAGAGAAGGAGACATGCCTGGCAGTGCTGAGTGTGGTGGGGGATGGAGAATGGATGGGGGGGAGAAGAATGGGGATAGAAGGAGGAAGGGAGGAGCAGGAGAGCCTCGTTTCAAACCTAGAGAGAGGCAAGGTGTCTGATGAAGAGGGTGGGCGTCCGACTAGCAAGGCGACGGACATTCAAATTGTTCAGATTTTGGGAATGTTCCTCTATTTCTTGTGTTCGATTCAGCGAAGCGCCGGTTATCGATGCGTCGGATAACGGTGTATGGGTTTACTAGGGTAATTATCAGTGTTTAAAAGTTTAAACCCTAAAGTTGGAGTCACTCATCACCAAATGAATTTTTCCCCATAAGCTATGTGTATTAATTTGCTCACTATCAAATAGCGTGTGCTCATGCATCCACCATATAGGAGCGTTAATTAGGACTAAGGTGTACAGTTCTAATGTAATCGCGACCAGTTTTAAACATTCTGAAAATGGGTATAACTTTTGAATTATCGTTCTAGTGATCTAGTGAAATGAGTTATTTGAGAGGAGCCTGTGGAGTCACTTGGAGAGATAGACTGACAAATGAGGATGTGAAGGAGCATTGTGGTGTGGATGTGGATATGATAGGAAGGATTAGGAGAAACACAGTGAGGTGGTTTGGCCATGTGGAGAGGATGGAGAGTGAGAGACTGATGAGGAGAGTGTATGTGAGTGAGGTGGAGGGGGGGAGAGGGAGGGGGAGACCAAGGATAAGATGGAGGGATGGAGTGGAGAGGTATATGAGAGAGGGGAGTGTGTGTCACAGGGTTTTTATGAATATGCAATATTAAAGAATAATATTCAATAATACTTTGAATATTGCTTGAGAACAGGACAAAGAATTGACTTGTGAGAATCAAGCAATGATTACTTTATCCCGGCTTACTTCGCCGATTCTCTAAGGATGAGAATTTATTTACTTTCTCAGCAGTACACAGCAGAGACTAATTACTCGCAAATACTGTTTGTTAGTACTGCTAGCCTCACGAGAAAGTGACTCCACCCTTGACAATCAATAACTAATGCTCTTAATGATAAACAGGTTTTTGCTGGTACAATTAACTCCTAGATGGCACAACGAATTTAAGATAATAAAAAAGACTGGCCAAAGTACCAGTTGTGAATAATGCAAAGCATTTATGCAAACTAGGAGCTGCAAGTAGAATAAGCTTATGGAGAAATAAAACACGAGTTTACGTTACATTAAGCTCAAGAAAAAGAACTTAAATTTATTGATCACAATGAAATAAATTTACGTTACATGTTTCAAAATGAATTCAAAATAAGGAGATCGCACTCACTCGCTCACTCAAAAGCTAAACTCTTAAACCTAGGAAAAACGAAAATAAATACTGGTCAGAGAGTGGACTAAGCGGATGACTGGGCGTCGTTGCTGAGGAAGGACGCTGCACACGCTGAGCCTCTCGCCAAATCACACTAGGTGGGAATTCAGGAGCTGGACAATGGCGGCGGCGGGAACTGGGCGTCGGCTGAGGAAGGACGCTGCCACACACACTGCTAACCTGCTTCCACGGCGCTCAAATCCTGACTGAGTTCAAATCGTGAGAGAGAGAGGCGAGTGTCGAGCCGCACTTGCTAACGGCTAGAATGAGCGAAACACGCCCATAACAAATCACTCAGCGGAGGTGCTAACATCGCACACAAGGACGATCACTTATGAAACAGTGAAAAATGTCCTGAAAACATTCCTGATTGAGTAAATACGGGGACGGTTAAACTGAGTGATAAATACTGGGATTCCACTAGAAGTCGCCGTTTCCCATCAAAGTTTAATGTCATGAGTATATTTAAATATATGATCGCACCAACTCGTGACATTATGCCCCATCAAAAATGATTTTATTTTCTCAGGAAAAAAAATGTCAATATACATACATATAAATCCTACTCAGCCACACAAGATTCACACTGTGGTGTGTGTGTGCTATCCTGCTACAGGAGAAAGTCACAGTCGCCAGTGAGTGAAAAAATCTTGTATTTATGTTAATAGAAGCAAACGTGAGGGAAAAACTCAATGACGACGGTGAAAAATCCTGTACTCAGGTCAAACTGAGCGAAAAGTTCGCTACATTTACATTAACAACTAATTGTTATGTAGCGTGATGTATGTAATACATGGTGTAGGTGTGACAGTTGTGGTGTAACTGTACCTACGTGTAAAATCATGTAATACAAATTTTTAGTAAATGATGACGATGAGGCAGAAGAGAAGAGGCGGCAGCATGTGTCAGGGATGATCAGCTGTTCTGCATGGCGGTGCTGCACCCGCCAGCTGCACCTGCGAAAGGAATCAAGATGGAGCATCAAAAGTGTCATTTCTCTCTCTCTGCCTAGCAATCAGTACTTATGTTATAATTAACCAGGAAATGTAGTCTTAGGATTTACAAATCTCTCAGGACCCTTGTAGTTTACTGGTTAAGCTAACTTATTAACCAGGAAATGTGTCAGTTCTTGAATTGCTCAAATCTCTTAGAACGGGCAGTTTACTGGTTAACCTAACTCTACACTTACGATTAATGACAGGAAGCTGAGAATCCCCATGCAATCTCGGGCAGGTCACATTTTAACACCCACCGTGGGTGTGATCACTCATGTGGACAATGTGCATTCTCCGGGAATCCTCAGAGAGGCCCACAGCTCGAGACGCTCCACAAGGTAATTCATACACAGCCTCGGACTGTCTCTGCAGGGTTCTCGAACTTCCCCCTCAACTTATGGTACATATGTATGTACAGGCTCTGGACATACTGTGTTCTGTGGGGCCAACACACACATTGCCACTGCCCTGTCTGTCAACTGCTTCAGAGATTATGGGTGTGGGTTCAGACAACACAGGAAGGATATGTCCCTGATTAGTGGTAAGTGGACACATATTGCAGGAACGCACAAAACTATCTATTTCTTGTCCCATCCCTGGCCAGAAAAAGTCAGCTTGGATACGGCCCTGGGTCTTCCTCTTGCCCATGTGACCTCCTGAGGCCGAACAACGACCCCATTCTAACACTGCTTGGCGGTACTTGGTGGGAACGACAAACTGCAGTCGAACCTCGCCCTGGGGTGTTCGTGACTCACAGTACAGCCATCCTTGTTTGCAAAGGAACTTGGCTTGACCTCCCCATGAATACTTTATCGTTCTACCCTTTTGTTTCTTCCGCACGGCAGCATGTGTCGGGTCAGAATGTTGTTCTTGAACAACAACTTGGCTACACATCAGATCTTCCGGCGATTCAGTGGTCACTGGGGTGACACAGTTTGGAGCCTCAGCCATGGCTCGTGTTACTGCAGCCGAAGTCTGAGTAGCGTCATCTTCGGTGCAACTATCCTTGGCACCAGGAATATTGCCTATGATAAGGTCATATAAAGGTTCTGGCATGACAACTGCGACTGTCGTACCAGTGTAAAATGGAGATGCCACCTGGATACGTGCCTCAGGGAATCTCACTGATCCATCAATAAGGTTAGCTTGGATCTGTCGACCTGTGTACTGCTCAGGCCGAACTAGACTCTGCCTGACAGAGCAACCTGAGGACCCATTGTCTCTCAGGACCTTCACAGGAATGCCTCCCACAAACCCTGGTGGAACAAGGAAAGTACTGTCACCTGTGGGATGGCCTGTGGAGAAAGCAGCTAGCCACTGATTAGGCTGCTGAATAAATGATGTGGCAAACATGGTGCCCTGTGAACTAGATACCTGAGGGGTCGTACTCACTGCCTGGGGAGATGGAGCATTGGCCATCTGTGGAGGGGTGTTCACTGTCGCTGTGGGACTAGAGAACTGTGGGGGAGTACCCGTACTGGTAGGGATGTGACCACCGTGCTGTTGTTGAGGAATGAAGGCTGCGTTAGCCTCCTGCCTCTTATTCACTTGAGCTGGTGCTGAAAAGGGCACTCCCGACGGTTGGTTGCGTGGCTGATACTACTGCTGATTAGGGTACTTGTTGTACCTCTTCCACTCAGGCTTCTGAGTGTTTTGCCCCTGGTCCTTCCTCTGCGGTTTTGGACCTTGACCATTATTCTGAGAACGGCCTTGTTGCTGGGGTTCAGTCTGAGATGGTTTCCCAGATTTATCAGGTTTCCTGTTCCAGGTATGCTGCTTGCGAGTTTGGTACCCGTATGCAGTGAAGAATGCGTCAGCCTTCTCCACCATTTGGCTGGCATCTCTTACCTGGCAGATCTTAAGCTGAGCCATAAGTTCAGTAGGCCACGACTTTTCTAGCTGCGTGTGCAGCGTAAGGTCAATTATCCCCTCACGCGTGGAAGGAGTTTCATCTTTCTCCATCCACTCATCTAAGTAAGCAGTAAGCCGGTCAAGAAACTGAACGGCAGTCTCTTTTTCCTGTAAACGAGCCCTCATGAATTTACTCTTGGCGTTGTCAACTGTGAGACCGTACGCTTTGACAAGTGCGGCCTTCATCATCTCATACGTGAGATTGTCTCCACGAATTCTGTGGAGAATATCGAGGGCAGGGCCCTCAAACAGGCTAAGAAACTGAAGCTGCTTAGCTGCATCATCCAGCTGGTAAAGCTGAGCTATGTCTTCAAAACGAGCTATGTATGGCTCGATTCGCTCGCTTTCCTTGTATGGGAGAAGCTTGATGTGTGGGGTTGCGAGAACATGTGCGGGGATAGCGCTCGTGGAGCTTGGGCCAGCTGCACCAGATGTGTCTGAAGCCAAGGAATCTCGCTTGAGCTTCAACATTTCAAATTCATGTTTTTCGCGTGCTTCTCGCTCGGCACGTCATGTTCTCGTTCTCGCTCATATTCACGTTCTCTCTCTCGTTGTTCTAACTCGAGTTGACGTTCTCTCTCACGTTGTTCTCGCTCGTATTCACGTTGTTCTCGCTTTTGTTCTTACTCGAGTTCGCGTTGTTTTTGCTCATATTCGCATGGTTGTCGCTCTTATTCTAACTCGAGTTCGCGTTGTTTTTGCTCGTATTCGCATTGTTGTCGCTCGTGTTCACGTTCTCTCTCATGTTCCTCGTATTGTTTCTCTCGTGTTCACGTTCTCTCGCGTTCTTCATGAGCATCTTTCTCACGTTGTTGCCCGTAATTAAACCGTGAGAGGACGTAGTTTTGAATTTTGGGGGGGTCGCTAAGCCCCATATCTCCGGCTTCCTGTATATAGACTTTGGCAGCCATGATGCTAACTCAATCTAAGTAAACTAGCAACTCAGTACTGACTGCAAATTTGCAAAGAAAGATGCCGGTGATCAAGAATAAAGAATATAGGCACAGGTTAGTGGTGACCAGTTTTATCTAATTAAACTGGTAAAGAAAGAAAATTAAACAAACAACTGACTGTGAAAACTATTATGTAAATTAATAGAAATGAATCAATAATCACCAGTAAGATAGTGCTTATAGACTTTAATGATAAATACCTAAGTATGAGTGAGTATTATCTCATGGATAGCTTTAGAGGTAGGAGTTAATATCCTGGAATGAGGTCGCCAAATGTCACGGGGTTTTGAAGTATATGCAATATTAAAGAATATTATTCAATAATACTTTAAATATTGCTTGAGAACAGGACAAAGAATTGACTTGTGAGAATCAAGCAATGATTACTTTATTGAGGCTTACTTCGCCGATTCTCTAAGGACAAGAATTTATTTACTTTCTCAGCAGTACACAGCAGAGACTAATTACTCGCAAATGCTGTTTGTTAGTACTGCTAGCCTCACGAGAAAGTGACTCCACCCCTGACAGTCAATAACTAATGCTCTTAATGATAAACAGGTTCTTGCTGGTACAATTAACTCCTAGATGGCACAACGGATTTAAGTTAATAAAAAAGACTTGCCTAAGTACCAGTTGTGAATAATGCAAAGCATTTATGAAAACTAGGAGCTGCAAGTAGAATAAGCTTATGGAGAAATAAAACACGAGTTTACATTACATTAAGCTCAAGAAAAAGAACTTAAATTTATTGATTACAATGAAATAAATTTACATTACATGTTTCAAAATGAATTCAAAATAAGGAGATCGCACTCACTCACTCACTCAAAAGCTAAACTCTTAAACTTAGGAAAAACGAAAATAAATACTGGTCAGAGAGTGGACTAAGCGGATGACTGGGCGTCGTTGCTGAGGAAGGACGCTGCACACGCTGAGCCTCTCGCCAAATCACGCTAGGTGGGAATTCAGGAGCTGGACAATGGTGGCGGCGGGAACTGGGCGTCGGCTGAGGAAGGACGCTGCCACACACACTGCTAACCTGCTTCCACGGCGCTCAAATCCTGACTGAGTTCAAATCGTGAGAGAGAGAGGCGAGTGTCGAGCCGCACTTGCTAACAGCTAGAATGAGCGAAACACGCCCATAACAAATCACTCAGCGGAGGTGCTAACATCGCACACAAGGACGATCACTTATGAAACAGTGAAAAATGTCCTGAAAACATTCCCGATTGAGTAAATACAGGGACGGTTAAACTGAGTGATAAATACTGGGATTCCAGTAGAATTCGCGGTTTAGGAGGGCAGTGAAATGGCAGGGGACAGGGCAACGAGAAGACGGTTTGTTTGTGGCCACACCTTACAGGATTAAGGTGTCTGGCAGCAGGTAGATAGATCACAAAATGAACAGTCATATAGTGAGACCAGACTGTATTAATTCTGTAGATGTACAGTAATTGTATAAATTATTACATCAGTCATGCACATATTCCTTTCCTGTTAGCTGAACAAAATTCGATGTGCAAGTAACAACCAGTTTAGCCCTGAATTCTTCAGAGCTTTAGAAAGGCAGTGATAAGTTGTGTATACTGTATTTAAGGTACCAATACGTACAATCAAAGACAAAAGTTTTATTGCGGTATTGTCGAAAAATTAAGCGTAATACGTGAAACATTAAGAGAGCTCTACCACAGTTACATATTTGTGGTTGGTTAGTCTGACTCTTCTCAAGTTTCATGTCTGTTGCTGATGGGTTGACGGTATAATTGAACCCAGGACATTTCAAAGCCTAGACATCCCTTTGAGAGAATTTCTTTGTCTGAGAGATGAAATGTGAACCATATTTGGTCACTTGATGATTGCCAGGCATTTGCATCAGACATATTGCTGCTGAACATCAAGTATGAACAGGGCAAACAACATGCATCCAACTACAGTAATCCCTCCACTATCCGAAGTAATAGAGCCAAAGGCGTGTCTGGAAAGTGGTCCTGTCCGGATAGTGGGCACCAGCCTCCTGGACTTGTACTTATGGACCCTAACTCAGAAAAACACATATACAACTCCCTCTGGACATGCATAGCACCTATTTAAGACCCAAACCTCACCAATAAGGGACATAAAAGACTGAAATAAATGCAAAAGAACCATAAAATGAGGTTTTTGAGGTAGGTTTACACAATATTAAACATTCTGGGTACTTACAAGTCCCTGGCTCCTGGACTGGTAGTTATGGACCCTAACCTAGCTTAACGCAGAGAAACACCTCCCTACTGCACATGCATAGCACCTAAGACTACTACGTATTCACACCAATAAGGGACATAAAAGAGTGAAATGAGGTGTTTGAGGCAAGTACAGTACAGTATGAAACATTCTGCCTACTTACAGCAAGTCCATGACCATCTCGATGAATAACCGCCTCCTCTCAGACTCTGACAGTAAGAAGGATTTCCTGAAGCACTTGCAGTACACTGTTCACGAAGTCTTGCACTTAACTTAGTCATTCGCACTCAGAAGTCCATTCTCTTCACACTGCGCACTCTTGTCTTACTTATGCTCCATTGTAACTTAATAAGTGTGGCACACTCATAAAAACAATTTCAGAACAAAACACACAAGTTAATTTACTTTAAATTTAGTCCAAAAATTGTTTGTCTTTTCACTCAAATTTCTGATTTCTTAAGACTACTGTATTACAACAGTGTTGACCTCCAGTTGATGTGTTTTGAAATTGATCAACATTTAAACTCCATCGATTCTTCAAGTCTTTCTTCTGGTGAATTGGTTATTTACAACAACGAGCTCAGGTCAATTTTTGACCATTATTGTCCTGAGATAGTAAAAACAATCACTGTATGTGATAATTCTCCATGGTATGGTCCATCCATTAATTCTTTGCGTAGACAACGTAGAAGGGCAGAACGTGAGTGGCGCTTGCAGTGGACCGAAGTAACTCGTTTGCGTTATGTTTTTGTGAGAAGCAGTCGTTCACACTGTAAAAGCCCAAAAGGCTAGGTATTATCAAAATAAAGTTGAATCATGTGGTGGTGATAAAAAAAAACTGTCTGCAGTTGTGAACACTTTGGTTGGTCGGAGGAATGTAATTGTTAAACCAACTTCTGTATCTGGTGCCCAATTGGCTTCTGATTTTGCTTCATTTTTTACAAGTAAGATATCTCGCATAAGAAGTGATTTAGACAGCAGTTCTCCTAGTGAAGCGTACTCAGTTGACTTCCAGCCTCGGTGCACCAGGGATCATTTGCTTTCAACATTTCATCCGCTGGATGTAAACAAAGTCAAATGTTACATCAGAAAACTTAATAAAACATTTTGCTCACTCGATCTGTGTAACATGTCACAACTGCCTGATGTGTATGAGCACGCTGCAGACTTTATCTGCAACATAATAAATAGATGCTTCTTAGAAAGCAATTTTGTGCAGTCTGAGAAACATGTTTTGCTTAGGCTCCTAATTAAGAAACCTGGCCTTGATGTCGAGAGCATGACAAATTATCGTCCTGTCTCTAACCTGTCTTTTTTATCCAAGATTATTGAGCGGGCCATACTCGATCAACTCTTACCACTACTGGAACACAACAGAGTTGTTCCTGTTGTTCAGTCAGCATACAGAAAGTACCATTCAGCTGAAACTGCACTAACAAGGATTCAGAGTGACTTGGTGGCAAACACTTGTAGTGGGATGTCCTCTCTCCTAGTTCTGTTGGATCTGTCTGCAGCTTTTGATACAGTAGATCATAAACTATTGTTGGATGATCTGTATTTTTATGGCGTTCGTGATAGTGCCTTTTTTCTCCTTAAGTCGTATCTGTCGGACAGATCTCAGAGAATGGTTGTTGATTACACTAGCTCTGATTCTGCTCCTCTTCTATTTGGAGTCCCTCATGGATCAGTTTTGGGTCCAATTCTATTTACTATCTACACAAGTAGTTTATTGTCTCTACTTGATGCTCATGATGTGTCCTATCATTTTTATGCTGATGACACCCAGCTCTATGTTAAGATGTCAGATATCAACGATACTAAGACAAAGTTTGAATCTCTAATGTCTGATATTAAGATTTGGATGGCTAAGAGGAAACTTAAGCTGAATGATGGTAAAACTGAGATCATCATCATCAGAGGAAACAGAAGGGGTGATGACACTGACAATGCCCTGGCTTTGAACATTGGCATGTCACAGCTGCATCCAGTCAGTTCTGTTCGAAATTTGGGTGTTTATTTTAATTCTAAGTTAAATTACAAAGAACATATTAATCAGGTTGTAAGAGGGTGTAACTTGCATATCAGAAATCTGTACTCTGTGAGAAGATTCCTGAATAGATGGTGCCTCTTAACATTGGTCCATGCAGTGGTCTTGTCTCGTGTTGATTATTGTAATTCACTGTGGGTTGGTTTTCCAAATTATATACTAACAAAAGTTCAGTCTGTGTTGAACAGGGCGGCATGGCTTATCTTTGGTCTCCCCCCGAGAACCTCATCTACCCCGTTTCTGATTGAGTTGCATTGGTTACCAGTAAAGGCTAGAATTGAATTTAAACTGTGTCTTATTACATTCAAGGTTCTTAAATTCGGTGAACCGAAGTATCTTGCTGAATTGTTAAAACTCCCATTGACACGCCCGGGTGTGATGTTATGCAGTGAAGATGATTCCTTGCGTCTTGATGAGCCAGGAGCCATTCACCAATCATCTTTCTCTGATCGTTCTTTTGCATATAGAGCCCCTAGATTACGGGGTGTGTTCAAAAAGTATCCAACCTTTGTTCATAAAAAATACTCGTATCCAGATACAACAAACTTACACTAATCTCCTTCAAAGTAGTCCCCTTGGGCTGCCACACACTTCTCCCAACGGTTCTGCCACTGTTGGAAGCAGCGCTAGAACGCCTCTTTTGGGATGGCACACAGCTGGTCCATCACATTCCACATGATGTCTTCTCTGGACTGAAATCTGGTCCCTTTGAGAGGCATTTTTGGCTTGGGGAAAAGCCAAAAGTCACGCGGAGCCATGTCGGGAGAGTAGGGAGCCTGACGAAGCACAGGTGTGTTGTGTTTGGCCAGGAAACTCTGTATCAAATGTGAAGAATGGGCGGGTGTGTTATCGTGATGGAGCTGCCAATTGCCCACTGCCCACAGGTCCAGCTGTTTGCATCGCACAGCGTCACAAAGGCGACGCAGAACCTCTTGGTAATACTCCTTGGTGATGCTTGTGCCGTGTGGTGCGTACTCGTGATGAACCACGCCACTGGAGTCGAAGAAGACGGTCAGCATGACTTTGACATTGCTGCGGACCTGCCTTGCTTTTTTTGGCCTCAGGGATGTTGGATGCTTCCATTGTGATGACTGCAACTTGGTTTCTGGGTCGTACCCATAAACCCAGGACTCACCGCCATTGATCACTGTGTTGAGGAAGTTGGGATCGCTGTTCACAGTCTCCAGCATGTCCTGTGCGATCTCCAAACGGAGTTGCTTCTGCTCAATCGTTAGCAGCTTTGATACGAACTTCGTTGAGATTCTCCTGAAGCCCAAATCCTCCTTCATAATGGAATGAACGGATCCAATGCTGACGCCCACCTCGTCTGCAAGTTCTCTGATCGTGATTCGACGATCCTGCATCACCAGGGTCCTCTATTGGTCAATAACGATCTCATTTCAGGATGTTGAGGGCTTACCAGAACGTGCTTCACTCTCCACTGATGTGCGGCCATCTTTGAAGCGGTTGTACCACTCCTTTATCTGTGTGTTGCCCATTGCTTCGTCCCCGAAGACCTGTTGAATCTTGCGGATCGTTTCCACTTGGGAATCGCCAAGCTTTACACAAAATTTGATGCAGTAGCGTTGTTCAAGTTTTTCCATCATTTTGTCAAAAAAGAAAATCCGACGGCGCTTACTTACACTTCCTCATTCATCAGTGGTCTGCCATCGAATGACAGCTTCTGCTGGTGGGAAAAAATTCACGCATGCGCATTAGGATCGCCTACATACGTGCACCAAACCATGCCTCCCTAGCTTCATTTGTTTACACACGAAAAATTACGGTCGAATACTTTTTGAACACACCTCGTATATAACAGATTGCCATTGTCCATAAGACAGCTCTCTACTGTTGAATCCTTTAAGAGACAGCTGAAAGCCTTTCTTTTTTCAAAATGCTATGACCTGGAGAGAGGTACTATGACTGATGATAATAGGGTTTGATTATTACCACTTTCATGTTTATATGATGTAGCTTGTATTATATACAAGAAATGTCACAATTCTTGTAATTGTAAAAATAATGTATGTGTGTTGAGCACTAGTGAATTTCCAAAAGGAAGAACTGGTGCTTCTGAGAAACAAAAGGCCAGCTTATTATTATTATTATTATTATTATTATTATTATTATTATGCACTGTTTTTCTTTCACTGCACAACACTAAATTCCCGTGTGGTGTAGTGGAGAAGCTCTTGCCATTTAATCACTGTCAGAGCCTGAGAGTATCACTGGGAGGTGACCTAGGGGTGTGTCGCTGGGTCGTGGTGATGGCGTACCCAATGCAGACGACTCAGAAGATAGACGCAAACTCACGTTGAGCGGTGACTCCACCGTGGCTGATGTGCTGGGCTTTGGCTCGGAGCATGAGGGCCTGTCTTGGGGAGGCAACGGAGTGGAGCCAGGGCTGGGCAAAGTGAAGGTCACGGGCCTGAAAAAGCTGTCAATCATTGATTGACGCAAGGAACGATGATTCTGACGATTTATGATGCGCTGCCTGAAAGCACGCACTTCCTCCACAAGTCCCAAGGGCCCCATCTCCCTGTCGCAGTCCAGTTGTTCCAGGTAGTCCAGAATGAACTCTAGGTGTTCCCAGAGTGCGCTCAGCTTGGGGTTGGCTAGAGTTGTGTCATGCTGAGAGGAGTCCGCATCATCATCGCCGTCCTCGTCGCAATCTTCAAGCTGGGTACTGACACCTGCAGCTGAAGATGTGATCTCGGTATCAGACAGGGTCTAATACCCAGGATCGCCCTCGTCGTCATCCAACCACTCACGCACTTCATCCACATCAACATCGTCGCCGTGCGCACGTAGACGTGCATGGAAGTCATCCATGGTGAAACCTATGAAATCGTGCTCCATATCCATTCCGAGAAGCAGACTAGACCAGCCATTTTCTAGAGTCTTGACAGAGATTTCCTTCCATGCACTGGTCCAGTTGTAAATGGCAGACTTGATGTTGTAGCGGCGAAGGTTTTCCAAAGTCTGCTGGCCTCGCGTGTCCTGTCCCTCCCTGCGCTCGTCCTCGTCCTCGAGAACAACCATCACCTTGTCCAGGAACTTCCGTCAGTATAGGCGCTTCGTTGCCACGATCACTCCTTGGTCCATTGGTTGGATGAGAGCAGTAGTATTAGGTGGCAGAAACATGCACCTAATGCGACCATTCTCTGCCACCAAGTCTTTGTCGCACGGATGGGCAGGTGCATTGTCGAAGAGAAGGAGGGCCTTTACCTGGTTGCGTGGGATTCCCAGTTTCTCCGTCTGGTAATGTATGACCTCCTTGACGAAATGGCGGTGGAACCAGTCTTTGAAGATGTGGGCTGTGAACCATGCCTTCAAGGAATGGTACCAGACAACAGGAAGGACATCCATCACCCCATGAAGACACCGAGGCTGCTTTGCACGGCCAACAATAACAGGCTTAAGCCGGTGCATGCCGTTAACATTGGCACAGCACAAAGCAGATAGCCGTTGCTTGGAGAGCTTGCGGCTAGGTACACGCTTCTCCGTCTCCTCAGCTAGAGTGTTCGTAGGCAAAGAGTGATAGAATAAACCTGTTTCATCAGCGTTGTAGACTTGACCGAGAGTGAGGCCCTCCTTGTCGATCAAGCCCTTCACCTTGTGCCGAAACTCCTCTGCTCCATCCTCGTTGGCATCCAAAGCTTCGCCATGAGACTTAGGGTTGGTAAGGCCATGTTGTAACTTGAACGCGAACAGCCAACCCTCGGATGCCTTGAAGTCTAGGGCGTCTTGAAGCCTTGCGAACTTCTCAGCAGCAGCCTTCAGCTCCGTACCACGTACCATCACACTAGCAGCACGTTGCTGTCGATACCAAATCAACGTGGAGCGGTCGACTTAAGCAAACTTGGGAGTAAATATCATCTTCCTCTCCACGTTGCGTTTGCTTTTCAACGAGAAGTCAGCCGTGTACTGCATGAGTTTGTCTCGGGATCTCTTAATGTCAAACAAAGTAGATTGGGCCAAGTTGAACACGGAGGATGCGTGACGAAGACCATCCCGCATCTACTTTCTCCAATATCTCCCGCTTCTTCTCCAGAGTCAAAACCACTCTCTTCCTCTTCTCAGGCGGCGGGGCCATCATCACACACACGAAGGAGAGGCACAACAGCAGCAGGAGTGCCTGCAGCAGGTAAGGCACCACCACAAAAGCGAGCATGTGGGCAGCCATGACGACAAGCGTTCACTCATGACAAGAGATGGGCGGAAGGTGGGGAGGATGCAGGGGCGCTCTAGGGGATGTCGGAGGAATGACGCACCACAACAAAGCTGTCCCACGCCGCACGCGCCAAGTTCAAATTACGAGCGGGAAAAAGTCGGGTTTTTTTCTAATTTTTTGTGGTTTTCGGACTATTTTGGGAATATTGGATCCCGGGACGATTATGTCCGGTAAGTGGGGATGTCCAGAAGGTGGGCATCCGGAAAGTAGAGGGATTACTGTACTAGGAAGATGAGATAGGACATGATGTACCTTAATTTAGGATGAGAAAATCCTGAACTGATAGTGCAGACATTTGGTGTAGGCAGAACTGCAGAAAGTGGATTAAGCAATTTTAGGAGAAAGGCACAGTGGAGAGTGATCATCATTTAGGTGGTCCTCGTTTTACCGCACCAATATAGGACCAGGAAATAATCACAAAAATGGATGGTAGTGCTCTGCCCGTAAGTAGTGCTTATGTCATAAGAGACAAATTGTACCTAGAATGAAGCACATGATTAGTTGTGCATAGGCTTTGGTTATATGTTTGAACTTCAGCTTGTGGGATTCATTTTCACCACTCATAGCAAAACATTTGAGTATCATTAAACAGTAACTTTATCCTCATGTGGATAATAGTTTGGACAATTTTGTTTGATGGCACTACAGATGATGATAGTTTATCCATCTGTACAGTATATTGCCAGGCACCTTAATCCCGTAAGGGGTGGCCACAAACATATTGCCTCCATGTCACCCTGTCTGCCACCATGTCATGCCTTTTCTCTTTCATTGTACCTCATACTAAAGACTAATAGGAAAAAAAAGAAAATGAAAGGAAAGTGGATTTTTACTTAAAATTTTACTACAACTACTGACAGCTCTTTCACCATCAAAAGTAAACGTTAAGCCAAAATTATGTCGTTCGCTGAGCTCCACTGGTGTGTGGTATGTTTGTTTTCACCTAACTGTTCTTACCTACTGGTATCTTTACAGGAATGAGTCAAGCTCGTACTGTCCCATGTCTTAATCCATTTTTATCGTACATATCCTTAAATTTATGAACTGTTTTGGCACAGACTATTTCATTCAGTAGTGCATTCCATTGATCAGTTGCCCTGTTTGGGAAACTAAATTTCCTCACATCTTATTTACCTCCCTTTTTATATAGTTTTTTGCAGTGTCCTCTTGCTGATGCATCCTCATAGGTTAGGTAATCATTTATGTCTATTTTCTCCTTCCCTGATATGTATTTATATAGCATAATCATGTCTCCTCTTTTCCTTCTCTCCTGTACTGTAGGTAGATTCAGTTTTTCAAGTCTTTCTTCGTAGCTTAGATCCCTTAAGCTTGGTACCCATCTTGTAGCGGACCTCTGAACTTTTTCAGTCTTATCTATGTGTTTTTTGAGATGAGGACTGCAGACTACTGATGCATACTCGAGGGTTGATGTGGTGAATGATGTTAGTATCTTCCATAGCATGTTTTCATTTATGTATGTGAATGCTACTCTCATATTTGCAAGCAGTGTATACATTTTCTGTACCTTCTCACTGATGTGGTCAGCCGGAGATAGTCTGTTATTAATAATCACACCTAGGTCCTTCCCTCTTTGTGATGTGTGTAGGGTTTTACTTCCTAACTTATAATCCCAATCAGGACTTTTTCCACTTTTACCAAACTTGATTACATGACATTAGTCTACATTGAATTCCATTTGCCATATATTGCTCCATTCGTGAAGTTTATTTAATTCTTCTTGTAGCTGTTTACAAGAGTCTGCATTAGTAATTCTCCTTTGTATTTTTGCATCATCAGCAAACATATTTAGATAGCTTTCATTTCCAATGTTGCCGTCTGTGTCATTTATATACACTAAAAACATGATTGGTGCCAGCACTGAGCCCTGTGGAACTCCACTAGTCACGTCCCTCCATGATGAGTAATTTCCCCTTAGTACTGTTCTCATTTCCCCTTTTTTGAGAAAATCTTGCATCCAGCAATACAGTCTGTTTCGGACTCCTCCTTGATGGTACATTTTCCATAAAAGTCTTTGGTGCGGTACTCTGTCAAATGCTTTCTTGAAATCTAAATACTCGTAGATACTGTCCACCCATCCTTCTCTTTCGTGTAATGTGTCTGTTACTCTGTCATAGTAGCTCAACAGATTAGTAACACATGATTTTCCCTTTCTGAAACAAAACTGTCTTTCTGTTATCATATTGTGTTCTAGATGATTTACCCAAACTTTTCCTATTAGCTTTTCTAATATCTTCCTTACATCACTGGTTAGTGATACTGGTCAGTAGTTGAGTGGATTTTGTCTATTCCCTTTCTTGAATAAGGGAACAATGCTTGCTTTCTTCCAAATGTCAGGTAGTTTACTGTGTCTCAATGATTCCTTGAATATTAAAGATAATGGTTTACGTAACTCCTTTGCACATTCATGTAGCACCCGACATGAAATTTCATCAGGACCATTTGCTTTTCCTTTTTCTAATTTAATTAACTCCTGTATTTCTTTTTCTGATATTTGTATAGCTGGTAATATGTGTGGGCATGCATGTTCCATATCATCCTTCTCAAATATTTACTTCTGTAAAAACTGATTGGAAATTCTTATTTAGTGCTTCACAAATATCCTTCTCTTGTGTATAGGTGATCCCCTCATCCATAATGGATTGTATTTTATATTTTGCTTTGGTTTTGCTTCGGATGTCACTGTAAAACAGATTCGGTTGATCACTACTTTTATTTATGATATCCTCCTCAAACTGTCTCTGGGCTTCCCTCCTTATTCCTGTATAATCATTGCATACCTGTTTATAGTTGTTATATTCCCTCTCACTATTGCGTCTTCTATTTCTGTTCCACACTAATCTCTCTTTTCTTTTTATTTTTTACGTTCTTTATTAAACCATTTCTGTATTTTCTTTTCTGCTTCTTTGTGCTGTGGGATGTACTTCTGGACTCCTATTTCATAAAGTTCACAAAATTTTATATATATAAGATTTAAATCTTGTCCTCTAAGCTCCTTTACCCAATCTATTTTTAGAAGTACTTCTTTAGGTCGTGGTAGTTTCCATTTTTATAATTTAGGCTCTTTTTGTAACTTTCATTGCTGTTAACTGTGTTATATCAATCCTGAAGTTGCAGTTTAGTACAACCTTGTCACTTTTGCTGAATGGAGGGTGATACATTAAATTGTCAATATCATTTTCTTGCGTAGTAAATATAAGATCTAGTAGTGAGGGTACATCAAGTCCTCTTTTTCTGGTGCTTTCCCTTACATGTTGCAATAAAAAAATCTCCTGCACGAGATCCAGGAGCTTTTGGTCCCAACAGCTTTCTTGGCTTGTTATATCTAAAGTATTCCAATTTATATTTGTATTAAAATCTACAGTTAGGATGATTCTTTCCGATTTCTCCTCCATTATATAGTAATGCTCTTAAACTCTGAATTGTACTCTCTGCCAGATCCTCATATTCTCCTCTTTCCCATGTGTTTGATCTGGGTGGCAGGTATAAATTTACTGCAGTTACTTTCCCTTCAGATGTAATGATCTCTACTGCAATCATTTCTACTTGTAAGGGTATATCTAGTTCTAGTTTTTTTACTTTTAGATTTTTCTTTGTTAATATTATAATTCTTTCTCCTTTTTTAAAATTCCTATCTCTTCTCTATATATTGTATTCCTCGAAGTTTAGGATGTCGTTTGATATCCTTGGTGTTAATTTTGTTTCAGTTAGGTGCATTATATGTGGTTCATTTTCTCTGATGCAATCATCATCATCATCCGGACCTCCTTTCCCACCCAAGGGCAGGATGAGGAGTAGCAATGTCCAGACAGCACGAACTTGCCCAATCCAAATAGGCCGCACTTCCATTCACTCATCATTCAAGCCCCTGGAATCCTGGCTCTGCCGGTTACGCCAAAAACATTCACCACATTCTGCAGCTTCACACAAACGTATCCGATTGAGTCAATCCGGATGCTCCCATGCTCACAAGGGGTGCTAAAATCCCTGATCATGCATTTCTCCTCACAACATTCATCCAGCCAGCTCAATCTCTTGTCATTTCCCTAGCCTCACCGACTTCCAAACCCCTCTTCCTCAAACCCTCATCCACCATATCGCTCCACCTTCTCCTTGGCCTACCTCGCCTCCTCCCTCCTTCAAATTTGCCCAGGTATACCTTTTTCACCACTCTGTTGTTATCCATTCTTTCCACATGACCATACCATCTCAGGACACTCTCTTTGATTCTGATGTCCACAGACTTCCTCACTCCACACCTTTCACGAACCTCATTATTTCGTATCCTATCCACCCTCTGTACTCCACGTACATTCCTCAGCAGTCCCATCTCCACTGCTCTTACTCATGACTTTTCATTTTCGTGCCACACCAGTCTCACACCCATATGTTAAAGTTGGCACTAACACTCCCTCATGTAAGCCTCGTGCAGCTGCAACACTCAAGCCTCTGTTTCTTATCAAGGCCTTCATTGCACCAGTTACTTTTCTTCCTTGTGTCACTCTGCTTTCCACTTCTTTTGCACATTTTCCTCTCTTTTCTATCAGTGTACCCAAGTATTTGAACTCTCTCACCAATTCCAGTCTCTCTCCATTCACTGTGACATCACACTGGGAGTCACCTTCCCTCTCAATAACCATCACTTTACTCTTCTCTACATTTATTCTCAAGGCACTACGCTTACAGACATTAGCAAAACTCTGCATTAGCCTACCAAGTTCTTTTCCGGTATTTGCAAGCAGTACTGCATCATCAGCATACAACAAATTTGAGATATTTCATCTATCACCATTCATTACCAACGCCATCCCTCTCTCCATTACTCGTGTTTTTACTTCTCTCATCACCCCATCCATATATATATTGAACAACCATGGGGACATCACACAACCTTGGCGCACGCCCACATCGATCGTGAACCATTCACTTAGATGCCCATTAACCCTTACACATGCTTTGCTACCATCATAAAAACTCTTGACAGCACCTAGCAGCTTACCATGTACACCATACATGCGCAAAACTTTCCACAATCCCTCTCTGTCTACTTTGTCCTATGCTTTTTCCAGATCCATGCATGCCATAAACACCTTATGGTCCTTCTCACAAGCCTTCTCTGCTATCTGTCTCACTGCAAATACTTGATCCACACATCCTCTGCCGCTCCTAAAGCCACCCTGTTCATCACTCACTAGGACTTCTGATATCTCTCTTACTTTATAATAATTCTTCCATATACCTTCCCTACCACGCTCAATAAACTTATGTCACGATAATTCTTGCACTCTCTTCGCTTACCTTTATTTTTGTACAGGGGTACAATCACAGCCTTTTTACTACTCTGTAGGCACAGTTTCACTCATCCATGCCTTCTTACATATCTCCAACAAACACTTCATTCCACACTCTCCATTACACTTAAACATCTCTGCATACACCTCATCAGCCCCAGCTGCTTTCCCATTTTTCAGCTGTTTCACAGTGTTCTTCACCTGTGTGAGTGTCACGTCTCCTGGCACCGCATTCCTTCTCTGCACACCCCCAAAACCAATCATGTTTACAGCTGCTCTGCTCTCTCTATTCCTATACATCAGGTTTCAAAATATTCTTTCTATCTGGTCCTTACTTCATCTCCATGGGTTAGTAACCTACCACCTGCATCCTTCACACCATCACATTTCTTTCCGCTTTCACTTCTACATTTCCGCACCTCTTTCCAGAATAACTTCCTATTTTCAGAGTAGTTTGAATTCATTTTTCTTCCCAGATCATCATTTACCTCCTCCTTTTTCCTCTTCACTAGTCTCTTTACATGTTTGTTGCTCTCAATATACAGTACTCAGTTCTTATTTCAACTGAACCCTTATCCTGTAACCACTTTAGCCACTTCTTCCTTTTTTCCTCCACCGCTCTCTTAACCTCCTCATCCCATCATGCCGTACCCTTCTTTTTTGTTGATTCTATTGCCACACCACACCACTTTAGCATTCCTAACTAAGCAATCCCTATATGCATTCCACAGGCTGTCCAGATCCAATTCATTGCAGTTCACTGATTCTAACTCGTCCACTACTTTGGTCCTGCAATCATCTGCCATTTCTCTGATCCTCAGCTTCTCAAGTTTCAGCCTTTTCCCCTGAGTGCTCCTCTCTCTCTTGATCCACCTCACTCCTCTCAGCTTGATCTTGCATGTCACAATTATATGATCTGACAGACCTCCACATCGTCCTCTCACGGCCCTCGTATCAGCAACCATTCCCATCATCAACCTCTGTACGAGCATGTAATCAATCAGGTTTCTTTCAGCCATTCACTCTAATAATTTAGATACCATTCCATCTACATTTAAGTACATCAACTTATTCGTCTTGTTTACATACTTGTCATAACTTGGATCTACTACCTTCCTCCATTTTATTCCCTCCTGGTGATGTACCACTTTCAAACTTGCAATCCAGTCACTTTGTAAAAAAATGTATTCTTCTCCTCCTCTGATCTTCCCTTGTTCTTTGTTTTTGCTTACTCCCATTTCTTATTTAGTAGTTCCAGTTCTTCATAAGTTAGGCATCTTTTTATCCATACATTTTTTAATTTTTCTTTTTCCTTGAGTTTCTTTGCATTTTTAGTATCTCCTCCACAGTGTTTACACCCTGGAAGGTTACCTTAAGGGGTCTTGACTTATTTCTCTCATATTTCCCTAGCCTTTTGTGTTCCTCTATGTTTTTATTACAGATTTCCTCTGACACTTCTTTCAGTATACTTGTTACATTTGCCATCTCCTTTTTGTCTCGAGATCTTGTTTTTTATTTCTTCCTCTTCTATACCTGTGGTTTCTATAGGTTTACTGATATCTGCTGAATCTCTGTCTAATTTAGGATTGTTTTGGATTATTCTTTTCACTTCCTTTTTAATGCTTTTTTCTTCAACCCTTGTTTCTGTCTTTACTTTCACCATTTCTGCATAAGTGGTTTCCACATCATTTTTGTAGCTTTGCGCTGCTTCATTCACTTGTTTTAACTTCTCCTCAATATCACTGCTCTGATCTATCAGATTTCTTACTTGCCTTATTGTCTCTGTATAATTTTTGAACTCTTGCATGATACTCTTGTGGTTGACAGCTGTACTTGCCATTTCACCAATTATCCTTCTAAGTGAACCCACTTCTACTGTCAGCTCATCTCTTGTTGTGTCTTTCTTGTTGACTTCTTTTCCTAATTTTTCTGTTTCCTTCTTCTGCATATGCAACTGTTTTTTAATTTCATCCATTTCATTCTGAAATGCCATTTCCAATCTGTTGATCCGTTTTGCCAGCTTATTATACGTCTCCATTTCAACCAGTTCTTGGTAGAAATCATCATCCTGCTTTCTACCTTTATCCCTTTTCTTTTCCAGAGTTGCTTTACTGAAGTAGGTGAACATCATGTGGTACTAAGAGCACAGATTCTATTTACATTCCTTGGTGGCTGGCACAGACAAAACAAATCAGCTGACGCTGTTGGCGCATTCCTTTACTACTTTGTTTATTTTGATATTTGAACAGCAGTCTTACTTAAAAACTTCCTCTTTTATATCAGGACAGCATTTAGTTTAACCTGGTACGGAGCTTGACTCACATAAAGATACAATGGAACCTCGGTCCTCGAACGTCTCACATGTCGAATAAATCGGACCTCGACCAAAAAATTCAAGAAATTTTTGCTCCAGAGGTCGACCAAAATATCGGACCTCGACCAACCTGAACGTAGCCAAACGAAGGGAAACTGGCCGACCGACAGTCACGCGTCCACCTTTATTGTTTGTCAACGTGGTCGTCCTGCTGTGCTTCACATTTTTCTTGATTCAGTGCAGTATTAGCCCCTAATAATGGCTCCAAAGAAACCAAGTTCATCCAGTACGGCTACTGGCAGTGAAAAGAGGAAAGTAGTGTGGAAAATAATTGAAGAAGTGGAAAAATTATTGCTTATCTTCATCAGTGAGAAACAGTTAGCAGGAGACAGTGTTAGTGAGTATATAATTTGTGAAAAGGCAGGAGAAATATACAGTCACCTCGTAAAGGAAAGCACTGGTACCAGTGCTGAAACTTAAATAGGTAAGCATCTGGGGTCTTGGAACGGATTAAAATGATTTACATTATTTCTTATGGGGAAAATTAGTTCGGTCCTCGACCAATTCGGTCCTGGAACAGCCTTCCAAAACAGATTGTGTTCGAGGACGAGGTTCTACTGTACTAATTTAGGTATGGCCACTTGGCCAAGTTTGGCCAAGTTTCAGAGTGATGCGGCATGCGTCCTCCCTGCCCAGTACCTGGTGTGTGTATGTGTGTGTGTGTGTGTGTGTGTGTGTGTGTGTGTGTGTGTGTGGTCAGTTGACCTCCTTACTCAAAGGTTCCTTCATGTTCACCACAGCGGTAAGACAGAAGACTACTGTCTATTTTTATTTGATTTATTTATGTGTTCTTTTGTTGAGTTACATTCTTGCCACAGTGATATTATGGTGAAAACATTCCTTGTGTTTCAGTTAAAGCATTGTATAATTCAAGAGGTGATATCCATCATCTACTCACTTGATGTAGTGCTGCCTGCCTCTTCCTTCTCTCTCTCTCTCTTCCATCTTTCGCTCTTTGGTATTCATCTTTCCATTTCAGGTGGCTTTACATCGAGTGACAGGCCTAATGGTTCCTGAAGGCAGGAAATCATTTACAGTGCTGGGTGGTAACCATATAACCAGCCCATACATTATCCCAAATGGGTCAACAAGTGGTTTGACAGAGAATTAGTGCCCCTGCCTGTAAAACATCTAACTGAAAGACAAACAACCTCCCATTTGGGGAATATGGTGTTTGGCTATAGATAGATAATTGAAGACACTGAATAGAGTGTGGTGAATGGATGTATTTTTGGAAAACTATCATCATCATCATCATCATCATCCCAACCTGGAAATAAGTGATAGAAGCCTTATAAGAGCCTGGGCTCATTAGGCAAAGCAACGAAGTAAAGGACAGGAAGAAGGAGTATTTGCAAGGAGAGTGGAAAGGTTACAAGAGGATGAGAAAAAGGCAGAGCATAAGAGAGAAGTGGAGGAACGATTGGGCAAATATGAATTGGAGGAGATGGGGGACGTGGAAGGTGTGTGCAGGATATTCACAAAAGAAATATGTGCAGCATGTGATGTGGTGTGTGGGATGAAGAGAAGACGGAGGGGGGGTGCAAGGAACAGCGTGGTGGAATGAAGAGGTGAGACAGGCTGTGGCACAAAAGAAGAAAGCATACAATAAATGGATGAGAAAATAGGGGCGTAGAGAAGTTGAGAGGCGGAAGAGAGAGTTATATGTAGAAAGAAAGAGAGAGGTAAAGAGATTAGTAAGAGAGAGTAAGAGGAGAGTGGATGGGGAGTTTGGAAGGAATTTGAGTGTAGGGTAGAGGGACTGTGGGAGGGTGTTCTGGAAAGGTGAAGAGAGTAAGACGGGGTGAAGGTGAAGTTAGCAGGGGGGTGAAAGATGGAAATGGTGGATTGCTGGTGGAGAGAGGAGAGGGGGTGAGCGGATGGAGAAAGCACTTTGGGGAATTGTTGAACATAGAGGATGGAAGTGATGCGAGTGTGAGTGGCTGGGAGAGGGAGGGAGATGAGAAGACAGGAGAAAGTCAGTAGGATAGAGGTTGTGGAGGCAGTGGGGAGGGTTAGATTGGGGAGAGCCCCAGGAATTGATGGAGTGTGTGGTGAAATGTTGAAGCATGGGGGAGAGATAGTAGTAGAATGGATGTGGAAGATGTGCGATTGGCCTGGGAGGAAGGTAGAGTTCCGGATGATTGGAAGTCAGGTATAATTATTCCCTTGCACAAAGGAAAAGGGGAAAAGGAAGTGTGTGGTAATCATAGGGACATTTGTCTTCTTAGTATAATAGGAGAAGTGTATGGTAGGATACTTATTGACAGAGTTAGGGATATAACAGAGGAATTAGTTGGAGACGAACAGGGGGGCTTTGGGAAGGGGGGAGGTTGTGTGGATCAGATATTCATTCTTAGGTCTTTGGTGGAAAAGTTTCTAGAGAAGGGAAAGAAGTTGTATGAGGCTTTCATCGATTTGGAGAAAGCATATGACAGGGTGGATAGACAAGGATTGTGGAAAGTATTAAGAATATATGGAGTAGATGGGAAGTTGTTGAATGCTGTGAAGAGTATGTATGATGGTGCAAAGGCTGCAGTGCGTGTGGATGGTGAACTAAGTGAATTTTTCTCTTTGAAGGTTGGGTTGAAACAGGGATGTGTCATGTCTCCATGGTTGTTCAATCTGTACATGGATGAGGTAATAAAAGAGGTACAAGGTAGAGTAGTGGATGTTGGAGTGGCCCTGGTGAGAGAGTATAGTGTTTGGAAACTCCCTGTACTGTTGTTTGCAGATGATACTGTGTTGTTGAGTAAAGACGAAGGGGAGCTGCAAGGCTTGGTGGATGAGTTTGGGAGAGTGTGTAAGAAACAGAATCTAAAGATGAATGTAGGGAAGAGTAAAGTGATGGTCTTTGAGAGAGGTGAAGTCAGTGAATGTACAGTGAGGTTGGATGGTGAGAAATTGGAAAATGTGAGTACGTTTAAGTACTTGGGTTGTGTGATGACTAAGGATGGAGGTTTGGAGGGTGAAGTGCTTGAAAGAGTACAGCAGGGAAGAAAGGTTGCTGGTTCCTTGAAAGCAGTGATAAGAAACAGGGAAGTGAGCATGGAAGTGAAAAAGTTACTACATGACAGTATTGTGATACCAACTCTAATGTATGGAAGTGAAGCTTGGACGTTGTTGGAAGGGCACAAGTCAAGAGTGAGAGCAGTGGAAATGAGTTATTTAAGAGGAGCCTGTGGAGTCATATGGAGAGACAGGCTGACAAATGAGGATGTAAAGGATCATTTTGGTGTGGATGTGGATGTGATAGGAAGTGTTAGGAGGAATGCACTTAGGTGGTTTGGCCATGTGGAGAGGATGGAGGGTGAAAGACTGACGAAGAGAGTGTATGTGAGTGAGGTGGAGGGGGGAAGAGGGAGGGGGAGGCCGAGGATGAGATGGAGGGATGGGGTGGAGAGGTATATGAGAGAGGGGGGTGTGAGTTGGGAGCAGGGCAGTGAAATGGCGGGGGACAGGGCAATGTGGAGGCGATTTGTTTGTGGCCACCCTGAATGGGATTGAGGCGTCTGGCAATAGAAAGATAGATAGAAATATTTTTTTCATCTTTACTCAGCCACTTCGATATGATTCTGATTTTTGAATAATTTTCCTCTTTTGATACCAATACCGATATTAATTGGCTTTTGCCTTCCGATTTATAACATTATGATGGCTGTTGGAAAATTCTTGAATATTTTACCCTAAATTGGTAATCTTACTTTCATGCGAGTGATTTATATCTCTTGCTTGTGACACTGTCAGTTAGCATTGCTGTTATGTGCACATTCAGGTGATAATAGACTGATATTCTTGGGTCTTCAGAGGCTATACTGTATCGATCATTTTGGGTATTATCATCACCCCCTGCATAATTTTTATGACCAACTTTGCATTTGTAAAAGTATGCTTCAGTTGAGTGATGGCTTTCCATAGGTTTTATTCTCAAAAGGTGACTGGAGACTTTAGATTGTGTATAGGGGAAGCAGGTTGGTTATCAAGCTACCCTTTCATATACCGGACTTTGGCAGCTTAGCCTTGAACCTCTACACCTTAGCGAGGGTAACTGGGATTTTTATATATATATACATATATATATATAATCTATCTCTTTGTTGTCAGATGCCTTAATCCCGTAAGGGGTGGCCACAAAAATTGCTTCCATGTTGCCTGGTCCCCTGTCATTTCACTGTCCTGCTCCTAGCTGACACCCCCTCCCCCTCTCTCATATACCTCTCCACTCCATCCGTCCATCTCATCCTTGGCCTTCCCCTCCACCTCACATACATACCCTCTCCTCGTTAGTCTCTCGCTTTCCATTCTCTCTTCACGTCCAAACCACCTCAGTGTAATTATCCTAAAGCGTTCTATCCCATCCACATCCACACCAAAATGCTCCTTCACTTCCTCATTTGCCAGTTTATCTCTCCATGTAACTCCACAAGCTCCTCTCAAATAACCCATTTCTACTGCACTGATTGTTGACTTGTGTCCTTCCAACAAGGGCCAAGCTTCACTTCCATACATTAGTGTTGGTATCACAATACTCTCATGCAGTGACTTTTTTACTCCCATGCTCACTTCCCTGTTTCTTATCACTGCTTTCAAAGAACCAGCAACATTTCTCCATTGTTGTACCCTTGTAACTTGCAATACTTTGGTGATAGAAACTCCGTGTACAAACAGCTAAATAAGGAGTTTATTACGAGCTCACAGTAAAATAGTCTGCCTTACTTGAATGTCTGCTCTCAACTGAACAGTGGCGCTGTCTTCCCAGGCTTCAGGCCCTGGGAAAGCGTGCTAGGTCAGCAAGTTTAGTGGGGGCATGTATGCATTGGGGGGAGACATATATACATCGGTGGTAGACATATTGTGGAGGGGGTACACCCTTTCAAGCACTTCACCCTTCAAACTTCCATCCTTACTTATCACACTACCCAAGTACTTAAATGCACTCACTTTTTCCATTATCTCACTATACATTCAGTGACTTCGTGTCTCTTAAAGACCATAACTTTACTGTTCCCTACATTGACCTTTAGATTCCATTTCATACACATTCTTCCAAACTCATTCACCAAGCTTTGCAGTTCCCCTTCATCTTCACTTAACAATACAGTATCACTGGCAAACAACAATATAGGGAGTTTCCAAACATTGCCCTCTCTCATTAAAGCTGCTTCAACATCCACTGCCCTATCTTCTCTTTTATAACCCCATCCATATACAGATTGAACAGCCATGATGACATGTTACATCTCTGTTTCAGTCTATCATTCAAATAGAAAAATTAACACAATTCACCCTCCATGCACACTGCAGCCTTAGTCCTCTCATACACACTCTTCACGGCACTCAACAACTTTCCATTTACTCCGATGTTCTTAATATTTTTCACGTCCCATGTCTATCCACCCTGTCATATGCTTTCTCCAAATCCATGAAGACTGCATTCAACTTCTTTCCCTTCTCTAGAAACTTTTCCACCAAAGACCTAAGAATGAATATCTGGTCTACACAACCTCTTCCCTTTCTAAAACCTCCCTGTTCTTCTGCAACTAATTCCTCTGTTCTTTCACTCACTCTGCCAATCTTACCATATACTTCTCCTATTACACTAAGAAGACAAATGCCCCTATGATTACCACACACTTCTTTTTCCCCATTTCCTTTGTACAAGGGAATAATTATACCTGACTTCCAATCCCCTGGGACTCTACCTTTCTCCCAGGCCAATCTGCACATCTCCCTTACCCATTCTACTACTACCTCTCCCACATGCTTCAGCATTTCACCACATACCTCATCAATTGCTGGGGCTTTCCCCATTTTGACTTACTTCATTGCTTTCATTACTTTCATCCTACTGATTTCTACCTCTCTCCTCACCTCACTCATGTTCCAAGCCATTCCCCAGCCAACTGTACTCGCATCACTTTCACTGTCTGTGTTCAACAGTTCCTGAAGGAATTCTCTCATTTTTTCTCCCTTCTCCACTAGCAAGCTACCATTTTTGTCTTTCACTCCCCGGCTGACTTCTTTATCACTCTGACTTTTTTTTTTTTTTTTTTTTTTACCTCTTTCCAGGACATTTTCTTACATTCCCTCCACTTTACTCTCTAATTTCTTCCGTATTCCTCATTCACTCTCTTTTTACTTTCTCTTACTTATCTTTTCACCTCCCTCTTCCTCAATGTATAACTCTTTCTTCCATCTCAGCTTCCTCCAAGCCTCTGCATCCCATCCGCATACTATATGCTTTCTTCTTTTGTGCCACAGCTTGTCTCACCTCTTCATTTTTTTAAATCGAGTTGGATATAACATGCAGACTTACATGCAGGCTATTTTACCTTGATTAATAAAATATATAAAGTGACCCTACATGAGTGACACGCCAAATGGTCTCCTGTACACCAGGAAACCATTTACTACGCTAGGTGGTAACCATGTAACCAAATTGTGGTGCTTGGGGGTTTAGTGGGTAATTATGGCACTCCAGTCGGATTGAGTCGGTGAAGGTTTACATCCAAGGGTTGGTTGGAGTTTATTGCTCAGTGCCACTCAGGGATGAGTGAGGCTGGTCACTCTCATCTTAAATGTCAGGACCAATTTGCCTAGCCCTGGGCTTCTACGCTCCTCCTGGGGCAATGTAGAATTGGACGATGGATGGATGAATAATATAAATATACATTAGTCCACTGGTGGGTGGCCATAATTTTTTCTTACATAATCATGTAGGATAGTTATTCATTTGACTTTCAGATATGCCATTGATAATTTCCTCTGCATTTGATCAACAACAAGATGTTGGCTAAAATGCTCAGCAAAATATGTTTCTTGTTGAAGGAGATGCATTAGTAGACATAGAATCAGCCCAAATGTTACAGTATCACCTATAACCTTATGGCTGTGGTCATCATCTATGAGCCAAATAAAACTGCTTGCCATTCATCATCGTTATTATCATTATCGTCATCATCAGACATTACAAGGCCACTGCTGAATAATGGCCTCCCCTAACCTTCTCCAAGAATTCCTTGACTGAGCCAAGCTCTGCCACATTTTCC
This sequence comes from Coenobita brevimanus, assembly GCF_032717465.1. Taxonomy (NCBI): domain Eukaryota; kingdom Metazoa; phylum Arthropoda; class Malacostraca; order Decapoda; family Coenobitidae; genus Coenobita; species Coenobita brevimanus. The sequence continues at coordinate 31,794,376 of NC_137047.1, read as the reverse complement.
CTGCAAATATCTCTGTCTCATCTCTCCACCTTCTGTTTGGCCTTTTTCTGCAGCGCCTACAATCTCTTGGTGTCCAGCAGTCAGCCTCCTGCTCCATCTGTAATCCATTGTTCTTGCTACATGGGCTTCCCACCTCCTTTGCTGTTCATTTATAACTTCTATAATGTCCTTGGCTTTAGTCTACTCTCTCATCCAATTTGATCTTTTCCTGTCTCGTAAAGATATTTCCAACATTGACCTTTCCATTGCTCTCTAAGAATGGATTAGTTTATTTTCCATTGATATTTTTAGTTTCCAGGTCTCACAAGTGTACATGATAGCTGGAATTACATATTCGTTATATACTTTTTGTTTCATTCATATTGGCAAGCTACTTTTCATAATGTCTCTATGTTTACTAAAAGCTTTCCATCCAATTGTAAAGCATCTTTTTATTTTCCTATCTTGGTCTTCCATTAATTTTAGTATTTTTCCCAAGTAATTGTACACTTCGACTTCTTCAAGAACTTCTTCACTTTTTCTGATGATTGTCTTAGGTGTATGTAGATTAAACATTACTTTTATTTTACTCTGGTTCACCTTTACCCTTTCTTTGAAACTTTCTCTGTTCAGTTCATTTAACAAGTCTCTGCTGTTTCTGGGATTAGGACAATGTCATCTACAAATCTTAAGTGGTTTAGCTTTTCTACATCTCTGTTTATGCCTTTTTTCTCCCAGTCTAGCTTTCTGAAAATACTTTCTAGGCATGCTGTAAGTAATTTTGGTGAAATTCTCTCCCTCTTATGCACGCCCTTCTCAGTCCTAATTTTTTCCAAGTCTTTATGTAATATAGTGCAGCAGTTCCCTCTTTATATATGTTTTTGAGCACTTTTACAATGTTCTCATTTACTCCTTGTTCTCGCAGTGAATTTATAATTGCTATATGCTTCACTGCGTCAAAAGCTTTTTTGTAATCAACAAAACCTAAGTACAGAGGTTTATTATATTCTACAGTTTTCTCATTTATCTGATTCATTGTGTGTAGATGAGCAGTAGCCGAATACCTGCTTTGGAATCCTACTGTTCATGCAGTTTGTTTTCTTCCAACTTTGTTGTTATTCTGTTCGTAAGGATGTTAGTGAAGAGTTTGTAAATGACTGATAATATGCTAATGGGTTGATAGTCACTAAGATCTTTTGAGTCACCTTTTTTGTAAAGAAAAATAACAATTGGATTACACCATATTTTGGGAATTTCCGAGCCTGTTATGTACTTCCATTCTTGCTTCCAACAGTAAACCTGCTACTATTCCATCTTCTCTCGGAGCCCTCTCTCTTTTCATATTTTTAAATGTTTACTTCGCCTGGTGTTACCTTAGGTATTTCACTTGTGTCAAAAGAAACGTTAGCTATTGGTACTACTGCCTTTGATGCATACAGTTCTTTGTAAAATTCTTCAACTCTCTTCACCATCTTATCTCTGCATTTAATGACTTCACCGTTTCTGCCTTTCAGTGATATAATTTGTTGCCTTCCTAATGCCATTTAACTTCAGACCCGTTTCAGACTTTTTCCCTTTTTGATGGATTCTTTGATCTGATCCATGTTTCTCTTTATTTTATCTTCCCTCTGTCTCTTGTTGATAAGCTATATCCAAATTTTGGCACTTGGTGGTTTAGTGGGTAATTATGGTGCTCCAGTTGGATTGAGCCAGTGGAGGTTTATATCCAAGGGGTGGTTGGGGTTTATTGCTCACGTAATGTCACTCAGGGATGAGTGAGGCTGGTCACTCTCATCTTAAATGTCAGGACCAACTTGCCTAGCCCCTGGCTCCTACGCTCCTCATGGGGCAATGTAGGATTGGATGATGATGATGATATTAATTCTATCCCAGAGTATTAATTGTATTAGTTTTATAACTTTTCTGGTGACCTTAGGTGTTTCTCTTGAGCATAATAAAATTGTCCAACTTTACTTGACATTCTGTACAGTGCAAAGTAGGTACAGTAATTCACATTTGTTTGGTGAATTTATGTGGGTTAAAATCACTTCTTTGCCCTTGACAATTTAATATATACTTTATCTTTCCCCAGGCACTTGAGAAACACTGTCGTGCAGAAGCTGGGTACAGCGGCATCCAGAATGTTTACATGGAAAATCCTCAAAAGGATGATGTACAACAGAGCTTCATATTTGCAGAGACATTCAAGGTGCCTTAGTTAACACAGTATTTACAATTAATCCTCATTTAAAGTTGCTACACTTAATTTGTTTCATCACCTGTTTTCCGATGAAGCAAAACTTATTTTCATTCAGAGTTTCTTGTGGTTGATTATAAAGTAGTTATGGAGCCAAAAACTAGTGTTTTTTGTGCTTTTATTCCTTCAGTCATGAAACAGAAGCATGTAACTTAGAGGAGCTTTTCGCTAGGCCAGACTGAATGTTCAGGGTTAATTGGTAGTGTCCATCTTGCGAACTTTGTTGCAAAGGGTGACCCTGATTTATCTGTCTGTTTACCCCTTCAGCATTCGTACTTCATACGTGTTTTGCTGTTACCAGACAATTTATGCCACTGGAAATATGCAGGTAGTGAAAAATTTTGTGTAGGTTTGCAGTAACCAACTCTTTCATTCAAAAAGTCTAAGTTGAACAAAATTTTATAACAGTAGCAAGATTAAAAAGAAAAGTATGTTTTTGGACAGAAGGAGTGTATATGTCTGTATTTACATGGCTGGTACATTTATATTGAACCATAGATAAGTATTGTTTTTGGACAGAAGGAATGTATATGTCTGTATTTACATGACTGGTGCATTTATATTGAACCACTTTTTGTCATTGAAGATGACATGAACATGGTCAGGTGGCCAGTCTAAAAGGTTGTTATTGAGACAAGCTAAAGCATGAAAGTTATTACTGTAGTGAAAGGGCAAGTGGTGTTAGAGTCTTCCATTATATTTTAATTCTTGGTCACAGTTTAACAATTTGAATTAGGACACATTTTTTCTAATATGACGAGTTCCCTAATCTCGGCCCATTTGATTGCCAGGTATAGTCAGATTGGAGGGTAGACTTGACTAGTACTGTACCCTGACCAAGAACACTCCTTCCTACCTGATCAGTAAGGTTTAACAAATATCATGCAACCACAGCTTTATATTCAAGTTATAGTAATCCTGTTAATGGTATGAATTGTTTCTCCTTTACAGTATCTATACCTGATATTCTCCGATGACTCTTTACTTAGTCTGGACGAGTGGGTTTTCAACACAGAGGCTCATCCCTTGCCTGTTTATGGTGCCAATGCATACTATCGCAAAGCACAAGGTGAGCTATCTCTACCACATTTGTTTGGCAAGGCATTGTTGGCATGATGAATGCTTTTAACTCAGTGAAATACAATTGGTTCTCATTTTATTTTACTGTATTTCACTTAAAGGCATTTTATTATTAAGTTGCTGATGAATAAAGGTTATTTTTATTATTAAATTGTTGATAAATTAACACTTTTTCTTTATGTGTAATGCTTATGAAAATGTTTTGAAGTCAGAATTGAGGGTTTTTAGTTTTTTTTTTTACCTCTCAGTCATGAGTCAGAAATCTCACTTTGTGTCACTTTAGGTTGCAGTTTGCTTGAACACATCCAGGATTTTAAAGAACGATGACCTGTAATTATTATTATTAGTCAGGCTACCACTTGATGACACTATGAAGCTTTAGCAGGGATCTTTTGTAGTGAAGCCTGTATCTATCCTTTCCAGTTTGAAAAATCTTCCAAAGTTGAATAAAAATGCATTGAGATAGCAGAAACTAAATCCTTATCATCATCATAATCATCATCGTCGTCATCTGTCACCAATCATCATCATCATCATCATCATCATCATCATCATCATCATCATCAACAGGTAGGGTCCAGAGTTGGGGGGGGGGGGAATAGGATACTAACCAAAGTTTGCCCAGTTGAATGAGCTACACTCCCATTCACTCTCCATTCAAGCACTTAGGATCTTGGCTCCACCTGATAGGCCAAAAAAAGAAACATTCCATATGTAGCTTCACTTTCACATATCTGACAGCAGCCACATTCCTAGATCTTTGTCATTATCCACATTGTCATGGTGTTGTCGTATTCCCAGAACGTTTGTCTTTGCTCGTTCCATACGCATACAGTAGCATAGTCTTAGAACAACAGTAAATTTCTTTGCTAGAGAGTGGCCAGGCAAGCTGTGCAAACGAAAGTGAAAAAGCTGTTACAGTACAGTATTTGGGAAAAAAAAAATCACTTGTAAATGTATAAAGCTCTTAGACCAGATAATGAAGGTAATGGAGAGAATTCTAGAAGGTATGATTGGAGAAAGAGTGAATATTTATGAGATGCAGATTGAGTTTATGCCAGGCAGGGGGACCACTGATGCCATATTCATTGTTCGACAGCTTCAGGAAAAATATATTGGGAAGAACAGGGATTTGTATTTTGTTTTTGTTGATTTGGAAAAGGCCTTTGACAGAGTGCCTAGAGAGGCAGTGAAGTGGGCAATGAGAAAGCTTGGCATGGAGGAGTGGCTGGTTAGGGTGGTTATGGCCATGTATGTGGGTGCTCACACCCAGGTAAGAGTGAATGGAGATTTGAGTGATGAGTTTTCCGTGAACGTTGGTGTGCATCAGGGGTCAGTTTTGAGTCCTATGTTTATCATGGAACTTGAAGCCCTCTCACGTGACTTCAGAAACGGACTCCCGTGGGAGATGTGTGCTGATGATTTGATGTTGATTGCAGAGAACGAAAGGGAAGCGGAGGAAAGGTTTAGGAAGTGGAGAGATGGTATGGGGTGTAAGGGCTTAAGGATAAATGCAGATAAAACAAAAGTGATGATATCTAGAGTTGGTGACGGTACTGTCAAAGACAAGGGAGAGTGACCACGTGCAGTTTGCCACAAGGGCGTGGGAAGTAATTCCATCTTGTGTAGCGTTTGTGATAAATGGGTGCACAAGAGATGTAGTGGTATCATAGTTAGACTGCGAGATAATGCTGATTTTATGTGTGCGGCATGTCAAGGAGAGCAGGTGGAGAGTGTCAGGCGTGAAAGGATTGAACTTGATGGTGAGTCTCTTGAGTGTGTGTGTGTGTGGAAGAGTTTTGTTATTTGGGAAAGATGTTGTGTGCTGGAGGTGGGGCCGGAGCTAGCTCTGTGGCTAGGATGAGAAATGGTTGGAAGAAGTTCAGGTAGCTGTTGCCTCTCCTGACATTGAGAGGACTCTCCCTACGTGCTAAGGGGTCTTTGTATATAGCATGTGTTAGGAGTGTAATGCTGTATGATAGTGAAACCTGGGCAGTAAAGGAGGAGAATGACTTAAAAAATGACAATGATTAGGTGGATGTGCAGTGCGTCCCTGTGTGCAAGGCCTGGGAGGGCTGGGTTTACGATGGAAGAGTTGAGAGATAGGATGGGACTGGAGTGTATTGGTGTTGTGATGAGGAGAGGTAGATTGAGATGGTTTGTGCATGTGGAGAGGATGGGGGATGATAATTGGGTGCAGAAGGTGAGAAGTGTTAATATTGGGGGTGGGGTTGTGAGGGGTAGACTGGGAAAGACGTGGGACGAGGTCATTAAGTGTGACCTCAGGGTCAAGGGACTGAACAAGGAGGCTGCAATAGATCGTGTAGCATGGAGAGCTGCCATTAGATGACCAAGGCCGACGCATGCAAGCATGTTGGAGCCTTCAAAAATGAAAACGAAACGAATAAGTTACATATTACTCATTAATGTGCCCAACTTCCTAATTGCTTTTCCATTATTGTCAAGCTAAACCAAATGAAAATAAACCTAACCTGACTTGCCCTGTGGAAATAGATGGTGTGGCTAGTCTTTACATAAGCAGCATTGTACACTGGTTCTCTGAGAGAGGAAGACCTCGGTCCTTGTTAGTCAACTCGATCAACACAGTTTTATGTACATTAGTAGCATACCAACCGACAGAGATGTTATAAATCTTAAGACATGAATAACTTGGTGGTGGGATGGGGATGTAGAAGCTGCAGTTAAGGAGAAAAGAAGACTTTTCTGGGAGTGGAGGAAGGGTGGTAGCAGAGATGAATACTTGACTGCCAAGCGTATGGCTAGATGAGAGGTTTTTAGGGCAAAGTCTGAATCTCAGAGACTTTTACTTGATAGCCTAAATAGTGGGGAAAGGAAGAATATGATATTTAAGGTGGCAAATCAGATGAAGATGGAGAACAGGGATATCATCGGTGAGCAGTGTGTGAATAATGATGAAGGAAAGGTAGTGGTGAACAGTGAGAATATTGAGATGCCTAGAGAAAGCATTACAACTAGTTGTTGCATGAGGAGTTTGACTGGGACAGGGATGGTTTGGAGCCAGCAGATCCAGTGTTTGACCCTTGGCCTTTGATTGATGCAGCTACTATGAGCATGGCAATAGGTAAGATGCAGGTGGGGAAGGTAGTGATTGTGTCTGGGTTGACTGCAGAAATGTTGAAAGCCTGAGGAGATACAGGAGTGGGGTTAGTCACTGATTTGATAAATACGATCATATATGAGTATGTTGTCCCAGATGATTGGCTGAAGAGTGTAATTGTAAATGTGTACAAGGGGAAGGGTGATGCCCTGGAGGGAGGATATTATAGAGGCCTAAAGCTTTTGAACCAGATAATGAAGATGATAGAGAGAGTTCTAGAAGGTATGATTAGAGAAAGAGTAAATATTGAGAGATGCAGTTTGGGTTTATGCCAGGCAGCGGGACCACTGATACCATATTCATTGTTTGACAGCATCAGGATTATAGGAAAGAAAAGGGAACAGTACATTATTTTTGTTGATTTGGAGATGGCTTTTAACAAACCATAGAGAAGTGGTGAAGTGGGTAATGAGAAAGCATGGGATTGAGGAGTGGCTGGTTATGGCCATGTATGTGGGTGCTTGCACCCAGGTAAGGGTGAATGGAGTTTTGAGTGAGGAGTTTTCTGTGAATGTTGGTATGCATCAGGGGTCGGTCTCGAGTCCCTCATTGTTTATTATGGTACAGTGGAACCCTGGAATTCGTACACTTCTCTACTCGTACAACTCGGTTTTTGTACAGCTCTTTCGCCCAAAAATCGCTCCAGTTTTCGTACAGTGACCTGTTATTCGCACTAAGAGATACGGCATCGTAGGTGCCACATGGTCATCAGTCTGGCTCTGTCTTCTGCCAGCTATACATCAGTCATACAGGCTCGATTAAACTTTGTGATGAATTACGTATTTTCGATAGAAAATTGTACATAATCGTGGGCCCTAAGAAGATTAGCAAGTCAACTTGAGCTAAACGAAAAGCAGTGAGAACAACAATTGAACTGAAAAAAGAACTCAGTGCAAAGTTTGAAAGTGGAACCCGTGTCTCCGATCTTGCCATTCATTATAGCAAGGCGAAATCTACCGTTTCATCCATACTAAAGAACGGATTAATGTAAATTACATTGCTTCTTATGGAAAAAAATGATTTGGTGTTCGAACAATTCGCAACTCGTACAGCATCCAGGAACAAATTGTGTATGAATTCTGGGGTTCTGCTGTACTTGAATCCTATCACGTGACTTCAGAAATGGATGTCCGCGCAAGATGTTGTATGCTGATGATTTGGTGTTGATTGCAGAAAATGAAAGGAAGGCAGAGGAAAGATTTAGGAAGTGGAGAGATGGTACGGGGAACAAGGGCTTAAGAGTAAATCCATATGAAATAAAATATCTAAGGCTGGGGGAGGTACTGCCAAAGAAGAGGGAGAGTGGCCATGTGCATATTTGCCACAAGAGCGTGAGAAGTAATTCCATCTTGTGTAGCGTCTGTGATAAGTGGATGCATAAGAGATGTAGTGGTATTAGAGGTAGACTGTGAGATAATGCTGATTTTATGTGTGCTGTGTGTCGGGGAGAGCAAGTGGATATTGTCAGGCATGAAAGGATTGACCTTGCTGGTAAGTCTCTTGAGTGTGTGGTCGAGTTTTGTTATTTTTGGGAGACATGATTGTATTTTAGACTAAAGTTTTGTGTTTAGGTTGATTTATGAATTGTTTTTTGACTTGGATTAATGTGTTTTAGTCATAGGTTGGGTGAACATTATCATTTTGGGGTACAGTTACTAAGTTTTGATTTGTGGCAGTGATTGATTATGTGTGTGTGGATGAAAGGACGAGGAGTGTGGTTGGGGGAGTGGACTGGTGGTCAGAATCAAAGTCCAAATGAAATGGAGAAATAGAAGAAGGGAAGGACAGGAAGCGGTATATGCAAGGAGGGTGGAAAGGTTACAAGAGGATGGAAAAAAGACAGAATATAAGAGGGAAGTGGAGGAGCAGTTGGGTAAATATGGACTGGAACAGATGAGGGACATGGAAGGTTTGTACAAGTTATTCACAAAAGAAATCTGTGCAGCATGTGAGGTTGTGTGTGGGGTGAGGAGACAAAAGGGGGTGCAGGGAACAGCATGGTGGAATGAAGAGGTGAGACAGGCTGTGGCACAAAAGAAGAAGGCATATAGTGAGTGGATGAGAAACAGGGGCATGAAAGAAGTTGAGAGATGGAAGAGAGAGTTATATGTAGAGAGGAAGAGAGAGGTGGAAAGATTAGTAAGAGAAAAAAGAGATTTTTTTTTTTTTTTTTTTTTGAACAAGTCCGACTCTGGGCAAAGGCTTCAGGGCCTATTTCTTGGGGGCAGTGACCTATCCCAAGGCCCAGTAGTTCTCCTACACCTCCACATGTCACCACTTCGGCCTAACACCCACCATCCATGTTGAATACATGTTAGGGCTGTCTCATACAGGACTGAGGAATTTGGAAGGAATTTGAGTGTAAAGTGGAGGGAATGTAAGAAAATGCTTTGGAAAGAGGTAAAGAGAGATAGGCAGGGTGCCAAAGAAGTTAGTTGGGGAGTGAAAGATAAAAATGGTAGATTACTAGTGGAGAAAGAAGAAAAAGTGAGCAGATGGAGAGAACACTTTAAGGAATTGTTGAACACAGAGAATGAAAGTAATGTGAGTATAAGTGGCTGGGGAATGGCTGGGAGAAGGAGGGATGTGAGAAGAGAGGAAGAAATCAGTAGGATGGAAGTTGTGGAAGCAACAAAGAAAGCTAAAATGGGGAAAACCCCAGGAATTGATGGAGTGTGTGGTGAAATGCTGAAGCATGGGGGAGAGACAGTAGTACAGTGGATGTGGAAAATGTGCGGATTGGCCTGGGAGGAAGGTAGAGTCCCGTAGGATTAGAATTCAATTATAATTTTCACTTGTACAAAGGAAGTGGGGAAAAAGAAGTGTGTGGTAATCATAGGGGCATTTGTCTTCTTAGTGTAATAGGAAAAGTATATGGTAGGATAGTTGTTGACAGAGTTAGGGAAATAACAAAGGAATGAGTTGGAGAAGAACAGGGAGGGTTTAGGAAGGGACGAGGTTGTGTAGATCAGATATTCAGTCTTAGATCTTTGGTGGAAAAGTTTCTAGAGAAGGGAAAGAAGTTGTATGCTGCCTTCATGGATTTGGAGAAAGTATATGATGGTGGATAGACAAGGATTCTGGAAAGTATTAAGAGTATATGGAGTAGATGGGAAGTTGTTGAAGGCTGTAAGAGTATGTATGAGGGTCCTAAGGCTGCAGTGCGTGTGGGTAGTGAACTGAGTGAATTTTTCTATTTGAAGGTTGGATTGAAGCAAGGATGTGTCATGTCTCCATGGTTGTTCATTCTTTATATAGATGGGGTTATAAAATAGATGCAAGGTAGGGCAGTGGATGTTGGAGCGGCCCTAGCAAGAGAGGGCAGCTTTTGGAAACTGCCTGTACTGTTGTTTGCGGATGATACTGTGTTGTTAAGTGAAGACGAAGGGAAGCTGCAAGCCTTGGTGGATGAGTTTGGGAGTGTGTGTAAGAAACGGAATCTAAAGGTGAATGTAGGGTAGAGTAAAGTTATGGCCCTTGAGAGAAGTGAAGTCAGTGAATGTACAGTGAAGTTGGATGGCGAGGAAATGAGTGCATTTAAGTACTTGGGCAGTGTGATAAGTAAGGATGGAAGTTTAGAGGGTAAAGTGCTTGAAAAGGTTAAAACAGGGAAGAAAAGTTGCTGGTCCCTTGAAAGCAGTGATAAGAAACTGGGAAGTGAGCATGGAAGTGAAAAAATTACTACATGACAGTATTGTGATACCAACTCTAACGTATGGAAGTGAAGCTTGGACCTTGTTGGAGGGACAGAGGTCAAGAGTGAGAGCAGTGGAAATGAGTTATTTGAGAGGAGCATGTGGAGTCAAATGGAGAGACAGACTGACAAATGAGGAAGTGAAGGAGCGTTGTGGTGTGGATGTGGATGTGATAGGAAGCGTTAGGAGAAACACATTAAGGTGGTTGGCCATGTGGAGGGGATGGAGAGTGAGAGACTGACGAAGAGAGTGTATGTGAGTGAGGTGGAGGGAGGGAGAAGGAGGGGGAGGCCAAGGGTGAGATGGAGGGGTGGATTGGAGAGGTATATGAGAGAGGGGGATGTGAGCTGGGAGCGGGGCAGTGAAATGGCAGGAGAGGCGATTTGTTTGTGGCCACCCCTTACGGGATTGAGGCATCTGGCAGTAGATAGATAGATAAAAGATATTCCAGGACTGAACAGGTTAACTACAGTATCTGCTTGCTATGGGGGAAAAAATGCTTGTAGTGTAATAATTTTTTCCCTTATACAGTCACGACTCACTATAGGAGGGGGTTATGTCGAGTGAAAACCCATTGCATAACGATTTAACCCTTAACACGGTCAATATAACATGGGTTCCTTGGGGATAGGGAGGGAAGCTATGACCATGTATCCTTTATTAAAAAAAAAAAAAAAAAGGCTCACCCTTTGGGGCTTGCCCTCTGCACCCCTCAGTAGCATCATGCCCTCGATTTGGGTAGCAACCTTGCCAGACACAAATTCCAAGTCACAAATTTCAGTATTTCATACACAAAAAATTATCTTTTCACTTAAAATTTCACACCGTACTACAGTATGTATTATGCAGTTGTACTGTTATTTGACATTAACATTGGTGTTTCAATAGCCTTTCAATCACAAAATGGAGCAAAAGGCAGACAATCACAGCATATATAAACACTGGGTGGCCAACTTGGTTTGATCAGCTGATTGGGAGGCACTGTAATCAGCTGACTGGGAACCTGTGTATGCATGGGAAACACAGTTTCCAAGTCACAAGTTTCATTATTTCACACACAAATAATTGTTATTTAATATCACACACCTCACTGCAAGTACAGTAATCCCTTAATTGTCCGACTTAGTAGAGCCGAAGGCATGTCCGGATAGTGGCAGTGTCCAGATTAATGAACAATATACACCTACCATACCCAGACCCTACTTATATCCAACCTCCAAGCTATACCTAACCTATTTGTACAGTACCGCTGCTTATTTCGGCAGCGTTTTCCAGTCATTCAGACATATTTAGACATCAAAACACACATAGGAATACCCAAAGTAATGCTTAAAAAAAACAAAAAAAACATGCAATATAAAAATTGAAAACCAAAAAACACCCTACCAATACACTACCGTATGTACAGGACCCTTCCTAATTTTGGCACTGTTTTCAGGTCAGTCTGCCATATCTAGATACCAAAACACACATAGGAAATCCAAGTAATGCTAAACACTAAGAAAATCATTAAAAAAAAAAAAAATTGTAAACCAAAAAACACCCTACCAATACACTACTGTAAGTACAGTACCCCTCCTAATTTTGGTAGTGTCAGTCTGCCATATTTAGACATCAAAACACACATAGGAATATCCAGAGTAATGCTAAACACCAAGAAAACAATGAAAAAAAAAAAAAAAACGTTGAAAACCAAAAAACATCCTACCTATATACAATGTACAGTACAGTTTTGAGTCCCATGTAGTTTATCATGATACTTGGAGCCCTTTCACGTGACTTCAGAAATGGACTCCCATGGGAGATGTTGTATGCTGATGATTTGGTGTTGATTGCAGAGAATGAAAGGCAGGTGGAGGAAAGATTTAGGAAGTGGAGAGATGGTATGGAGCACTAGGGCTTAAGGGTAAACGCAAATAAACATGATATCTAGGGTTGGTGGCGGTAAAGTCAGAGAAGAGGAAGAGTGGCCATGAGCAGTTTGCCACATGGGTGTGGGAAGTAATTCCATCTTGTGCAGTGTTTGTGATAAATGGGTGCACAAGAGATGTAGTGGTATTAGAGGTAGACTGCGAGATAATGCTGATTTTATGTGTGCGGCGTGTCGGGGAGAGGAGGTGGGGATTGTCAGGTGTGAAAGGATTGAACTTGCTGGTGAGTCTCTTGAGTGTGTGGAAGAGTTATTTGGGAGACTTGTTATGTGCTGGAGGTGGAGCTGGAGCTATCTCTGTGGCTAGGGTGAGAAGTGGTTGGAAGAAGTTCAGGGAGCTGTTGCCTTTCCTGGCATTGAAAGGATTCTTCCTACATGCTAAGGGGTCTTTGTGTGCAGCATGTGTTAGGAGTGTAATGCCGTATGGTTGTGAGACCTGGGCAATAAAGGAGGAGGATATTCACAGGCTCAAACGTACAGAAATGACAATGATTAGGTGGATGTGCAGTGCGTCCCTGTGTGCAAGACCTGGGGGGACTGGGTTTACGATGGAAGAGTTGAGATGTAGGATGGGACTAGAGTGTATTGGTGTTGTGATGAGGAGAGGTAGATTGAGATGGTTTGGGAATGGGGAGAGGATAGGGGATGATAATTGGGTGCAGAAGGTGACAAGTGTTAATATTGGGGGTTGGGTTGCGAGGGGTAGACCAAGAAAGATGTGGGACGAGGTCATTAAGTGTGCCCTCAGGTTAAGAGACTGAACAGGGAGGCTGCCATAGATCGAGCAGCATGGAGAGCCGCCATTAGATGACCAAGGCCGACTCATGCAAGCATGTTGGAGTCTACAAAACGAAACAAAATGAAATGAGTACCCCTCCTCATTTTGGCACTGTTTTCAGGTCAATCTGCCAAATTTAAATATCAAAACTCACATAGGATTATCCATGTTAATGCAAAACACCAAGGAAACAATGCATAAACAACAAGCATCCACAAAAAAACCTCAGGACAGTTGGAAAATCAGTTATCTGACACCAGTGATAACTGCTCTTGGGCCACAAAAAATTCCACGGTCAAATATGGCACTGGAAATTGGTTAAATTGGTATAAATGATATACCATCATCTTTGCTGGTGTTTATACTATAAGGTAAGCTAATAAAACACAGAAAACTGATGAGTGAAAGTACAGAAATTCAGTGAGAATATTATAGTGTTCAGGAGTAAAACTTACTCCCATATAACTTCCCACCATCCTAGTGCAAAATTTTGCTAGCATCTTCCAAGAGTTAAGCACATGTCTAGTTACTGAATTTCATGAGCTTTCTCATGGTCACTTTGGAATTTCAATTCGACCACCAGTATTCAAATAACTTGCAAAAAAATCTCCAAAACTCTCGAGTCAGTGCTATCAGCGCGAAGGTGGGGATGGAGTGAGGGGGGAGCCGGGAGGGTGTGGAGGAGGGGCAGGAGAGGGGGAGAAGAGAGACTGTGGGCAGGATTTTCACCCTTCTGTCACAAGGCGGACGGGCACTTTTACCGTATACTTACTCGTAGCGTATGGTTTGTTAGATGTGTGGTGGCCATTCGGAAACAAAACTCCCAGTGACCGGGTGACTTTGGACATTCGGTAGAGAGGTGGACGGCTACTGTCACCGAACATGTACTCGTGGCTTGTGGTCTGTGTTTGATGCATGATGGCAGTTGGGAAAGACTTAGCCTGGTAGCCATGCAACTTTGGGCATTCAGTAGGGATACGTAATTATGTTTTGACACCGCTTGTGGGTTACAGTCGTATTACACGGGTGCTGGGGTTCCACTGGGAGTGATAGGACCAGTGCGCGACTTTGACTGTTCAGTGCATGGGCGGGCAGACATTTAAGTTCTGATTGTGGGTTACAGCCTATTTCCTGCTCACGGCTGGAGCCCAGTGACCACGATACCAAATGTTTGAACATGTTGGCTGACTGGCCAAAGTTCTCGGGGACTTTTACGTCAGGATAATAACAAATAAATTCGGATAGTGGTTTAATCGAATCGGTCTAGTATCTGAATAACAAACAGGTCCAGATACTGCACATCCGGATAAATGAAGGATTACTGTATTTGTTATGGATTTTCACTTATTTGATGATAGTAGTTGTGTTTCAGTGGCCTTTCAAGCACAAAATGCAGGCTTTCAAGCGTCCTTACTTTTCCTAGTTTTGCCAACTTTTTTGACCCTGTTCCTACTATCCTACTTTAACCCTGAAATTCCTAGTATTTCCTACTTTCTCTTACTTTTTTTTCATCCCACAACTCTGAAAAATTGTACAAAGCTGTCTTGCAGGAGTAGTGGGTAGTCAACTCCATACATGAAGCAGGCATTCCTTACACTCTACAGTATGATGAAACAGGCATTTCCTAGAACCGGAAGCATTGTTGACCTCCTCATCAGATACTGGTGTCCAGACATGGGCCAGGTCTGTGTCAGGTTTTCAAAGACTTTGATGTTTGGTTGTGCTCCTGGTAAGGCAGTTCCACAAAAAATACTGGATGCCTTGCTGGAAGATGGATACCAACTACCTCTGGCCCACCTCATCAGCCTTGGATTGGATGGCCCAAATGTCAACAAGACTATTTGGAATTTCATCAGTGAACACATGAAAGAAAGTGGTCTGATATGCTCCTATTCATACCCTGCAACTTGCATGTGCACAATGCGTTCTGCAAGGGTCTGAATTTATTTGGAAAAGATACTGAGCAACTGGTACTGGATCTCTTTTGCTACCTGAGAGCCTCCCCATGTTGTAAGGAAGATTTCTTTGAGACTTAGATTGGTCGTGGCCTGAACGAAAAGTTGTTTCTCCAGCATGTCCAGTGCAGACGGCTTACACTCATCCCAGCAGTGAAACGAGTCACAGGCAGTTTAGCAGCAGTCCATCAGTACTTCTTCAAATATCTACCAAAGGCTGCAAAGGAAAACAAGACAGAGAAAACCCTGGAAGGCAGTGAGAGGTACAAAAGGATCTGCCGGAAACAAAGATGCTGTAGTAAGGGTTCAACTCAGCTTTCTTGAAAGCCTGGAGCCAGTGTTCAACTGCTTCCTGACTCTTCCAGAAAGAGGAGCCACTCGTTCACATTCTCCATGATCAGCTTTCAGATCTGGTGTGCACTTTGGTGCTGTGTTTTCTTAAAACAGATGCGGTGGGAGAGAAAACAGGCAAGGAGCTGCTCTTGGTAGATGTCAGCAAGCCAGAGAACCAGCTGCCTGATCAGATGCTTGTGGTTGGCGAGTCCATTCGAGCAGCATTGACGAAGATGAAGCTTGAGAAGCAGAAATCGCTAATCAGAGAGATGAGGAAGTTCTACGAAACTTCCACAGAATATTTAGTCAGTAAGCTTCCTCTTGGAAGTGAGATCTTGAAAGACCTGGCATCACTGCATCCACGGCTTCAGAAGACTGAATGTTGGGTTGAAGCTGCTGAAAGAACTGCCAAGAAAATGCCACAAGTCATCAGGCAAGAAGAGATCAGCCTACTGACAGATGAGTGGAAGCTCTATCAAACACAAGAGATCCCAGAGAGCTGGTACCGAGAGGCTAGTTCAGAGGAGTATCTATGCATTGATCACTACTGGAAGAGGGTACTTGAATGGAAGAACTGTATGGGATCAGCACTGTTAGTGCAAATTGCTGTTAGTGTGTGTGTGTGCTCACGCACTTGTTACAGTCCGAGTGGTGATGTCATTGGAAGGGTCTTATGGTATGCAGACGGAGCCCGCGCACTTGGAAGTGTGAGGCCGGTGAGTTCGGTTGTTTCGCATCCTAGCACTGGTAGCAGAGCATAGTTCGAGCATATTGGCGTCGTGCTCAACTAAGTGGCCTCCAAAACTTGAAAATGATTCTGACTATGAGAGTTGGAAGAAGGACATCGACATATGGTGCGAACTGACGGACTTACCGAAAAAGAAGCAAGCTCTAGCCATTCACCTTTCATTGTCAGGAAGAGCGAGGGTGGCGTCTTCAGAAATTGACGCTGCTGATCTGAAAGATAATAATGGTGTTCAGACCTCGTTGAACAAACTAGACGGTTTATATCTCGTGGACAAAGGACGTCGGCAGTTTGCAGCTTTTCATGAATTGAAAGTTCAGACCTGGAGCAAGCTATCAAGGATGTATCTGATGCATGTACAGTCTGTTGTAGGCACAAGAGAGCTAAGCCTCGACCCGTAGTCAGTTTGCCCATGGCATCTAAGTTTAACGAAACCATAGCTATGGATTTGAAAGCTTGGGGAAGGCATTATTTCTTAGTCCTTGTTGATTTGGCGACCAAGTACTGCACCACGATAGTAATTGCGGACAAATGTGCGACCACCATTATCAAAGGAGTATTTTGGAGCTGGATTGTTCTGTGTGGCGCACCTGGAAAAATTCTCACAGATAATGGGTGTGAATTCAACAGTGCTGAAATACGAGGATTGGGAGAGGCCTTTAATATCAAGATCATGACGACGTCTGCAGAGAGTCCATGGAGCAACGGAGTATGTGAGCGTCAAAATGCAGTCATAGGTGACATTGTTAATAAGATAATGGCTGATAGCCAGTGTGACTTGGATGTGGCCTTGGCTTGGGCAGTATCGGCAAGAAATGCTTTCACCAACTATGCAGGTTTTTCTCCTAACCAACCTGTTTTTGGTCAAAACCATGGCCTGCCTAATGTGTATGCAAATGATCCTCCAGCCTTGGAACCTACATCACCATCAAAAATTGTGAGGGACAATTTGAACTCTCTTCATTTAGCAAGGCAAGAGTTTATAAAGACTGAATCGGGTGAACATTTGGCTAGGGCACTGCGGCACAACATACGTTCGAGTGACTTAAACGACATCCAAAATGGAGATGAGGTCTTCTACAAAAGAAATGACAGTCATGAATGGCATGGTCCTGGAATCGTAATAGGCAGAGATGGAAAACAAATTCTGGTGAGACACGGCAGTCTACGTGCGAGTGCACGTGTGTCGACTAGCACGTGCTTCAGAACGAAATACTACAGTTGGAGACAGTGTCAGTAGTTATGAGAAGAACAGTGTAGTCCAAGAGAAGCCTAATGACGATTCTTCGCAATTATTGAATGACTATCCACCGGATGATGAGTCAGAAAATGGTGCAGTTCTGGATGATCCTCCCACAGTTTCTCTTCCTGTTAAGGAGCCTCCCAAGTTACTATTGGTCAGCGTATAAAGGGAATACATTCAGAAACTGGAGAGTTGGTGACTGGAAGGATTGTAAGTCGGGCGGGAAAAGCCACTGGAAAGTACAAACTATCTATCTATCTATCTATTGCCAGACGCCTCAATCCCGTTTGGGGTGTCCACAAACAAATCGCCTCCAAGTCACCCTGTCCCCCGCCATTTCACTGCCCTGCTCCCAACTCACACCCCCCTCTTTCATATACGTTCGTACCTCTCCACCCCATCCCTCCATCTCATCCTCGGCCTCCCTCTCCCTCTTCCCCCCTCCACCTCACTCACATACACTCTCTTCGTCAGTCTTTCACCCTCCATCCTCTCAAGATGGCCAAACCTCCTCAGTGTGTTCCTCATAACGCTTCCTATCACATCCACACCACAACGCTCCTTTATATCCTCATTCGTCAGCCTGTCTCTCCATGTAACTCCACAGGCTCCTCTTAAGTAACTCATTTCCACTGCTCTCACTCTTGACTTGTGTCCTTCCAGCAATGTCCAAGCTTCACTTCTGTACGTTAGAGTTGGTATCACAATACTGTCATGTAGTAACTTTTTCACTTCCACGCTCACTTCCCTGTTTCTCATCACTGCTTTCAAAGAACCAGCAACCTTGCTTCCCTACTGTACCCTTTCAAGCAATTCACCCTCCACACCTCCATCCTTACTCATCACACTACCCAAGTACTTAAACGTACTCACATTTTCCAATTCCTCACCATCCAACCTCACTGTACATTCACTGACTTCACCTCTCTCAAAGACCATCACTTTACTCTTCCTTACATTCACCTTTAGATTCCATTTCTTACACACTCTCCCAAACTCATCCTTCAAGCCTTGCAGCTCCCCTTTGTCTTCACTCAACAACACAGTATCATCTGCAAACAACAGTACAGGGAGTTTCCAAACACTATCCTCTCTCACCAGGGCCACTCCAACATCCACTACCCTACCTTGTACCTCTTTTATTACCCCATCCATGTACAGATTGAACAACCATGGAGACATGACACATCCCTGTTTCAACCCAACTTTCAAAGAGAAAAATTCACTTAGTTCACCATCCACTCGCACCGAAGCCTTCGCACCATCGTACATACTCTTCACAGCATTCAACATCTTCCCATTTACTTTTTTTTTTTTTTTTTTTTTTTAAATAACAGAACGAAGGAAGGAAAAACAAATGGTGAAAAAAAAAAAAATCCATACACCAGATTACTGGTGTCCTCTGTTCATAAAATATCTGTAACAGTTAGACTTGAACAGTTGTAGGTTGAAATTTGGAGGAAAACAACTCTGGGGAAGCGAGTTCCAGAGAGATGCAGTTCGGGGAATGAAAGAATTCTGATAGGCAGAAGTTCTGCAATATGGTTGAGAGACATTCCAGTCATGAGCGCTACCAGATGCCCGTGTAGCACGAGGGAAGGCATGGAGAGGTGGCACCATGGACACAACTTCGTCTGAGCATTGGCCAAAAAAAATCTGTAAAATAATGCAAGGGAGGCAACATTCCTTCTTACTTGCAGGGGAGGTAGTTTATATGTAATGGCAGGGTTGTTAATGATTCTAACAGCTTTATTCTGAATTTTGTCTAGTTGTCTTAATGCAACCTCTCCACAACCATTCCACAAGGGTGAGCAATATTCAAGCTGAGAGCGCACATGACTCTTATAAATTATAGCTAACTGCTCATCGGCGAAGAAGTTACGGACTCTGTACAATAATCCAAGTTTCTTTGAGGCAGTTTTAGCAAGTGATCTGACATGAGAGGTCCAGCTGAGGGCACTGTTAAGTGAGACACCAAGAATTTCAATACTTTTGGAGATGGGAATATTAGTAGCACTGAAGGTAATGTACGAATCTGGTAATATGTGTCTATTAGTAAACTGTATATATTTAGTTTTACTAGCATTAAAAGAGACAAGGTTGTTTTGTCCCCATTCACTGATTGTAGATAGATCTTGATTTATGGAGATGGCTGTACTGAGTTGAGAGGTAGAGATATTAGACTTTGTAATTGGATGTCTGAGTGTGAGTGAACTATGTAGTGTTGAGTCATCTGCATATGAGTGAATGGGATTGTGAGTGACAGATAAGAGATCATTAATATGAACCAGAAATAGGGTTGGCGCCAGAACTGATCCCTGCGGCACGCCAGTGTTAATTGAGTGGAAATTCGAATATACATCATCTACTTTTACTCTTATTTTCCTGTCACTAAGATAAGAAGAAATCAAAGGAACAAAAGACGTTAGTCCATAGCAAGGGAGTTTGGACAGCAGGGAACGGTGCCATACTCTGTCGAAAGCTTTAGAGATATCAAGAGCTACTGCATGAGTTTCTCCAAAAAGATCAATTGATTGATGGATGGTATGAGTTAAGAGATTGAGTATGTCAATGGTGGATCTTTCTCGGTGAAAACTGTATTGTCTATCACTAATTAAGTTGTTGGATTCAAGATGTTTAACAATCTGCTTATTAATTAAGGTTTCAAATACCTTACCAAGAGAAGATGTGACAGCTATTGGTCTGTGATTGGAGGGGTCAGACGAATTTCCTTTCTTCGGAACTGGGTGGATACTGGCTTCTTTCCATGAATTTGGGAATAAAGAAGTACGTATGCATAGTCTGAATAATTTAGCTAGGACAGAGGCAAGTTCAGGGGAACACTTTTTCAAAACAATTGGCGGAATTCCATCTGGGCCTGGAGCTTTGTT
Organism: Coenobita brevimanus; assembly: GCF_032717465.1. Taxonomy (NCBI): domain Eukaryota; kingdom Metazoa; phylum Arthropoda; class Malacostraca; order Decapoda; family Coenobitidae; genus Coenobita; species Coenobita brevimanus. Next base: position 31,774,351 of record NC_137047.1, on the reverse strand, counting down.
GGTAGGTAAATTGTCTAGGATGGATTTTACGAATCTTGTGTGTATTTTAAGTGGGGCAATTTCAGGAGAATCAAGTTCCAGTACTGAGACATTCTGGCTGGTATGATCTATGGTAGAGTTTCTTGCAAAGGTACTAGCAAAGATATCCGCTTTCCCACGTGGGTCATTTGTAATATTGCCATCTGAAGATTTTAGTGGGGGAATGGAAGATGACTTGTTAAAGTTATTATTGAAAGAATTAAGAGTTGACCAGAATATTCTATTGTCATTAGGGTTGTTAAGTAGTTTTGATGCTTGCTTTTGAAGAAAGTTTGATTTAGATAGATTTAATACAGCTTTTGCATGATTTCTAGCAAATTTAAATTGGGAGAGTGATTCAGATGTTTTTGATTTTAAGTAAGAGTTATATGCTAATGACTTTTGGGCTGTTGCCCTGGCACAATTGCCATCAAACCATTTTGGAGAGTTTGATCTTTTAGTGAATTGTTGACTTGGTATGAATAAATCCATACCAGCTAGTATTAAGTCGCAAATCCTTGTCTATCCACCCTGTCATATGCTTTCTCCAAATCCATGAAAGCCGCATACAACTTCTTTCCCTTCTCTAGAAACTTTTCCACTAAAGATCTAAGAATGAATATCTGATCTACACAGCCTCTTCTCTTCCTAAACCCTCCCTGTTCTTCTCCAACTAATTTCTCTGTTCTTTCTCTAACTCTGTCAATAAGTATCCTACCATACACTTTTCCTATTATACTAAGAAGACAAATGCCCCTATGATTACCACACATTTCTTTTTCCCCTTTTCCTTTGTACAAGGGAATAATTATACCTGACTTCCAATCCTCCGAGACTCTACCTTACTCCCAGGCCAATCTGGACAGCTTCCACATCCATTCTAATACTATCTCTCCCCCATGCTTCAGCATTTCACCACACACTCCATCAATTCCTGGGGCTTTCCCCGATTTAACTTTCTTCATTGCTTCCACAACTTCTATCCTACTGATTTCTTCCTGTCTTCTCACCTCCCTCCTTCTCCCAGCCATTCCCCAGCCACTTATACTCGCATTACTTCCATCCTCTATGTTCAACAATTCCTTAAAGTGTTCTCTCCATCTGCTCACTTTTTCTCCCTTCTCCACTAGTAATCTACCATTTTTATCTTTCACTCCTCTGCTAACTTCACTTCCACCCTGTCTTACTCTTTTCACCTCTTTCCAGAACATTTTCTTACAGTCCCTCCACTTTACACTCAAATTCCTTCCAAATTCCTCATCCACTCTCTTCTTACTCTCTCTTACTAATCTTTTCACCTCTCTCTTTCTTTCTACATATACTTCGTAACTCTTTCTTCCGCCTCTCAACTTCTTCCACGCCCCTATTTCTCATCCATTCATTGTATGCTGTCTTCTTTTGTGCCACAGGTTGTTTCACCTCTTCAGTCCACCATGCTGTTCCTTGCACCCCCCTCCGTCTTCTCTTCCTTCCACACACCACATCACATGCTGCACATATTTCTTCTGTAAATATCCTACACACACCTTCCACGTCTCCCATCTGCTCCAATTCATATTTGCCCAATCGTTCCTCCACTTGTCTCTTATGCTCTGCCTTTTTCTCATCCTCTTGTAACCTTTCCACTCTCCTTGCAACTACTCCTTCCTCTCGTCTTTCCCTTCTTCTATTCCTCCATCTTACTTGAATTCTAATTCTGGCCACCACCAAGTAGTCGTCAGAAAGTCCACTCCCCCAGCCTCTATAAACTCTTGCATCCATTACACATCTTCGCATCCTTTCATCCACACGCACATAATCAATCATTGCCTTCCTTTCATTCAGTTCACCACCCACCCTTCTCATCACTTGCCATGTATACCTGTGGATCATTTTATGCCTGAAGAGGGTATTGGCTATCACCAACCCCCTCCCAGCACAAATGTCCACTAACGCACTCCCATTCTCATCTATCTCAGCAGGCACACCCCACTCACCAACTATTCCATCCACCTTCACATTCCCAACTTTACCATTCATATCACCGATCAAAAACACTCTCTCTTTCCTTCCAAACTTTTCCATGCACACTTCTACATTTGTCCAGAACTCTTCTCTCACTCTTCTAGCACGATCTTGCGTTGGCGCATACACACACACAATCGCCCACATTTGTATTCCAACTTTCAATTTTACCCACACAGTCCTTGACCCAACTGATCCATACTGTCTTATGCTCCTCTTCCATCTTTTACTCACAAGTATACATACTTCTTCCTTTGCCCTCTCATTCTCACCTGCTCCTGCACATATACCCCATCCATACTCCCATTCTCTCACACTTTCTCCTCTCCATTTTGTTTCAGTTATTCCACATACATCCACTTTCGCACCCTCAAGCTCATGGACAATCTCTCTCTCTTTCACCTCATCATTTGCTCCCCTTACATTCCACGTTCCGATAACCATGTCCTTTGTCCGGTCCTTGGTCGTCATCGTTTGGTCAGTCCTTGTCCGAGGCTTATTGTTTGTTTTTTTAGTTAGTTGTTTTCCGGGGAGGGGCACTAACCCTCCGCCAACCCTTTAAGTCGCCTTTTACGACGAGCAGGGATATTGGGAGAGTATTCTTGAAAAAAAACCCTACCCCCAGGGGGTACAAACACTGCTACAATTTGAAGAGGGACTCTGATGGCAATATTGATTGGGTGGATCTGCAAAATGATTTCAGCACATGGGAAGTAGTTAATGATGAAGCAGAGATGCTTTTTCTTTTCAACTCTGAGGACATATTATGCGCCAAGGAAAAAGAAATTACAAACTGGCAGAATAATGACGTGTATGAGGAAGTAGATGATGTTGGGCAAGATGCCATAACGGTTCGATGGGTTGTGACGAAAAAAATTAAAAACGAGAAGCCGATTGTTAAGGCCCGTTTAGTCGCCAAAGGATTTGAGGAAGACACCGTGGATCTCCCGAAAGACTCTCCTACATGCTCAAAAGAGGCTGTGCATTTGGCACTTTCTTTTGCATCCACCAACCAATGGGATTGCCACGCTATGGACGTGAAAGCTGCTTATCTGCAAGGTAACGACATTGAACGAGTTGTTCATTTACGTCCTCCGCCTGAATATGCAAATGGTAAGCTGTGGAGACTAAAGAAAACGGTTTACCGCCTTTGTGATGCTGCTAGGCATTGGTACCTGCACGTTAAAGATCAGTTGTTGAGTCTTGGAGCTAAAGTGTCATCAGTGGATTCAGCACTGTTCTCTTGGAGTAATAGGGGCAAGATCGAAGGCATTATATGCATTTAAGTCGATGATTTCCTTTGGACTGGTACACGTGAGTTCGAGCAGCAAGTGATAAACAGTTTGAGCCAGATATTCCTCATCGGCAGTTCGGAATCAAAAGCTTTCAAATATGTTGGTCTAAATGTCGTCTCCAACAGCGATGGCAGCATAATGCTTGACCTGTTCCAGTACGTTTCGTCTTTGAAACCAGTCATGCTGAGCAGGCATCGTGCAGCAGTAAAATCAGGAGAGCTGTGTGAGTCTGAGAAAACTGAGTACCGAGCATTAATTGGACAGCTCAATTGGATTGCCACACATACTCGACCAGATATTGCCTTTGATGTGTGTGAGTTGAGTATGACTAGCAACCGAGCTACCGTAGCAGATTTGCTTAGGCTGAACAAGGTGATCGCAAGGGTGAAGACTAACAACATGAAGCTATACATTCCAAGAATGGGGCCACTCGATGAATGTTAAATAGAGGGCTTTTCAGATGCCTCTTTTGCCAACCTTGTAGGCAATGGGTCTCAGGGAGGCTTTGTGATCTTCCTACGAGATGCTAGTGGGGCGAGATGTCCCTTATTCTGGCAGACTAGAAAGATCAGGCGGGTCGTCAAATCAGCTTTATCTGCTGAAATGTTGGCGCTGCTTGAGTGTGCTGAAACTGCTGTATATCTCGCCAACATATTGTATGAGGTTTCTGGATGTGGAGACTTCAAAATCAAGTGTTTCGTGGATAACAAGAGTCTGGTGGATGCCCTTTACTCCAGTAGGAGTGTAGAAGACAGAAGATTGCACATTGATATTGCTATATTACAAGACATGTTGGAGCAAGGGAAGATTGATGAAGTGTCTTGGGTGGATACATCACAACAACTGGCTGACTGTCTCACCAAGAAAGGTGCCTCGACCGAGCGGCTGCGTGCAGCAGTCAGCCGGGACTAGAAGGATTATAATACTTCAAGGGACACCACATATCTGTATGTGGTTACAGACTGGGTCTTAATGGTGCTTAAACAAAAGTCTATGTATTGGATACATAGTGTGTATAGGACGCCAATAATCCATTCAGTTTCATCCTTGGGATCTTTCATCAAATTAAGAAGAGAGGATGAGAGTGTTAGTGCCTATTGCTGTTAGTGTGTGTGTGTGCGCACGCACTTGTTATGGTCCGAGTGGTGACGTCATCAGAAGGGTCTTACGGTATGCAGACGGAGCCCGCGCACTTGGAAGTGTGAGGCCGGTGAGTTCGGTTGTTTCGCATCCTAACAAGCACAGTACACAGTCTTGCCCAAACTGGTGATAGCATGTCAGTGCCTTGCCCATGGCAATGCTGAAGTTGAGTGTTCCGTGTCAGAAACCAAGAGAATGGCCATCAGTGAACACACTGCTGTCCGACGAGTCAATAAATGCCCTGAGAACAACCAAAGATGTAGTCAGTTATTGGACTTGGCCATGCCCATTCTATGCCAATCCACTCAGCTTCGATGTGGGCCCGCAGATCTGCTTACAGTGCATTCAACACATGAATTGCAGAAGAGAGAGAGAAGAAAGCCAATGAACAGACTGAAAGACCAGAAAGAAAAGGAAGTCCAAGGACAGCAAGAAGCCATCAGTTCTCTGGAGATGAAAAAGCAAAAGCTGGAGGACTGAGAGAAATCTGTCTGGAAGGAGCAGGAGAAGTGCAAGGAAGAGCTGAATGTGGCTGAAGGATTGTAGCCAATAGTGAGGCAAGCAGAAGACTACAGAAAGCTATAATAGACAAGAACATGGCAGAGGTCACTATTGTTCAAAGCTTGGTGGAGATGGCAACCAAGAAAATTGAGTCAGCTCAAAAGAATCTGGAGAACAGAAAGAAAAACAGGACCTTGATAAAAAGTGCACGAAGATGATGGGTAGCTACTCTGCTACTCTTGCCAAGTTTACTAAGTGACAGTTGAATCCTAGCCATAATTATGTTGCCATTTTAATAGAGTCATGAGCTCTAATGCCTGTTTATGTCAACTGTAACAAATTACAGAAGTTAAAAACTACTGTAGTTGTTTGTATTTGAAAATGTGTGTTGAACATTTATTCTCTATTTGTTATTTTGTTTGGTATATTGTATGAATACACTGTTTAGTAGAACACAGCCACACTTAACTGCATTTAGAATGGAAGCATGGTTGTCACTGATATTCTTTAGTTTAAATGTTTGATGCTCTGACCTTATTTTTGTAGCAGTATTCAATACACGTATTAATTTTAAATTAATATTTGTGTCTAGTCATATTCAGTAAGTTAAACTAGTCAGTGGCAGTGCAGTCTGTACATTGCAGTATGTAACTGGTCATGAGTCTTCCATTATGTTTACCTATTTAATTAGTAATATTGTTTGTCTTTGGTTACAGAATCTGCCTGCCTAATAAATATCTGCCTTATTTGTATGCTATTACACATAACTGCATTTGAAATGAAAGCATGGTTGGCATTGATATTCTTTTGTTTATATGTTTGATGCACCTGTCGTACTTTTTTCCTAGTTTTTCTCTCCCAGTTCCTACTTTTTTCCTACTTTTTGAAAAACTTTGTTCCTACTTTTTTCCTACTTTTTCACCTGGGTCTGTTTGAAAGCCTGAAAATGCAACAAAAGGCAGACGATAATAGTGAATGTAAACACCGGGTTTCCATCTTGTCTCTGTCAGCTGACTGGGAGACATCATTTTAGTGAATCTGCGATCATTTTCCCATTGTTATCCCGAAGATGGGTCTAACTTTTTGTTCATTGTTATAGCAGTATATCACATAGCAGGTAAATATATAATGAGACCCAACTGTAAACAGTGCCCTTGGTATCAGAGAATTGCTTGAGAGGTTATGAACAGGTACTATTACAGCACTATCAAAATTTCACTGATAATCCCATGCCAACATTGTGTCTATCTGTGTCTATAGCCAGAAACCATAATCCCACAAGGGGTGGCTGTTTGTCTTTGAGTTAACCCGTGGATTGTGCAGTTACCTTTTTCTATCCCACCCCGTGAGACACACACACACACACACACACACACACACACACACACACACACACTGAGAGTCAAGTTGTCATCAGAAAGTGTAGTATATGATATACTGAAAGTGACCTGGAAACTAAACAAAGAGGCAGGGATGGAAAATATTATAATAAGAATAGATTTGATTGAAGAAGAAAGAGAAGTTTTAAAATCATTGAAGGAACACGTAAAGGAAAAAATGATAAGAGGACAGAGGAAGAACGTAAAACTTCTTTTTGGAGAGTGATGGATATGAAAGTAAGGAAGTGGTATGTGAGGAAATAGAAGTGAAGGAAACTAAGGGGGATGGCTATGAAAGATCAGAAATTGAGGAAGTGGTACCGACGGAGAGAAGGAGAAAAGAGGGTATAAAAAACATCAAAAATAATTGGAAGGTGGTATATACTAATGTTGATAGTTAAATATCAGCACGGCTTGAAATTAACGATTTCTTGAGGGAACATGAACCTGATGTCATGTGCTTTGTAGAGACCAAGTAAAGAAAAGATATCGATGTTCATTTGGGAGATGGTAAATACAAACTGTGGAGAAGAGACAGAAAAGAAAAAACGGGAGGAAGAGTGATGATAGCAGTGAAGAACAACATAAATGTAGATAATGTGGAAATGGGAGAAGGCAGGGCTGAAGTTATATATATGAAATTAGAAACTGGAGAGAATGGTAAGAGAGATACGGCGGTAGAGTATGTTCCTCCTAAGACGAGAGCATGGAATGATGACGAATACCAGGAGATGTTGTCAGATATGGCTAGTTATTTACAAAAAATAATTTAGAAAAGCAACAATATAATTTTGGTGGGTGTAAAGAGGTGAACTGGGAGGAATGGGACTCAGGAGGCAGCGAAGATTCGTGGGGCACTATATTATTAAATATAACAATGAATAATGTGATGACGCAACGGGTCAAAGAAGAGACACGGTTCTGAGGTGAGGACACAACAGCATGTTTAGACTTACTGTTTACTAAAGAACCCGATGTAATAGAATCATTGAAATATTTCTGTCCTATAGGAAAAAGTGATCATGTGGTCATTGAGTTCCAGATGATAATAGGGAACGTCGAGCCAAGAGACAAGCTTTATAGGTAGGGAAGGTACAACTTTGGGAAAGCAAATTTTACAGGATTGAGAAAATTCAGAGAAACAAGAGAGTTACAGAGGAAGTGGGATATCTTTCTAGACCTCTATAATTTGGGAGTGGAAAAATTTGTACCAAGAGTAAGGGGGAAAGAAAACAGGAAAAAGGAGTGGTTTAATAGAAGGTGTATGATAGCAAAAAAAAAAAAGAGAGATATGGCGTGGAACAACTGGAGAAAGAGAGGTAACAACAGAACAAAGGAAGAATATAAAAGAACTAGAAATGAGTACATAAGAATACGTAGAGAAGAAGAAAGGAATTTTGAAAAAGGTTTAATAGACAAATGCAAGGATGAACCCAAACTGTTTTATAGATTTGTTAATGGCAAACTGAAACAAAAGGAAGGAATCACCAAATTGGAAATAAAAGGAGAGGTCTTTAAAGATGCAACAGTGCAAGCAGAAATAATAAACGTTTCCAATTGGTTTTCACTAATGGAAAGGAGTTTGTGGAAGGGGAAGGAGTGATTAGAAATGTACCAGTGATAAAAGATATAAAAGTGATGTTACAATAAAAGTGATGGTACAGGAAGTTTATAAATTACTGGAAACTCAAGATGTAAGGAAAGCCCCAGGACCTGATGGAATTTCTAATTGGGTACTGAAGGAATGCAGAGAACAACTGGCTGATAAAATTCACAGTTTAATTGCGTGTTCTCTGGAAGAGGGGAAAGTGCCTCAAGAATGGAAGAGGGCAAATGTGGTACCAATTTATAAGGGAGGAAACAGGGAAGAACCCCTGAATTATAGACCAGTGTCTCTAACCAGTATGGTCACAAAATTGTGTGAAAGAATCCTGAAAGATAGATGGATAAAATATCTAGAAGAGATGAATATTTTGGCTGAATGTCAGTTTGGATTCAGAAGTGGAAGGTCATGTGTTTCCAACTTGTTGGGCTTTTACTCAAGAGCGATTGACGTGGTACAGGAGAGAGATGGTTGGGTGGATTGTGTGTACTTAGACTTAGAGAAGGCCTTCAACAAGGTACCTCATAAGAGACTAATGTGGAAACTAGAGTATATAGGAGGACTGGAGGGGAAACTCCTGGAATGGATGAGAGACTTTTGGGGAGACAGACAAATGAGGACAGTATTAAAGGATAGGATGTCTGGATGTAGGGAAGTAACAAATGGAGTCCCTCAAGGTTCGGTGTTGGCTCCAGTAATGTCCCTGATTTATGTAAATGATATGGTAGATGGAGTGAACAGTTATGCAAGTCTGTTTGCTGATAATGTAAAGATCTTGAGGAAGGTAGAGGTTGAGGAGGATTGTAAAATGCTGCAGGGGGATCTGGATAGGATACATGATTGGAGCCGGATGTGGGAAATGAAATTTAACGTAAAGAAATGTAAAATATTGGAAATGGGTAAAAGTACCAGGACGCCATCACTGAATTATTTCTTAGGTAATAAATTAATCACAAAAACGAGAGAAGAGAAACTTTTGGGAGTGCTGGTCCAAGATAATTTGTCACCTGAAAAACATATTAACAAGATAGTTAGAGAGGCATATAAACTCTTGACTAACATAAGAGTAGCATTTCTATTATATGGATGAGGAGATGATGAAAAAATTGATAATGGCCATGATCCACCCTAGGTTAGAATATGCAGCGGTAGTGTGGTCTCCACACACAAAAAAAAGATATAAATAAGATTGAGAGAATACAAAGAACAGCAACCAAGATGGTCCCCAGCTTGGCAGATCTGTTATACAGAGAGAGTCTGGAAAAGCTGGATTTGCTTTCCATAGAGGAAAGGAGAAAGAGGGGAGACATGATTGCAGTGTTCAGGACCATAATAGGAGTAGATAAAATTGACCGAGAAGATCTGTTTGTATGGGATAAGAGAGCAACCAGAGGACATGGAATGAAATTGAAGAAGTCAAGCTGCTTGAAGGATATTAAGAAAAATAGCTTTCCTTATATAAGTATAGATCTTTGGAATAGCCTTGACAAAGAGATCATCCAGTCTAAAAACTTAAACGAGTTTAAAGCTAAATTTGACTTCCTGAGAAACACTGACTGGAACCCACGTTCATAGCACATTTCATGTATATGACAATTAGGTATGTTAGGTAAATACATAAATATTTGGAACGACATAGATGGAGAGGTGGTGCAGGTGAAAAACATTCATGTGTGTAAAAGTAGACTAGATAACTGTGGATATGGAGACAGGACAACACAAACACTGCTCAATTCCTGTATACTACAAATAGGTAAATACACACACACACACACACACACACACACACACTAATGTGGAAACTAGAATATATAGGAGGACTCAAGGGGAAACTCCTGGAATGGATGAGAGACTTTTTGAGAGACAGACAAATGAGGACAGTAATAAAGGATAGGATGTCTGGATGGAGGGAAGTAACAAGTGGAGTCCCCCAAGGCTCGGTGTTGGCACCAGTAATGTTCCTGATTTACGTAAATGATATGATAGATGGAGTGAACAGTTATGCAAGTCTGTTTGCTGATGATGTAAAGATCTTGAGGACGGTAGAGGTTGAGGAGGATTGTAAAATGCTGCAGGAGGTTCTGAATAGGATACATGATTGGAGCCGGACGTGGGAAATGAAATTTAATGTAAAGAAATGTAAAATGTTGGAAATGGGTAAAAGTACCAGGAGGCCATCACTGAATTATTTGTTGGGTAATGAATTAATCACTAAAATGAGAGAAGAGAAAGACTTGGGAGTGCTGGTCCAAGATAGTTTGTCACCTGAAAAGCACATTAATAAGATAATTAGTGAGACTTATAAACTCCTGACTAACATAAGAGTAGCATTTCATTATATGGATGAGGAGATGAAAAAATTGATAGTGGCCATGATCCGCCCCAGGTTAGAATATGCAGCAGTAGTGTGGTCTCCACACAAAAAGAAAGATATAAATAAGGTTGAGAGACTACAAAGAACAGCAACCAAGATGGTCCCCAGTCTGGCAGATCTGTCATATAGAGAGAGGCTGGAAAAGCTGGATTTGCCTTCCTTAGAGGAAAGGAGAAAGAGAGGAGACATGATTGCAGTGTTCAGGACCATGGTGGGAGTAGGTAGAATTGACCAAGATGATCTGTTTTTATGGGATAAGAGAGCAACCAGAGGACACGGAATGAAATTGAAAAAGTCAAGCTGCTTGAAGGATATCAAGAAACATAGCTTTCCTTACAGAAGTATAGATTTATGAAATAGCCTTGACAAAGAGATCATCCAGTCTTACTTAAATGAATTTAAAGCTAAATTTGACTTACTGAGAAACAGCGATGGGAACCCACGAGCATAGCATATTTCGTGTGTATCTCAATTAGGTATATTGGGTAAATACATAAGTATTTGGAACAATTTAGATGAAAAGGTGGTGCAGGAGAAAAACATTCATATGTGTAAAAGTAAACTAGATAAATGTGGATATGGAGACAGGACAACACGAGCATCGCTCAATTCCTGTATACTACAAATAGGTAAGTACAAATAGGTAATGTGAGAGGAGTGAATGATGAAGTGAAAGAGAGAGAGATTGTCCAGGTGCTTGAGGATGCAAAAGTGGATATATGTGGATTGACTGAAACTAAATGGAAAGGTGAAAGGATGAGAGAATGGGAATACGGTGTAGGTATATGTGCGGGAGTCAGTGAGAATGAGAGGGCAAGAGAGGGAGTATGTCTGATGTTAAGCAAGAAGTGGAAGGAGAATATAAGAGAGTATGGAACAGTGGGTGCAAGGATTGTATGGGTGAGGATGAAAGTAGGTATACAAGCATGGGCGATTGTATGTGTATATGCTCCAACAGAGGATCGAGTGGCAAGAGTGAAAGATGAGTTTTGGGCGAGAGTAGAAGCATGTATGGACAAGTTTGAGAGGAGCGAGAGAGTGCTGTTGATTGGAGACATGAATGGCAAAGTCGGGAATGTACGAGTGGATGGAGTGGTTGGTCAGTGGGGTGTGCCAGCGGAAGTAGATGGGAATGGTAGTGCTTTGGTGGACATCTGTGCTGGTAAGGGGCTGGCAATAGCCAACACCTACTTTACATAAGATGATCCACCGGTATACATGGAGAGTAATGAGGAGGATGGATGGTGAACTTGTTGAACGAAAGGCAATGATTGATTCTGTGTGTGGATGAGCGAATGAGAAGACAAGTGTTGGATGCAAGGGTGTGGAGAGGGTGGGGAATGGAGTCTCGGACCATCACTTAATGATGGCCAAGGTAGAGCTGCAAAAGAAAGTGGTTGAGGAGGCGAAGGGGAAGACAGGAGGAAGCAGCTCCTGTGAGAAGAGTGGAGAAATTGCAAGATAGTGAGAAGAGGACAGAGTATAAGAGCATAGTGGAAGAAAGATTGGGAAGGTATGAGCTAGAGCAGATGGAAGGGGTGGAAGACGTATGTAAGATATTCACGGAAGAGATAAGCACAGCGTGTGAGGCGGTTTGTGGAGTGAGGAGGAGATGCAAGGGTGTGCAAGGGACAGCATGGTGGAATGATGAGGTGAAACGAGCTGTGGAACAAAAGAAGAAGGCATATGGTGAATGGTTGGCGAGTAGAGGTAGGGGAGAAGATGAGAGAGAGAGAGAGAGAGGTATATGTGAGCAGGAGAAGGGAGGTTAAGAGACTGGTGAAGGAGAGTAAGAAGAAAGTGGATGAAGAGTTTGGGAGGAATCTGAGTGTGAAATGGAGGGAGAGTAAGAAATTGTTTTGGAAGGAGGTAAAGAAAGTAAGGCAGTGTGAAAGGGGAAATAGTAGGGGAGTGAAAGATAGGAATAATAGATTGTTGGTGGAGAAGAGAGAGAAATTGAGGAGATGGAAGGAGCACTTTGAGGATTTGTTGAATGTAGAGAGTGAGAGCAGTGTGAGTATAAGTGGTTGGGGAATGGCTGGGAGAAGAAGAGATGAGAGGAGGGAGGAAGAGATCAGTAGGTCGGAAGTAGTGGAAGCGATGAAGAAGATTAAGCTGGGAAAGGCCCCAGGAATTGATGGAGTGTGTGGTGAAATGCTTAGGTATGGGGGTGAGATTGTTGTGGAGTGGATATGGAAGTTGTGTAGATTGGCTTGGGAAGAGGGAAGGGTTCCAGAGGACTGGAAATCAGGTATAATTGTTCCTCTGTACAAAGGAAAAGGGGAGAGAGAAGTATGTGGTAACCATAGGGGTATTTGCCTTCTTAGTGTGACTGGTAAAATATATGGTAGAATACTCATTGATAGGGTTAGGCATATGACAGAGGAGCTAGTTGGAGAAGAACAAGGGGGATTTAGGAAGGGAAAAGGGGTGTAGATCAGATATTTGTTCTAAGATGTTTAGTGGAGAAGTATCTACAGAAGGGAAGGGAAAGTACGCTGCCTTCATGGACTTGGAGAAAGCTTATGACAGAATAGATAGGAAAGGTATGTGGAAGGTATTAAGAATATATGGAGTGGAGGGGAAATTGTTGAGTGCTGTGAAGAGTATGTACGAGGGAGCTAGGGCTACGGTGCGAGTGGATGGTGAGCTGAGTGAGTTCTTTGATCTCAATGTGGGACTGAAACAGGGGTGTGTAATGTCTCCTTGGCTGTTTAATATATATATGGATGGGGTCGTAAAGGAGGTACAAGGTAGGGCAGTGGATGTGGGGTGGCCTTAATGAATGAGGGTGAGATTTGGAAGCTTCCAGTGTTGCTGTTTGCTGATGATACAGTATTGTTGAGTGAAGATGAATGGGAGTTGCAAGGTTTGGTGAATGAATTTGGGACAGTGTGTAGGAGGAGGAAGCTGAAAGTTAATGTAAACAAAAGTAAAGTTATGGTGTTTGAGAGGAATGAAGTCACAGAGTGTGCAGTGAGGTTGGATGGTGAGGATATGGAGAATGTGAGTGCATTCAAGTACTTGGGTAGTGTGATGAGTAAGGATGGAACTTTGGGGGATGAAGTACGTGAAAGGGTACAGCAGGGAAGGAAGGTTGTTGGCACACTGAAAGCAGTGATGAGAAATAGGGAGGTGAGTATGGAAGTTAAGAAGTCACTGCATGATGGTATTGTGATCCCTACTCCTGACGTATGGAAGCGAGGCGTGGACCTTGCAAGAGGGGAACAAGTCAAGAGTGAGAGCAGTGGAAATGAGTTACTTGAGAGGAGCATGTGGAGTGACATGGAGGGACAGGTTGACGAATGAAGAAGTGAAGGAACGTTGTGGGGTAGATGTGGATGTGGTTGAAAAGATTAGGAGAAATACACTGAGGTGGTTTGGACATGTGGAGAGGATGGAGAATGAAAGACTGACTAAGAGGGTGTATGTAGGTGAGGTGGAGGGAGGGAGAGGGAGGGGTAGACCGAGGATGAGGTGGAGGGATGGAGTTGAGAGGTATATGAGGGAGGGGGGGGTGAGTTGGGGGGAGGGGAGTCAAATGGTGGGTGACAGAGTGACTTGGAGGCGTTTTGTCTGCGGCCACCCTTTGCGGGATTAGGGCGTCGGGCTATAGATAGATAGATAGATAGACAAATAGGTAAATACACACACACACACACACACACACACACGAAATGAGTTTTTGTTTATTATAAACTTGCGGATAAACATCCAGGGTATCATTTGGTAAAAAAAAAAGAAAGAAAAGAAAGAAAGAGAAATAAAATCTCTCCATCGTTGCGTTGCGCCATGCATAAGTTTACGTAGGGGTGGAGTAGTGAAAAAATGATTTTTTTTTTTCTTTAGTTTTTGTTTATCGTAAACTTTAAGATAAACATCCAGGGCATCATCTGGTTAAAAAAAAAATTTTCTCTCTCTCTCTCTCATGTTTGCATAACGCCTTGCATAAATTTGTGTAGGGGTGGAGTACAGTAGTTAGCAGTGATGCACGGCCACTGGAAGGTTAGCACAGCCTGAGCTGTGGCTCACAACGCGACGCTTCGCTGCCTGAGCAGTGGCTCGCAATCCACGGTCTAATTGTTTTATGAGGAGGGGCATTATCCCTCTGCCGATGCTGTTGTTGGCACGTAGGGAATACGTATGGGTTGGTTACTGTATATGGTTACTGCCCGACATTATAAATGGTTTCCTGGCTTACAGGAAACCATTTAGCTTGTCATTCAGTGTAAAGTCACCTGAAAAGGAAAGACGAGTAATAACAAGTGACAGGAAAAATGGGAGAAATAGGGAGAGAGGCCAGACACAGAAAAGGAATGATAAAGGTAAAGGAAGAAATAGTAGTAGTTGTTCCCTAGGCAGTCTGGGTGAACAGCCCTGAGTCCCTAAGGAAGGCCATGGCCGAGACCAGGCTTTCCCACAGTGCTCTCAAGGAGTGTATGTTGTGTTGTTGGCACAGATGATTGTGTGCAATGCAGTCTTCCATAATGTGCTTACTAGAATGGGGTGCTGTGTTACACTTTGGACAGGCATCAGCAATGGAGTCATCCAGCCTCTTCTGGTAACTTAAGTGGGCTGGATGATGCCCACATCTCAGCCTGGCCAGGTGGACCCTCTCCTCACGAGAGAGATAGGATTCAGAAGGGTGGATATCAGGAGGCCGTGCATGCAGCTGTGTGTTGTCTTTAAGTGACTGAATGGAGCAGCGAGTGATTTGAGTATGGATATGCTTCTGTATGCAGGTCTGAGGTGGGTGAGGGGGGAAAGATGACAGTATGTGTGTATATCATGTGCTGGGTGCTGTTTTGATATTCCTTGGTGTGTGTCGATGTGCTGCCATGGATGTTGTGGGTTTGTGGAGGCTGCAGCGGGAATTTGGGTGCCTCTTATGTCTAGGTGATCCTTGACTTTGAGGACTTTGGTTTCTTAATGTAGGTGGTCTGTGTGTGTAGTAGCTGTGCAGCCTGTGATTATTTTCAGGGCCTTGTTCTGTGTGGTCTGTTGAGTCTTGCAGTGTGTTTTAGTAAGGTTAGAAGCCCAAGCATGGCTTGCATAATTCATCACTGAATGTATATATTGTTTGTATACTGTGGTGGTGGTTTCTTTGCTGTGTCCAAATGTTGAATGGGAAAGTGACCTCAACACATTGAGTCTTGGTGTTATTTTATTTTTAATGTTTGTGATGTATTGTTTAAATGACATTTATGTATTGTATGTTACACCAAGGATTGTGTGTGTGTGTGTGTGTGTGTGTGTGTGTGTGTGTGTGGTAGGGGAGTTGTTGTTTATGGTGAGGTGTGGAATGTGACTGTGTTCTGCTGTCCAGTTTGTGAAAAGGGTCACCGTAGATTTGGTCGTGGCTATTTTGAGGCTGTTAGTGGTGAACCATTCGTGTAGTGTGTTGAGGTAAGGTTGGAGGATGTGTGCAGCTGTGTTTGCATTTTGGTGTGTACATGTAAGTGTTATGTCATCTGCATAGGAAGCTATGTGTATCTGTGGTGTGTGGAGTGTGCGTATGTCATGTATGTATAGGTTAAAGAGTGTAGGGACAAAACAGACCCTTGGGGGACACTATTTTTGAAGTTTCTGATGTTTGAAGACTGACTGGCAAATGTGACATGTGCACATCTGCCTGCTAAGTAGTTTGCCAGCCATCTTTATGTCTTATTATGCATGTTTGTGTTGAATATTTTGTTCGTGAGGTTGTGGTTGGGATGTCATCAAAAGCTTTGCTAATGTCTAGTGTGACTAGGAGTGTTCTGTGTGGTGGCCTAGCTGAATTCATGCCATCAAAAACTCTCTGTGTAAGATCTGTAAGAAGAAGGTTTGTGGAGTGTAGTGGCCTAAAGCCATGTTGTGATGGGGCTAGGGGTGTGTGAGGTGTAACTAGTTGTAATACCAGTCGTTCAGTGACTTTAGAGGGGGTGCAGAGGAGTGTGATGGGGCGGTATGAGGAAGGTAACGTGGGGTCTTTGTTGGGTTTAGGGATAGTGATGATAATGTCATGCTTCCAGATGTTGGATATTATGTTGTGTGAGTAGCTGTAGTTTGATTTGTTGGTGAGTGCTTGTATGCCTTGTGGTCCAAGGTGTTTCAGGTGAATGTTGCTTATGTTGTCTGGTCCACAGGCAGATGAGTGCTTAAGGTTGCTAATGATGTGCTTCATCTGGTTGTAAGTGAAAGATGCATAGTCTGGATCTGTGAGGAACTGTCTCTTACGTTGGATGATACGTCGGTCGTAGGCAGCACTTCATCAAGTGAATGGATGATGGTTGCCACCACCTTTCATTGTGTTCTGCCTTTTTAATTTTTCATTTTTCCTTAACCCCTTCCGTACAAAAGTGTATCATGACGTTATTGTATTCTTCTGTGGCGTGGTGCTGATGCCAACACAAAGGTATCATATAGGCTCAGTACTGCACCCTGAGTCGCCTTAACACATCAGTTGAATAGCATGGTATGCATGTACCACACTCAGTTTTTGCAACATACCACGGACATTTTCAGGTACCACAAAACAATACCGTAGTACAGAAGGGTTTAAAAGATCAGAAAGAATTCCTTCATCTCATACTCTTTTGTTGTGTTCATGTTGCCATTATATAAAGGTTTAATGTATGGTAACACTTTCCAATACCATAGCCAGCAGGGAAGTGTCATTGTACTTTTGATTGCAATAATGCCTTGTATACCATTGTTCGTAAACTTAGTTAAACCGTAGTGTTAGAAGAAATAATGTGGAATGGAGTTAATCTGGAAAATAAACATACTGTATTTTCCAGCTGGAAGCATGACTGCAGGTTGACTGTTTATATTAAAAGCTGGCAGTCTGGTGAATTTCAAGGTTTTTTTTTTTCTGTGCTGTTTGATATGTCAAAACTGTTCTTATTGTGCGTGTACATATGAAGCATCCAAGATGGCATAACATCCCTGTCATAAACCAACAGTTGTATGAGGTTTTACTAAATTTTTATTAAGTTCTGCTAACTTTCCAACCTTGACACATACACTGTTATCCCCATAGAAGGGTTTTACTTACTGATATACAGTATATGATCAGGTATAAAAGTTTACTTTTCTACTGTATCTATTTCACGCTTAGGGCATGTTTGTAATTTTCCTTCCTGATGCATTAGGACTGAGAAATATACCAAGCCTCTCTCAGCTTAGGAATAGTAGCTAGCAGAGGAAAATAAGTGGAAGAGGTTAAGTATTAGGTGAACTTTTGTAGCCAGCAAAGGAAATTGAGAAAATGGAAGAGGTTAAGTATTAGGTGACCTTTTGTCTCAAACTGCACTTAGTTAAACTTTATGAAAAACAATCCTGCAATGATGAATATAAATATCAGTGCTTTTTCTTTTACCCAGAGACTGAGAACCAGTGGTGAGGTAAAAAAACATCTGAGGCAGAACCAAAGCAGCACTCAGGACAATCTGTGATGCAGTCATCAAGTAAGGTAATGTCACCTGCACAGTGAGCAATACTTGGGAAGGATAGTTACATACTGTATTTGTACAGCTTGATCACATTTTACTTGACTGAAGTTAATGGGTTGTGTATGAGCCATAGTGTCTGCTCACTCCATAATCTGAACTCTGGCTTTAGAAAAATTGTACCCAGGGTTTTACACTGAATGAAGACCATGTTGTCTAGTGTTAAGGTGGCGTGTTAGCTGACATGCAGAACATTTGATGTTGGTATTAATACACTTGCATCATGGAAAAACTTCAGAACACCAACAGAAGGATTTTTTTGGTGTTAAACCTTGGCTATGTCCAGGGTAAGAGCAAAGTGTGAACAGAATTTATGGCATATGATTACAATAATTACAGTACTACCACAATTAATGAGATCTATACAGTTACATGAGTTGTCTGAGGGTAGTTATGTTAACACTTTTTTTTTTTTTTTTTTAATGCAGCATTCTCATTTAGCCCCTCCAAAATTGTCCAGTGTTAGCCACAATGCCTATGTGAGTCCAGCACATTCAAAGTCTGAACAGGGTTTTAGTCCTCTAAATGACAAAATTTCTCTTGCCTGGAAAAACTCTTTTGATGTAACAGCATGAATTTAAGTTCAACCGCTCCAGTCAAAAGGTTGACCCTTTATATTTTGTGACATAATTTTTTAGTGTATTCTTGCTACCCCATATGATTTAATTGTGTTTAAGAGAGACATTTGAACTGGAGGGTTAGATGTTCATCCATCCATCCATCATCCAATCCTGTGTTGCTCCATGAGGAGTGTAGGAATAGCTGTAACTTTCATTAATGCTTTAAACATAAGAGGTCTTTCCTGAATAGAAGAAAATTATCTGCAGGGAGTAAGAATAACCTGGTACATCATGGTACTGAAGGGATTAATTAGTCATCATCCTTTTTTCACACAAAGGAGAAGAAGAATGTCAGTATTTGTGTGTGTGTGTGTGTGTGTGTGTGTGTGTGTGTTTTAATTTATATGTATTAACTGTGTTCTGTAGTCATCATCAGTCCAAGGACATATCAGTTCTGTTGTTGCTACATCCAGATGTTTTAATTCAAATTAAACATGATGTCTGTTAGTGTGAGTGGGTTATTGAAGACTGTATCTAACCCTCCAGTTCAAAAAGTTTCTATAACTAAAATTGTTTGATGGGAGCTGGAATAAAATAAAATTACATTCTCATGCGAGAGAGGTTCGTAAAAAACTCATATCAAAGTTGATTTGGGGTGATGATACAGCTTCTGAATGCTCTCTTTAGATCTGGAGGGTTGTGTGATGATTGTATAGTTTGTCCTTGTTTCAATTTTTTTCACCTGAAGGTGTTGTATTGGTAAGATGATGATGAATAAGCTTGTTTTCTTCATATTAAGTTGTCTGGGATAATTTGTAATGTTGTTTTAATGTCAGAAATGAACGTTTTCTGTGCTTGTATCCTGCATGTAAGCATGTTGGAACCTTTATAAACAATATGAAACAGCATAATTTTAACCTGTCAGACATGAAACAAAAACATTTCTTATTTAAAGTTCTTTAATTTGAAGTAGCCATTTTGCCTACACACTTCAGAATTTTGGTGTAATTATTTCAGTCCTCTATGAAGGGAGATGGCTGCTGATTACAGTGATAAATTCAAAGGCATTAAATGGCTTTTTGTGTATGGCAGTACAGTAAAACCATGAGAAATTGGAACACGGGGATCTGATCATTTTGATGATCCAACATTGTGACTTATCAACACAGTTTTCCCATTATTTTGTCCTGCCAATATTAAACAACATTAAAACAATTTTGACCCATTTACAAGTATGAATAACTACTAATTTTGACAAAATAACACGTAATACCATTGTAGGGAAGGATTTAATTTTTGGCATTATAGTCAGTGACAGTGGCCTGGTCATTGAAGTTTCCTGACAGTGTGGCAGTTATTTTATGTGACAGTATTCCAAATTATATTGAAAAAATTTTGAGACCATAGTTGTTCTAATTTAACCAAAATCATGACCTGTCGAATGCTGACTTATTATCATTATTATTTTTTACGTTATTCCAGCCCCGTAGAAACTGAGATGGAATTAAAAGTTAAAATAAGAAATATAAGAATGAAACATCTTTTTCTATGTATGGCAATAATAGATCTTTCTGGTAGAAGCTGTAAATTTTCATACTGTTCTAGACAAGTTAGAGTATTGTGATTCGAATACCATACAGAAATAATGATGTTTTCAGTGCTTGCTGGGGTTATAATGAATGGGTGGTGGACTGTATATGAAGAAGAAAGAAATGTTCAGATATTTTTTTCTCTGGCTTAATAGAGTTTTTTGCCATGAAATTCAGTAATATCAAATGAAGATATCCTGCACCCACTAATCCCTTCAATTGATGTATTTTTCATTTAAAATTATCATTTTAATTAAGCAACCATTTTAGGAGGGATCTGTAGTAGTGAGGTAGTTAGTGAAGACTTGTCTAACCATTCCAGTTCAAAAAGTCTCCATAAGCCATATAAAAACTTTTAGAGATAGCAAGAATAATATTTGAATATACATCATGGGATTGAAGGTGTTAACTGGATAAATACTTCAAAATTGCAGTAGTAACACTATTAATTCTCCCTCCTTTGAACCACAGATCATTAGAACTTTGAGCTGCTTTATTACACATGATCTTGGTTCTCAGTCTCAGGTAGCCAAGAATGATTTTTTATATAGTGTGCCGTATTTCCTGCGCGGTCTAGTAGTTACAGTCGTTCAGTCAGGTTGACAGCCCTGCACAGGTTTGATTCCCAAGAGGTGACCGAAGGCTTTCTTATTACTAGTATGTAATGCCAAAAGGACAGTCGACTGGTCATATACCCTTAATTATATTGGACTACGGTAGCTTACTCTTGGGTCCCTACACCTCGAAGAGGGTTATGTTAGATTGGCTTTGTTTTATGTGAATAATAAAGAAAGGGTAATTTTATGACCAAAACCCTGTTTATCTTATACTAAAAAAAAAAAAAAAAAAAATGTAGATGCCTGAATATGGAGGGAAAGGATGAAAAACCTGTGGCAGTGGCACAGTGAACTTATGGAGTTGTGGTCTGCTTGGTTACAATGTTTTATTTGCTTTATTATGGTTGTCTAGTGGTTAAAATTACCTGGTTGGAGTGATGGCCTTTTTTTTTTTTTTTTTTTTATGTGATGCTAGGCTGATCATCTGCTCTTACATAAACAAGACTACAGGAGCAGCCTTGTTTCCTTGGGATTGGCAGTGACTGTTTGAAAATATTAATTGCCCAGGTACTGCATACTTTACTAGTGGACTTCCTGTTTATTCCTCAGCTGCTTGGTAGTGTCCTCAGAGGGATTTGAACCCACATTTTATTATTATTATTGTTATTGTTATTATTATTATTATTATTATTATTATTATTATTATTATTAGTCATCATTATTATTGTTATTATTATTATTATTATTATTATTATTATTATCATTATTATCATTTATTATTTAGTGTGCTTAGCTCTTACCATAGACTTATTATCCTGTTGCCAGAGGCCCAGCAGTTCTCTTATGTGCAACACACATTCATATGTCTCTACATTGGCAGTACAATAATAATCACAGACCATATTAAGTACATACTTGTGCTGCCTCATTCATGAATGGTTTAACAGTATTAGCAGGGGTGTTTTTATGACATGTTAATGACTCTTGGAGGCAAAGATATATTTATTCACATTATTAGACTGTTCTCTGCCGCAGCCAGGGATTCTACTCACGTCCATGCAGACAACTAACCACTTCTTCTACTACTTACCATCTCCTTATATATGTGTCTCCTTGTAGCAGTGGCAGAGAAAAACAGTACTTATTTTTCTGTAATTTTAATGCTATTCACTTTGTCATTTTTATTTGAAGTGTATTTAACCTCTCAGTCGTGTCATTTATATCTGTCTGTCTGTCTATCTATCTGTATCTATCATCTCTATCTGCATCTATCTGTCTGTCTGTATATTTGTTTTTTTATGCTACTCTCAAACTGTTTTACTTATCATAGGGAGAGAAATCAGATTGTAATCAAGTTAATGAAGACTTTCTAACTTCATCACTACAAACACTCTTGCCAAAGTTCATCAAAACAGTCTGGTGGTAGAGAGACTTAATTCATGGATGTACAGTAATTAGTCTTTACCAGGAGAAGGGTCTTAATTAACCATTTCACTCGGGAATTTTTTTTTCCCCTGACGATTTTATTCAACTTAAGGGTAACTTTTCAAACTGGAGAGTTTAGAGAATTATTAAATCCTTCATTAACAGAATGTGTTCCAGACTTGAATAAATCATCTGAAGATAGCAAGAAATACTGGGTAAAATGTGTATTGGATTGAAAGGATCAGTTTTTGCTGTGCAGTAGTCATAGCCATGGTTGACCCCTTTAGTCCAGCCATGTATTTTATGTATTATTTTAGTCTCCAAATTAATCTGTTAATGTTAGGAGAGAGTTTTTATACTGGAAATGTTAGATGTAGTCTTCATTAACTCCCTCACTTTGAGGGGGTTCGCTAATGCTATATAAGTAAAATGCCTGTGAGAACAAAACAAAAAATTGTCATTGGATTGAATGGGTTAATGATTACAGTATTTGTGTCCATAATTGCTAGTTATTTACAAATGACTTTCTGGTATTGGTAGGTATACATATTCAGGAGCATCCCAAGTCCAATATCTGTATACTCTTCAGGATGGGAAGTTCCTTGGTACATCTTCTTTACCAGTTTATTTCTATATCTGACGTGTTA
Organism: Coenobita brevimanus; assembly: GCF_032717465.1. Lineage (NCBI taxonomy): Eukaryota > Metazoa > Arthropoda > Malacostraca > Decapoda > Coenobitidae > Coenobita > Coenobita brevimanus. The sequence goes on along the minus strand of NC_137047.1, from coordinate 31,751,766 downwards.
ATACACACTAAGTCCATGTTTTATGGTGGTCTTTTTAATGTTCTTATATTGCAACTAAGTTTAGTGAATTACAGATAGTTTACTAATGAAAATTCCATTGCTAACCATAAGTCATGAATTACCAGTTGCCCCCAGCGTACAGTACCTGTTGTTTGGATTGCCGAAATATTTTGGAACACATCATGTGCATAAAATGAGAGCTTACTGTGTTTGTATTGTTTATGCAATCTGTATCAGTGTAAAAAAGATAAAGATACTATATGAGAATAATAAGCTGTATTATACTAAATAAATAATCAAGGAGGAGGTGCTAGAAGGTCTCCAAAGCTGATGAGAATACCACCCCATGTCAATAAAGAGTTAAACTTCTGGTTCCAGTTACTTTTTTCGATCACATTACAGTCCTGTATCATTGTGTATTACTGTACTTCATTTTGTTATAGTTGACATCTGGTGGTTCTCTGCCTAGAATAGCCTAGTCAGAGTGATGGTCTTGTGTAGGTTTGATCCCCAGAATATGGCTGGAGTTTTTTTCAGTCATATAATTGTCATCAAGGAAAGCAGGCGGGTCGTCAACCCAGAAATTTACTGGACTATGGTAGCATAGCTTCGGGTCCCTACACCTCAGAGGGTGCAATGTGGACTCTTACTGCTACTGATAAGGTACTTTATGATTGTAATAAGTTTATAGAGAAATCACACTGATATTTGTGATTAAACCTTGTGCTGAATTCATAGTTTTGATGATTTGTGATTGTAAGAAGTTTTAAAATAAGTTTAGTTTTGCTGAAATATCTACTTTTCACTTAATTCTGTTAATAAAATAGACAATAATATTGTTTTAAAGCTTACGGGAACATGAGAACTTTTTTGTCATCTTGGTCTCATAAACAAAACATTGTATAGTACCCTATTGTAATTAAACTATAGTACCTTAAATAACTTTTTCTTTCAGTGTGTGTGTGTGTGTGTGTGAGTGTGTGTATGTATGGGGGGGACATGAGGTATGTATTCTACAGTTTACCTTTAAAATTTGGTGAATTATGATCTGCACTGTCAGTTGTTTGTGGGTTTACAGTTGGTGCTTCTTTTGTGGGTTCTGTATTGTATGAATTTGTTTTTAATGATCTGTACACATTTACCATCAATTTTAGTTTGACTTTACATGCGTATATTTTATTACTGTACTTGTTCTAACTTCTGTATATGGTATTCTAGGGAAAAGAAAGAGTTTTTAGCATGTCATTGTGTAATGTTATATAAAATGCATAATGCGTTTAGCGTATATGCAGTGATCAATAAATTGAAGATTTAAAAAAAAATTCCCATGAGGAGTATCACAGGTATAGTAATAATGGAGTTCAGCAGAACTTTACCTTTGCTAATCTGAAGGTATACTGTACATTTATTTCAGGCTGGAAGGAATGCTGGTCTTTGATAACTACTTCTGCTACTACCCTATGTTTTAATTTTTTATATGTATGCCCTTCACCACTTATAATACACTACAATTTCTTTCTTTTTTTTCTTTAATCTGTTGTAATTAATATCTTATTTGTTGTGAAACAAAGCAAGATTTTGTATGTGACCTCTTGTCAGTCAGAGAGGTCTTTCACAAATTGATTAAAACTGTCTGGTGTTAACCAGAATTAAAGATATCATGAGATTGAAAGCTGAAAATTATTATTTCTCATAGCCTTCTATACTGGTAGATGCAATTTTATACAGGAAACTCTTGCATAACAATTGGACTATGTTGCCCCAAACCCCGTGATTGAGTAAACTGATGTTGACCAAGTGGTTAGAACATCGGTTCATTGAGGATATGTTGCTGTGGGTCTTGAGTTTGGACCTTGGTGGGATATTTTCACCTGACCCAAGTCTAGAATAAACCTAAAGTAAAGCTCATGGCCATCTAAAACACTGAGCACTGTCACTATAAACCATGTTATGTAGATTAACAAGCAGACTACGTAGGAAAGTAACAATATCTGTATTGTCAGCATTTACCAGGCCATTTGTCATAGTTATATTCATGCAGGCAACAGCCATTGCTGGGTGGTGGCTTGCTTGCACTCTTCACCAGTCACAAGTATGGAGTAGTGGTGGTGACAGGGGAAGTCTAACTAATTAGTTTCAAATGTTAATATATTGTGCTGTACACAGATACCACTCAGGTTTTGTCACTAGTATGTTAAAGAAAAAAAGTAATTCAAAAGTGTAATGCACATATCATGTTTAGTAGAATTATTGTTCACCAATAGTAGAGTGGCCAGGCTTGAGGCCATGCAGCCCTTGTCTTGCAGGATGAAAATGGTGGCTTCCACCCATTTGGACACTTAGCTGGCAAGTGCTGACTCTATTAGACAAAAATAAGGTGTCATCAGCTCATCACTGTGCATAACTACTTTAAAATATGAGCAGTTTATGATTACGGAGACAAACAAGGAACTCTGACACTTAAACACCATGATGTTACCAAATATACTGTCCAAACCATTCCTTTCTAACCAAGCATTTTAGGGACTGGTACAGATTCCTTTTATGGGTTTCTGAGTGCAGCTGTGTTGAGAGTGCTTTTTGAAAAACCCACTTCTTATCACACGGCATAGTGTTACCATGATATATAAACCGTCGGATCAGTTCAGTGTGAAAGTGCCACAAAATGTGGCTAGTCTGTGGGTTACATAATGTGCAATTAATGCATATATCATGATCCATTTGTGTCATGTATGAGGTAATGTTTGCAGGATGAGGATTTGGGGGTGATGAAACTCAGCTAAGAGTAAGCTTCTATCGAGTGTGATTTTTGGTTTTAAGTTTCAAATTGAAAATTAAGCTTGACTCAGGCAGGTTTAACTTGCATGCATTTATTCTGGGTTCCAAAAATAATGGAAATGGAGATATGAGTGTATTATTATTATTATTATTATTATTATTATTATTAAAATTTATTATCAATATTATTATTATTTATTATTATTGAAACAAAGATGAGTAATAGTGACACTGCATACCAGTTAATGTACTGTGTATAACTGGTACTTCTGAAAGAGAGGTTGATTGATTAAGAAAAAGAAAGAAAAAAGCATATAAAACCTTCATGTATTTTTAAAAATTAGTAAAGATGGTTTTCAGAGGCCTAAAAAGAATTGTACAGTATTTTGATTTGTGTGGCTTGATTGTGTGGCTTTGGCATTTCAAGTATGTACACTCACCCAGTTGAGGTTCCTCCAGTGACATATGTACGATACACACATTATCGCTTACAAAGACATCCTCTCCAACATAAATTTCCATTTGCGCTTTCCACCTTACATTAATAGCTTTCTACAGCAACACTTACATATTAAGCAGTGAGTGGGGGAGGATCACTTCTTCAGTGTGAGAAATTTGTGTTCCTTAGTCTAATGGATCAGTTGCCCTGCTGGACCCATAAAGCATGACTGGAATGTATATGGTACAGTTGCCTGCTGATGTTAGGTGTGGGCAAGCTGGTTACTGCAACACACAGCAAGCTGAAGCACACAAAATGCCAGAACTTGAGTATGTCCACCCTACACCCTGAGTGCACAGCAGGAACACTGGGAAGCACTAGGAGAGTGCATACCTCTGTTAATGCCATTTCCATTAACCCCCTGATGCTGGGCCCCCTGCATCCTATCCCCTTCCCACAACTAGGCTTATTTTTTGTAATTTGGACTTTTCAAAAATATATATTTTTTGGGAGAAATCAATCAAGAAGTAGGCAACATTACAATCAACACACAAAAAGCCTGTACCTACCCCCTGCCACATGTACTGTGGCCGTGGGTGGCTGACCACTGTCATTACAAGTGTCCCCCCACCCCCCACCCCAACTCTGTCCCACCTAGCCTCTCCCTATACCCTCTGGTGCACAAGAGAGCCCACAAAATGTGAAAACATCCCAAGATGTGAACCTGTACCTGACAACCACATATCCTCAGACATGAAGTGGCATCAGGGGGTTAAAAAGGATCCGGATCCAGACCCAGATTCATGGACATATTGTGTGGAATATATAGGATCCCAAATTTAATAAGTTATTCCTTGATCCATGGCCCACTCTTCCAAAAAATGTTATTGATATTGATTTTGAACTTTTGGAGATATTATACATAGGATCTGAACCTGCCCCCCAAATTAAGCATTTCTTTCTTTGTCCATGGTGCACCCTTCCACCAAATTTCATTGAAATTCACCAAGAACTTTTGGAGATATCATCTGGATAAACAGACAGACAGACAGACAGGCAAAAATAGGTAAATACATAACCACCTCCAACTTTGTTAGAGGAAGTAATAAGTTCAGAACAAAGCATTCAGCTGAAATAAGTAAAAGGAAAGTTGGACATTTTGTCCATAGTTTAATATAGTACTGTACTATTGATTGCATGTACTGCTGCATCTTGTCTGCTGTGACTTGGTTATTGAAAAAAACAGTAGTGAACGAAATGTATAAGGTGTCTCAGTTAACTAATTTGTAAGATAGATATAAATATCCATTCACCAAAATTCATGAGAAGGGAGATCATGAATACTGTATATGTATTGAGGTATATAATCAAGAGTTATATAATTAGTGCAAGTGCAGAATAGATATTCTGTAAGCAAAACATGATGTTCTTAATGAGCATTTTATACACACCAAATTGTCATGGATTTGTTGGAGTACTGTACTAGACCTGTAATATTTTTTCCATCAGTATTGCTCAGCAAATATAACCATCAATGTAAAAAAAAAAAAAAAAAAAAGTTGAAAATGTACAGTGTATGTTGACTTTACAAAACTGAAGCATTGATTCCAGCCATACTGTTACTGTAGCAGTGCACATTGTCAGTATTAGGGGGTTTACCTGCCCACTCGTACCATTGTTAGTCCTGCACATTGTAGGAGCAATTATATATGTGTGTGTGCATGTGTGTATATATATATATATATATATATATATATATATATATATATATATATATATATATTTAGTTTGAGTTGTTCATTTTGGTATGGTAAGTTGAGTATATTTTATCATAATGTATTAAGAGGTAATTTTTCATACACCAAAAAATTCAATAATTCAATTTCCTTGGAGTAGAAGTTGCACTTGTGGTTATATATACTGTATACTATACTATTTCTTGCAAGTTATCCAGTGTTTGTATTTCCTGTACATTTGCAAGAGCTCTGAAATATTGTTCTATACAGTATGTGTAATATTATCTATCTGTTATGTTCCAAATCAAAAGGTGAAGCCAGTAAAGTAATACCAGGAACTTCAGAATATTGGAATTATGTTGAGGCAAAATACTTTTGGTGACAGACATTCAAATTTGTCTTGACTCCCAGTACATACAGTATTTAAATTTTCAAGCTACATTGTATTGTGGCTGAAAATTTTTGTGCTTAACAAACTGTAGATGTGTCTTCTTGTTGTAGTTGTCTGTCAGCTCCAATCTGTTTGGCCGAGAAGACCCATTCCAGGATGCCACTCTGATCCCCTTGGGTGATTTAGTATCATCAGGCTTCAACTTTTTCTCAGTTTTTGTCATGTCATTAAAATTAAATAGGGGGAGAGACAGACCACAAGCCCTGTCCTCCTGCACAGTCCCTAGTCCTGGTATGGGACCTGGGACCCTAAGTCAACCAGCCATGACCAGTGGCTGTGGCAGTGACCTTGGGTCACCCTGCCAGGACAGCTACAGGGCACCCTCCAAGCACACCTTGGCACTGTAACTGCATTGCCATTATACTGTACACCCACAGATTGGGCAGCCTCCTGGGGTGCTAGTCCTGGGTTCGGTTCCCTTTCTATTGGGCAGAAGTGGCAGCCTGGTAACCACAATGCCCTAACACAGATCCAAACCCCATCCCATCCTGGTTCCAAAAACTGCGCTGGCAAAGCACGCCCCCCTGCAGTAGGTTTGCCACTAGGCAGTGGGGGCAAAGTTTTCTGGCTGCACGGCCTTGCTAGTATCAACCCCTCTGATGTAGTAGGGTATGTTGTGTTATATGTAAAGTGCTTGTGGAGTAATGCATGAGATAGAGAAAAGTGTTTGGGAGAGTATGCTGGCCTACACTCCATGTTAGTGTCGCACCGGAAAGGTCAGCAAGGGAAGATGGTCAGGATATTCTGTTGCAAGTGAAACGGGAGAGTCTTGCTCTCCCCATCACCAACATTTTCATTCCCCCTGGGGGTACGACCCTGATCTGTTGGTGCTGCAGCTTACTCCATACTGTTGTATTGGTCTGAATGCCTCAGTTGGAGTAACAGTCTTGCTAAGGGGGCACAAAGTATTTTGATCATGTAATTCTATAAAGGGAAGGAGGCTGATCATCTACCTTTAAATTTGCATGACTATTGTAGCCTGGCCTTGGACAACTAATCTTTAAGGAGTAAAATATGTCTAGCTGACACTATCATAGCTTTCAGTTTATCCAATGCAATGCAAGAAACTTAGTAATGAAAAGTGATTTTGACATTTTACCATAAATGCAAATTATTTTTCTGGTGGTGTAGTGGTCAGAATGTCCAGCCAGTATGGCAACATGTTTAGGTTTGATCTCCAAGAAGTTACTGGATTTTTATTATTTTAAACTATTTTTTTTTTTTACCATTTGATGCCATCATAGGAGGTAAACTAATTGTCTGCCGTTAATTACTGGAAATGAACCATCATTATTCTAAGTCTCAGACCCCAAGGCCTCAAAAGGGGTAGAGTGTGATTGGCTGTTTTAACATGAAGTCATATATCAAGGCAACTTCTTATCCAAACATTTGAATTATTAACAGTTTGCTTAATTTTATACCATCTACTCTGCATGGTTTTTGTGTGTATGTGTGTGATTGGTGTGGCAGTGTATATACTTTGTGACAATATTTCACCTACCTGTTTTATTATTTTACAGAGTTATTTACAGTTGTACTGTGTATCATATTTGTAGATGGATATACATAGAGAATTATTAGTATCTGTACAAATACTCTTTCTTCTGTGAACTTAAGAAAATTCTTATGAACACCTGGATCTATAATTGAGTATTGTGATATGAATGCTTTGAGATTGTTCTTGTAGGAACCATGTATTATAATAATACTGTAATAATGACAATTTAAATTACAGCAGTCAGTTTCTGATTGGCAGTGGATTGCATTGCATAATCAGTTGATAACACCTGTTAAACATAAACAGGGGAGAGTAAAAAGACTGGTCTCAGAGAAAGTATGCACCTAGGTAGAGAAAGACAGATGTGGAAGGAGAATGGACAAGTTGATTGGTAGAAAGAATTGCTGATACAAGCTAAGCTTCCTGAGAATTTGGAAGTATAATCATCATCATCATCTGAATAATTTCCCATGTTTACATGAAGTAGGAGACATAAAACAAGGTTCCTTGATATCTGAAAAGAAATGAATCAAAATGGAAGGGAAACTAAAAGATAAATCTCCCAGCATCTGGGAACCAAATTTTTAGGCCCCTCCCCACATCACTCAGGGAATGCGTGGGTAGGTGCTTGTAGCAGCATGATGGTGAATTACCTCTGGAGCCAGGCTTTTAATTCTTTCCGCATTATATTTATCTTAGTTGGCAGTGCATAAGCTGTAGTTGTAGGTGAATTAGAAAAGCAAGTGGTAACACTTGAAGTAGGGTACCATTTGAAAATGCACATTAGCTGAAGTTAAAATGGAAATGGTTGGTAGGAAATAATTCAAATATTAGTGTACATAACTGTTGACCATTAAGGTGGACCTTGTTATGTAATTGTGTGTGTGTGTGTGTGTGTGTGTGTGTGTGTGTGTGTGTGTGTGTCAGTTGATGATTTGGAGTTGAAAATAAAGTTCACTGATTCAGAGTTGCTTATATTTGTCCTTGATTAATGAAATACTATTAAAAGTGGAGTATTATCTGTGCCAGTACATTGTCTTGCACCAGGTTTTGTTGAGCTCATCTCGTGAATTAACCTGTCAGCCTTATAACATACATTCTGTGTTGTTTTTGCAATTCCATAGCAGTTTTATGCTCAGTAACTAAGGGGCAGCCTTTTTTGTACAGGAGTGATTATAGCCTTCATTTACCTATTCACTACAAGTGATAGGTGGTGTTAACCATTATTCACTCACTGTATGTAATCCTCCCTACTTCATCAGGTGACTACAGTGAGTGACATACCTAATAGTTTCCTGTAGCCCAGGAAAATCATTTACAATGCTGGGTTGTAACCAAATAAGCAAATAATGGGATGCTGTGGAGCCTACTACAGTATGGTGCCTCTATGTACTGGGCAAAGGTGCTTATGCAGCATTCACCCAGGAACCAAACCCCCACACTCTTCCCCATGCCTCAATGGTGAGGCACTGCCCATCGCAAGGGAACACTGATTCACAGCATGGGATGACCCTGAAGGGCAGTTGCTTGCCTGCAGTTGATGGGTCTGCTTGGCCAGACTGACCAGAGTTATGCTACTACTACAGCTACTAGTACTCCCTGTTCACTAAGATCATTTCGAACCTGAATAAACTGGTGGGAGTGCTGGGACTCAGTAGCCCATCCCCCAGTCCCTGTGCCATTGTTTATAGGGGGCAAAGTGGGATTGGATGATCACCCGGGGAATGAAATGGATGGCGGTAACAAGATGACCTCCATCTATAGTCGTTCTATTTTATGAAGGTAGTTTGGGTGGGACGCTCTGGGACCTCACACTGTTAGCTCTGTTGTCACATCGCCGCCGACACACGTGTAATTATTTGTGTTCACCTCTCTCTCTCTCTCTCTCTCTCTCTCTCCTATTTTAAGCTAGTAACTACTTATAAATGAATTTTAAACACACTGTATAGATGTAATTCAATAAAAAAGCTATAGTATAGTATAAATCTCGTAAGACTTGTCAGAGTTGCTTTTGCGACGTTGTCAGGTGGTAACACGAGGGACAGCCGTGCGTGAGCGGGGCATACTCGGTCAGTCTCCCGCCATGGAAGCTATTTAAAAAAAAAAAAAAAAAAAGCACCTATAGACTTTTACCTCAGGGGTGGTGTGGAAAAAAAGTCGAAAACAAGAGAAAAATTAAGAAAATACAATTAGTAGTTAATATATAATATGAGAGAGAGAGAGAGAAAGAAAGCACGTGTGTGGCGACGATGTAGCAACAGTTAACAGAGTGAGGTCCCAGAGAGCCCCAACCAAACTGCCTTGATAAAATAGAACGACTGTAGTTATCTATTGCCAGACGCCATAATCCCGTAAGGGGTGGCGGTTTAACTTTCAGTTAGTTTTTTTGCGGGAAGGGGCACTAACCCTCTGCCAACCCACTTGTTGACACGTAGGGAACACGTGCGGGTTGGTTATATGGTTACCACCCAGCTTTGTAAGTGACTTTTTGATTTACAGGACCCCGTTAGGCTTGTCACTCCCTGCAAAGCCACCTGAAAAGTAAAGAAGAGTACTAAAAAGTGACAGGAAAGATGGGAGATATAGGAGAGAGGAGGGCAGGCACAGAAAAATGGTAAATGTGAAGGAAGAAGTAGGCAACATTACAATCGACAACCAACTACCAGTAAGAGGGAAAGTACATCATGAGTTTTAAGTGATTAACCATCAGATTCCATCATGCATTTAAGAAAATAGCATAATTCCTTGGTATGTCTTGTATCTGTATATATATATATTTTTAGCAGTTAAGTTCCATTGCTACCTGTATTGATTTACCAGCTATACTGATTTACCCTGTAAGGGAGTAGGCTGCAGCAGCAGCTGATCAGAATGGTATTCCCAAGGGGAATGGGAATGCTGGTGACAGGGAGAGGTGGAGCTCCTGTTTCACTACCCACCAGAATATCTGACACACTAACTATCTCATGCACAACCCTACATGCGCTTTACGTATCACTGAACGTACGTCACTACGTCACAGGGGTTGACGCCCAGCAAGGGCATGTGGCCAGAAAACTTTGCTCCCGCTACCTAGTGGCGGACCTATTGAGGGGAGGCTTGACGCAGGTTTCACCAGCATGGTTTTGGGGGCTGGGATGGGATGGGGCTTGGATCTGTGCTAAAGGGTACAAGGCATTACAGTTCCCAAGGCTGCTGCTTCTGCCCAATAGAGAGAGTGGCCCGAAGGTGGGAGTAACGCCTCAGGAGGCTGCCCTGTCAGTGAGTGTATAATGGCGAGGCAGTTACAGTGCCAAGGCACGCTTGGAGGGTGCCCCGAGGCCACTGCCACAGCTGCTGGTCACTCCTGGTGGGTTATGGGTCCCAGGGCCCATGCTTGGACGTGGGATTGTGCAAGTGAGCGGGGCCTGAGATCTGTCTGTACCTCTAATTTTAATGAACTTGGCCCCCCCCCCAAAAAAAAAAAAAAAAATGAAAATAAATAAAATAAGACGGAAGCCTGAGGATGCTAAATCACCCAAGGGGATCAGAATGGCAGTTTGAAGGGTAGAGCGGGGGAGCTGGTCGAGGTCATCAGTAGGAGATGCAAGGGAGGATCAGCTAAAATGATTTTCGGGAGGGACTGTTGATACAAGGTATTTTGGCAGGGAAGGGCAAATAGATATGGTTCTGTGGGTGTGCTGGTTGATAAGAAATGGGAGGAATATGTCATGAATGTAAGGAGAGTGAAAATTTTGTTCAATACGGTCACATTTCCATTTACATCAGCATATGCTCCACACGCTGGTTTGGATGGTGAAGAAAAAGATAGATTCTGGGATGACTTGAAAGTTGATACGTGTGGTAACTGGTAAGCGATATGGGGGATGATGAGATTGTAGTTTTGGGCGGGGATTTGAATGGTCACGTAGGTGAAGCAGCTCAAGGATATGAAGGGGTACATGGGAGATGTGCATATGATATAAGAAATGAGGAAGGGGGAAGGATACTCGAGTTTGGGGAGGCAATGAACATGATTGTGTGCAACTCGTATATTCGGAAAAGAAAGAAGAGTTGACAACTTATGAGACTGGGGAAACAGTAGCCAGACAGACTACCTCCTTGTAAGGAGGGCTGATAGGAGGTTGGTGAGCGATGTTAAAGTCATAAGAAGTGACGAGTGTGTGCAGCAGCACAAATTACTGATATGTGACATGGTGCTTCAGAAGCGGGTGATGAAAAAGAGGACCTACAAACCTTCGAGGAAAATGTGGAAGTTGAAAAACAAAGCAGTAAGGGCTGCCTTCAATAGCGAGATGAGTAGAATGGTGACTGAACAAAGGACTGTTGACAAAAGTGTTAATGAACAGTATAGAGCTCTCAAGAAAATCTCCTGAGAGTTATTGATTCAGTGCGTGGATGGACAAGGTCCCCCCCAAGCCATAAAGCAACATGATGGTGGGGTGAGGGTATAGAAGCTGCAGTTAAGGAGGAAAGAAGGCTTTCTTGAGAATGAAAAAGCAGCGGTAACAAAAGTGAATACTTGGCTGCCCAGCATAGGTCTAGAAAAGAGGTTTACAGGATAAAATCTGAGACTCAAAGATCTTTAATGAATAACCTAAATAGTGCTAAAAGGAAGAATATGACATTCAAGGTGGCAAATCAGATGAAGAGGGAAAACAGGAATATCACAGGTGAGCAGTGTGTGAAGCATGATGAACGAAAGCTAGTGGTGAACAGCAAGGATATTAAAGACTGTTATGCGGGGTGTTTTTAGTCCGACCTCTCGTCCTAAAACTCCCGCGACTGAGCGGGGTCCTCTTTCCGGACCAGAAGCAAAGCACCAACAAAGGAACAGGGCATAAAAACTCGGCAGTATACCTTAACACATCTATTGTCTTAATTCAACACACCTTACAATACAAAAACAAAGAGACACTGAATACAGAAGGGACAGGGTGACAGAGTTTGGTTTCAGATACAAAGTGCACAAACACAACAGTGATATCCAGGGCAGAATATAATGGTGGCCACTTATACAGATATTGTCAGTCACTAGAGCATGGCATAGCTGTCAGTTTTTAGGCATAACTGTCATTTAATATACTCAGCTGGATGCACTACATGGCAATGGAATAAAGGGTCAGTTGGGTTGATATTACCATACACTTGATATGGCGCGGGCCGCAGCACACGGAGACACTATTTCACTGGTTTTGCCTCTGCTGGTTGGACTTAGTCTTTTTCGGGGCGCCACAAGTATAGTCACGGTATTTTCTATATATCACAATGGTCCAACAATCCGTATTCACTGACCCTTGATTTCTGCCCTTGTATTGATAGACACTGTTCATCACTTTATATTATGTTCTCATGGTCCCACTGTCACTGTCTCTTTTGTTTACTTAGGCGCGACTCAGGAGGTGCGTTGAAGTCGCCACTATGCCCTTGGTTCCAGGGCTAACAGAGGTGGCGTCCGGGCATGGGAGGGGGCCCTTCTGGGGAGCCCTCCTGCAGGAGGCAATGTACCACCTGCAGGGGCATCACTGCCCGGGCCTACTTCGTCAAGGGGGTGCAGGGAGGCCCTCCCATCTGGGGGCCTCGACCTGATAGGCGGCCCTCGAGCGGGGCCTCGTTGATGGGGTGCAGGGAGGCCCTCCTGTCTGGGGGCCTCAACCTGGTAGGTGGCCCTCGGGGCTCGGGCCAAACAGCTTCAGTAGGCGGGCCTGCCACCTCTTACTCCGGGCAGAGGGCCGTGGGAGAGTGGGGCCCGAGCGGTTCTGCTCTGGGGCCTGCTGACTGGCCCTAGGAGTCTGGGTGCTGTGGTCGCCTACAGAGCAGGGTGCCGTCAGGAGTGTACTGTGGAACCTCCTTGGCCGGGCGTCCGTTAGGGGCCGGTGTCGTCCAGGGGTTGGCCACAGGACCGGGACAGGACCTCGCCACCACTCTTGGAACAGCAGCACCTCCGGGGAACCACACCTGGAGGGAGAGAGGGAAGGGCGTCCCACACAGCTGAGAGGTAATGAGCCGGCCGCGCAAGGGACCTTCTCCTCTGGGAGAACCCTAGAGACTACAAATGAAGGGTGTACTGTGGCTGCTCCTTCGCCCACATGTACTGTGGCCGTTGTGGCGGTTTTGCAGTCCCTAAGGGTAGCAGCTGAACGGCATACTGTGGCCGCTCCCTCCCCGACACATACTGTGGCCGTTGTCGCGGCTCTGCCTGCCCAACAGGAAGTAACTGAGGGGCGTACTGTGGCCGCTCCCTCCCCGACATGTACTGTGGCCGTTGTTGTGGCTCTGCCTATCCAACGGGAAGTAACTGGGGGGCATACTGTGGCCGCTTCCTCCCCGGTACATACTGTGGCCATTACTGCGGTGTTACTCCCGTAGGAGGAGGAGGTAGTGGATGAGGGGCGTACTGTGGCCGCTCCCTCTCCGGTACGTACTGTGGCCATTACCGCAGTGTTGTTTGGGACTGTACCTAGAGCAGTCCCACCCCGAACCTGGCAAAGGCTGCTCTGCTCGCAGGGTCATCTCTCATTCCTGCGTGGTTGTTGTCGGGTCGGTTGAGCGGAAGAGGGACTCAAGGTAGGGGTGCCCCGGCGCCCTTCTCACTCTGGGACAGTCTCGGCCTGACCTGGCCTGCCGTGGCGTCCTCCTGGGGTGGTGGTGAGGCTGCAGCTCAGTAGTGGGGTGGGGGGTGGCGGGGTGGTTGATCCGGTGGCGGTGGAGGTGTGTATTTTACCACCTTTCATGGTGAAAAAGTCATGGCCCCATGACTGGAGGTGGTATGTGCTGGTGGTGGATGTCTGGTGGGCCGGGGTGATGTGCTAGAGGAGGGAGGTCCAGTGGTAGGTTGTGGTATTTGGTTCCAGGTGGGGGTTGAGGGTGAGCCGGAGTGTAGAAGGTTGTGTGGTGTAGCGGAGGTAACGGAGGAGCTGGTAGGTTCCCCATAGTCTGACGACCGGGCGGTCGTGGGGGCGCCATACTATGCGGCTGATTCTCATCTCTGGTGGTGGTGCTTGGTGCAGGGGTAGAGGCTGTATGCTGGCAAGAGATGAGGTCCTGGGGTTTTTATGGGGGAGGACTTGGTGGGAGGAGCATTGTCCTTTGGGGAATTGGGAATTGGGAATTTTCCACCTTGCTTGATGGAGGGAGAGCATGATGGGGGCAGTGTTGGGGGTATGGGCGGGATGTGTGGGGGAATGTGGGGCAGTAGGTGGGCTAGGTGTTGGTGTAGGAGTGTATCTAGATGGTGGGCGGGAGAGACATCCTGATCTGGTGGTAGTGGTGGTGAGAGTGGGTGTTGGTGGTGATGGTGGGGTGGCACGTGGTGGCATGGGCGTCCTGTCATGGTTGGGGGCGGTTGTGGATGGTGGTGTGGGGTGTTGTGTGTAGTAAACATGGTCGGTGGGTAATGTGTGGCCAGGAGTAGATGAGTGGGTGGTGTGAGTGGCAGGTGGAGTTGGTGCACGTGGGGAGTTAGTAGGTGAGGTGGTGCATGGGGTGGTGAGTGAGGGGGTGCGGGTGGGGTGTGGGGGGAGTCGTGGCGGTACGGTGGTGGTGGTTGTTTCCATGACGGTGAAGGCGGGAGTTGGTGCTGGGTGGTGTGGTGAGGTGTAGGTGGTGGGCGTAGCGGGCGGTGGTTGGGAGTGGTGGGTCGGAGGAGGTGGGGTGGGTGTGAGATGTGGGCAGAGATGAGGATGGTGAAGGATCAGAATCGGGGGAAGGTGGTGGTGGGTCAAGCATGGGTGTAGGAGGCGGAGGCGTGATGGTGGGTGAGTTAGACGAGGGGGGGTGAGAACGAGTACGCGTATGAATCAGGGGGGTGATTCTCAGAAGACGCTGAGGTGTGTGGTGCGTGGTGGGAGGTGTGCGGCGCGCGGTTGGCTGTTGGGTCATTGCTGGTGGGTTGGAAGGGACACACATGTCTGTTGCAGCATGTGCGTGTCTGTCCCTGGTGATCGATAGTGACCTGGTAGGGGTTAGGGACTTTGATGATAGTGAAGGGTCCATCAAATCGGGAAGAAGTTTTGCTGGGAGTTGGCAGATGTGCCACAACGACGGAATCTCCTGGTTTGTAGGGGTTGGAAGGGATTGTGTCAGGCTGTAGGTCTTGTTGGGATGAAGGTGGTGCAGACGCCTTTTGAGGTGGTGTAGGGGATCGGTGGTGGAGGGTAGGGGAGGAGGTTGGAGGTGTTGATGAAGGGGCAGGAGGAGCGGGGCTTCCCCGGAGACTCGCTCGTGGGGGGTTATGCCATCGTCTCTGGGGCATGGTTTAAGGCCCCACTGCACAATTTTGACATGGGCCGGCCAATCGTCATTGCCTGTTTGCAGAATCCTGGTTCTTACCTGATTTAGGAGGGATCGATGGCTTTTTTCGCAGACACTGTTTCCCTGAGGCCAGTATGGAGAGGAATGGGAAATATGATAACTGAAGAGTGTTGCAAGTTCTTCCCAGATCTTGCCTGTGAATTCTGGGGTGTTATCTGAATGTAGGGCCTGGGGAATCCCGAAGTAGGGGAAGACGTGGCAGACTAAGGCGTCTGCGACTGTTACGGCATTATGGTCTTTAGCGGGGCAGGCGATGATGAATTTTGAATAAACATCAACGAAGGTGATGATGTATTTATACCCCGCTTTAGGTGTGAGAGGGCCAACTACATCAACCGAGAGTAGCTGCCAGGGTTTTTGTGCAGACAGTTTCCCCGATGGTCCAGGTGTGCATGTGATATCTTTGCCTAAGGAACAGGCTCGGTACGTTTGAATGATGTTTTTGGCGATGGTGGAGGAGTTTGGTGTCCAATATATGTCATTCAAGACTTGTAGAAGCTTCTTTGTGCCAAGGTGGATGCCATTGTCGGCATGAAGGTGTAGCATGGCATCGTGTGCAGTGCCAGGATCGAGGACGATGTGGCTGTCTGGGTTGAATAGATGATCGCCGTGCTGCTGTAGTTTGGCAAAGGTGCGTGGCGGGATCCAGGTGGGGCATTGTTTATAACGCCACATTTGCACAAGTTCAGGCTTGGGGTGAATAGCGTTGATGGGGAGGCAAGAAAGGGCATTGGCATTGGTGTGTAATCTTCCGGGCCGGTAACATATTTCGAAAGCAAATTCTTCCAGTGCCTCTCGCCATCGAATGAGTTGGGTGTTGGTGGTGTTGGATTGACATAGCCATTGGAGTGATTGGAGGTCTGTAATGATGACAATGTGGGTGCCGGAGATGTAAGAACGGAAATAATCTAAAGCCCAGATGATTCCAAGGCACTCACGCTTTGTGGCAGCAATTTCTTTCAGCCTGATTGAGGGTGCAGCTGGCGCAGGCGATGATGTGTTCGCGCCCATCCTCCACCTGAGTAAGTACAGCCCCTATGGCAATGAGGGAGACGTCAGTGTAAAGACGGAAGGGGAGGTTGTAGTCTGGGAAGGCTACAATGAGGGCTGAAATGAGCTTCAATTTGAAGGTGTCGAATGCTGCTCTTCTTGTATCTGTCCACACGAAAGGTTCGCCCTTCTTTGTTAGGTCGTGTAATGGTTTGGCTATGTCGGCAAAGCCTTTGATGAAACGCCGGTAGGATGAGGTAAGGCCTAGGAAGGCATGTGTTTCATGGACGTCCCTAGGTAAAGGGAGGTCAGCTATGGCGCGGAGTTTGTCGGGATCGGGGGAGATGCCCTCGGCTCCAATCACGTGTCCTAGGAAGGAGACGGATCTCTCGGCTTGGACGCATTTGGAGGGTTCCAGTTTAAGCCCGGCCTGGCGTATACGTATGAAGACTTGTTTGAGGCGGTGGAGGTGGTTGGCCCAGGTACAGTTGAATACTATGACGTCGTCGAGATATGCCAGGCAGATCTCCCAGGTCAGGCCGCTTAGGACCGACTCCATGAGGCAGGAGAATATAGCTGGGGCATAGCAAAGTCCGAAGGGGAGGACGCTGAACTCATAATGCTTGCCATTGGAGGTGGAAAAGGCAGTTTTTTGTTTGTCCTCTGGGTGGATGGGGACTTGCCAGTACCCCAATTGTAGGTTGAGGGTGGAAAACCATGATGAGCCATGTAGTGAGTCGAGGGAATTATCGATTCTGGGTAGGGGCGTGGCATCCTTGGTGGTTAAATCATTGAGTTTGGGGTAGTCCACACAGAACCGCATGGCGCCATCCTTTTTTCTAACCAGCATGACGGGGGAGGACCACAGGCTGGTGGATTTAGAAATAATGCCGGCATTGAGCATGTCCTGGACCTGCTGGTCTTCCTCTGCGCGCTGTGTAGGGTTTTTGCGACATGAGGGTTGGCGGATGGGTGGCCTGGTGGTGTGGATTTCATGGTTGAGGTAGGTAATGTGGCCGATGTCAGCTGGGCCTGATGAGAAAAGGTCTTGGAAGTCCAGGAGTAATTGTTGGAGGCTGTTAGTTTTGGAGGTGGAGAGGTGGGAAGGTAGAGTAGGGAGAGTGGGGTGGTCAGAGAGAAGTGTTTCACAGGGCTCGGCCTCCTCCATGTCGCCTATGATTAGCCCTCGTGGAAGGATAAGTGGTGTGGCGGCGAGGTTCACGACGCACACCTCATGGACATGGGGAGGGAGGAACTTTGGGGAAACTAAACATGACGAAAGAGGTCCGGCTGGTAGGGATGGGGAGAAGAGGACGGAGGTACTGGAGGGTCAGTTTAGTTGTAACCAAGCCTCATGGTGGGGTGGAATGGTGATAGCGGAAGTGATGGTGGCGGGAAAAGTTGGAGGGGAAGGTGGTATAGGTGAGGGAGAGTGGGAGGGGAGTGGGTGAGGAGGTGAGGTGTTGGGTGATGGGAGTGGTGAGCTACATGTGCAGAGAGGTTGGGGGAGATGACTAGTGGGTGGTGATGGTGTGCACGTGTTGCTTGAAGGGTTATGATGTTTTTTTTTTTTTTGGGGGGGGGGGGCTGGACAGAAGTGGAGGCGGTGTTGGTAACAGTTGATGGTGGTGTGCAGCTTTTGCAGGAGGTCCAGCCCCGGGTACCGGTCGTATGCATGGCAGGTGGAATTGAAGACGATGAAGGGATGTCTGGTGGAAGCTTGCTGGTGGGTTTGAGTCCTCAGGGCCCGTGTTTCTCCATGGATAGGCAAGGGGCCATCCTCCGCATCTGCGAGGTTGGCTGAGATGGAGAGAAGGGGGCCGAAGGCGGAACTGAGGCGGTAGTAAAAATGTGAGCATAGGCATGATCTGGTAGCTCTCGTGTTCACCAGTAGCCTTGCCCTGACCCCGTTCAGGCGTATTTTGTCGTAGACTGGGGGTCTGTACTTAGGTGAAGTGGCCCCCGCCACTGTGGGGAGGTGGGGGGGCGGACCTAAAAATCCATCTGCTGAGCATGGTCTTCCTTGTCGGGCTCCTCGTCGCCTGACTCTGAGTATATTATGGGGGGGGCGTCATCTTGTGGGGCATCGTCTTCCAGGGAGGATACCTTTCGGTGCCCTTGTGTGCCCTGCGTTGATTGGCTTTGAGCTGCTCCCTGATGTCGTGCAGCGGGCAGGTGCGACTGCAGTCCGTAAATTCCCAGGGGTTAATGGGAATGAGGTTGAGGTTTTCCCTGGGGTTAGGACGTTTCTTCTAGGGGTGGGCCCTGGGGACAGTGGTTGACGGCTCCATAGTAGGTTGTGTGGGTGGTGGCCACGGCTTGGGCGGCGGGGCCTTGGTTGTTGGGAATTTGCTCACAGCGTGGATGGGCTGGGGCATGGGGCGGGTGGCGAGGAGGCGTCGTATGAGTTGCAAAGCATGGTCCATAATGCCAGAGGGATCATATATAGAGAAATGTTCCCTGATTGTGCTTGGGAGGATTCTCAGCAGGGTGTTGAAGGTATGTTGATCCCGAGTGGCTGTGGTTGCTTCGGGATTGGTGGCAGTGACGAGTCGCCGTGCCTGGACGAAAGTGTCGTCTAGGCTGTCATCGTAGGTGAAGACGTCGAGTTGTGAAAGGGTGACAACTCTGCCTAGTGAAGGCAAGACAGCCTGTTTCACAATGTGTAAGAATTGGTCACATGTTTATTCTGGGACAATTTTTGTGGCAACAGTAGCGATTATTTTGCCCCAGTTGGGTAGTGTGACTGCAATTTTTTCTCTGTCAGTGTCAAACCCAATATCTAAGAGAGGTTTAATCATATCCAAGTATACGTCAATGTCGTATTGCTCAGGGTTGAACCTTGGCAATTGGATGTGAAGTTTGGTTGCCATTGTGCAAGTTTCCCTTATTGTGTTCCTCCGTGCTTTAATCGGATCTAGAACCACCGCTTGCCATCAGTGTTATGCGGGGTGTTTTTAGTCCGACCTCACGTCCTAAAAACGCCCGCAACTGAGTGGGGTCCTCTTTCCAGACTGGAAGTAAAGCACCAACAAAGGAACAGGGCATAAAAACTCGGCAGTATACCTTAACACATCTATTGTTTTAATTCAACACACCTTACAATACAAAAACAAATAGACACTGGATACAGAAGGGACAGGGTGACAGAGTTTGGTTTCAGATACAAAGTGCACAAACACAACAATGATATCGAGGGCAGAATATAATGGTGGTCACTTATACAGATATTGTCAGTCACTAGAGCATGCCATTGGTGTCAGTTTTTAGGCATAACTTTCATTTAATATACTCAACTGGATGCACTACATAGGAATGGAATAAAGGGTCAGTTGGGCTGATATTACTATACACTTGATATGGTGCGGGCCGTGGCACACGAAATTGTCACTTAGCCACGGCGACACTATTTCACTGGTTTTGCCTCTGCTGGTTGGACTTAGTCTTTTTCGGGGCGCCACAAGTATAGTCACGGTATTTTCTATATATCACAATGGTCTTACAATCCGTGCTCACTGACCCTTGATTTCTGCCCTTGTATTGATAGACACTGTTCATCACTTTATATTATGTTCTCATGGTCTCACTGTCACTGTTTCTTTGGCTTACTGAGGCGCAACTCAGGAGGTGCGTTGAAGTCGCCACTATGCCCCTGGTTCCAGGGCTAACAGAGATGGCGTCCGGGCGTGGGAGGGGACCCTTCTGGGGAGCCCTCCTGCAGGAGGCAATGTACACCCACAGGGGTGTCACTGCCCGGGCCTGGTTCGTCGGGGGTGCAGGGAGGCCCTCCCGTCTGGGGGCCTCGACCTGATAGGTGGCCCTCGTGCTGGGGCCTCATTGGTGGGGTGCAGGGAGGCCCTCCTGTCTTGGGGCCTCAACCTGGTAGGTGGCCCTCGGGGCTTGGGCCAAACAGCTTCAGTAGGCGGGCCTGCCACCTCTTACTCCGGGCAGAGGGTCGTGTGAGAGTGGGGCCCAAGCGGTTCTGCTCTGGTGCCTGCTGACTGGCCCTAGGAGTCTGGGTGCTGTGGTCGCCTACAGAGCGGGGAGCTGTCAGGAGTGTACTGTGGCACCTCCTCGGCCAGGCGTCTGCCAGGGGCCGGTGTCGTCCAGGGGTTGGCCACAGGACCGGGACAGGACCTCGTCACCACTCTTGGAACAGCAGCACCTCCGGGGAACCACACCTGGAGGGAGAGAGGAAAGGGCGTCCCACGCAGCCGAGAGATAGTGAGCCAGCCGCGCAAGGGACCTTCTCCTCCGGGAGAACCCTAGAGACTACAAATGAAGGGCGTACTATGGCCGCTCCTTCCCCCACACGTACTGTGGCTGTTGTGGCGGCGCTGCTCCTGAAGGAGGAAGACACAGATGAGGAGCGTACTGTGGCCGCTCCCTCCCCGACACGTACCGGTACTGTGGTCACTGTCACGACTCTGCCTGCCCAGCGGAAAGTAACTGAGGGGCATACTGTGGCCGCTCCCTCCCCAGTACGTACTGTGGCCGTTACCACGGTGTTACTCCCGTAGGAGGAGGAGGTAGTGGATGAGGGGCGTACTGTGGCCGCTCCCTCCCCGACATGTACTGTGGCCATTGTCGTGGCTCCACTCCTCCTTCCTTTGCCAGTTGGAGTGCGCTCAATAGCTAACGCTCCGAGGCTGTCTCCAGGGGTGGCTGTAGCTGAAGGGCGTACTGTGGCTGCTCCTTCCCCCACATGTACTGTGGCCGTTGTGGCAGCGCTACAGGGGGCAACAACTGAGGGGCGTACTGTAGCCACTCCCTCCCCGGCACGTACTGTGGCTGTTACCACGGTGTTGTTTGGGACTGTACCTGGAGCAGTCCCACCCCGAACCTGGTGAAGGCTGCTCAGCTCGCAGGGTCGTCTCTCATTCCTGCATGGTTGTTGTTGGGTCAGTTGAGCGGAAGAGGGACTCAAGGTAGGGGCGCCCTTCTTGCTCTGGGTCAGTCTCGACCTGACCTGGCCTGCCTTGGTGTCCTCTTAGGGTGGTGGTGGGGCTGCGGCTCAGTAGTGGGGTGGGGGGTGGTGGGGTGGTTGGTCCGGTGGCAGCGGAGGTGTGTATTTTAAAGACGCATGGAGAAAGCATTATAATCAGTTCTTGAATGAAGAGTTTGACCAGAACAGGGAAGGTTTGAAGTCAGCAGATCCAGTGTTTGGCCCTTGGCCTTTGATGCTGCTACTGTGAGCAGGGGAATCGGCAGGATGCAGGCGAGGAAGGCGGCGGATGTGTCTGGATTAACAGTTGAAATGCTGAAGACCTCAGGAGATATAGGAGTGGAGTTAGTTACTGATTTGATTAATACGGTTATATATGAGATGACTGGCTGAAGAGTATGTGTGTAAGGGGGAGGGTGATGCCCTATAATGAGGAAATTATAGAGGCATAAAACTTTTAGACAATGGAGAGAGTTCTAGAAGGTATGATGACAGAAGGAGTGATACGATTAAGTTTGAGTTTATGCCGGAAGAAAGAGACCAGTGATGCCATATTCACTTCAATAGCTTCAGGAAAAATTAATAGGAGGAAAAAAAAAAATCTGTACTTTGATTTGTTGATTTGGAGAAGGCCGTTGACAGAGTCCCTAGGGGATGGTGAAGTGAGCAATGAGAATGCTGGGGATCGAGGAGTGGCTGTTTTTTTTTCTTTCTTTCTTTTATGTGAGGAAGAAGGAACCAAAGGCAATGAGCCCGCAATACTGTTCCCTCCAAGAAAAAAACAAAATACAAGAGAGAGCCAAATTCAAGATCCATTCATTTCAAGATACCTGGACACACTGCATATGAAAGACTGGATATCATAGGAAGAAGGAAATACAGACAGAGGGAGACAGTTCCAGAGTTGACCTGTTGCATAAATGAAGGACTGGGAGTAACGGCTGACTCTTGCATTAGAGAGTTGGACAGAAAACGGGTGAGAGTTTGCTGCTAGACGGGAGCTACGTGCACGTCGTAGAAGTGGAGGAATGCATGCAGACAGTTCAGAGGAACAGTGACCATTGAAGTAGCGATAGAAAAGAGATAAAGATGCAACACTGCGGCGAAGAGACAGAGGTTGAAGGGAGTCAGTAAGAGGAAGAGAGTTAATGAGACGAAAAGCCTTTGACTCCACCCTATTGAGAAGAGCTGTATGTGGGGAGCCTCCCCATACATGAGAGTTGCACTCCACACAGGGGCGGATAAAACCCCTGTATAGAGTCAACAATTGTGCAGGGGTAAAGAAGGAACGGAGTCGGCTTAGCACACCCAATCACTTGGAAGCAGATTTTACAAGAGATGTAATATGATCTTTCCAAGACAAGTCCCGAGCAAATGAAACCCCAAACATGGTCAACGATGATGCAGGATTAAGTTGAGTATTATTAAACATAAGTGGGTATACCTGTGGAAGATTTTGTCGGGTTGATAGGTGCAAAAACTGAGTCTCTGATGCATTAAAAACAACCAGATTATTTTGTCCCCAGTCAGAGATATGAGCCAAGTCAGACATTAGGTGTGCCATAGCCTCATCCCTTGCCTGTTGAAGTAACTGCTGAGATGGACATTGTGGGAATCGAATGGAAAGGTGAAGGGTGGAATCATCAGCGTATGAGTGGATAGGGCTATATGTACAGCTTAGAAGGTCATTGATGAATAAAAGGAAGAGAGTTGGTGATAGGACAGAGCCCTGAGGAACACCACTGTTAATAGATCTAGGAGAAGAACGATGGCCGTCTACAACAGCGGCTATAGAACGACCAGAAAGGAAGCTAGAGATGAAGGCACAGATAGAAGGATAGAAACCGTAAGAGGGCAGTTTGGAAATTAAAGATTTATGCCAGACTCGATCGAAAGCCTTTGAGATGTCAAGTGCAATGGCAAAGCTTTCGCCAAAGTCCCAAAAGGAGGATGACCAGGAGTCTGAAAGGTAGGTGAGAAGATCGCCTGTGGAGCATCCCTGACGGAACCCATACTGACGATCAGAATGAAGGTTGTGATAGGAAAGATGCTTTAAAATTTTTCTATTATGAATTGACTCGAAAACTTTTGAGATACAGGATGTTAAAGCAATTGGACGATAGTTAGAGGGTTGGGAATGGTCACCCTTCTTTGGGACTGGCTGAATGAGAGCAAACTTCCAGCAAGAAGGAAAGGTACAAGTTGTCAGACAAAGGCGAAAGAGTTTGCCTAGGCAGGGAGTAAGCACAGAAGCACAGTTCTTGAGAACAACAGGAGGGACTCCATCAGGCCCATATGCCTTATTAGTACTGAGGCCAGCAATGGCAGAAAATACATCAGCTGAAGAAATTTTAATGTTAGCCATGAGGAAGTCAGACGGGGGAAGTGATGGAGGAACAGCACCGGAATCGTCTAAGGTGGAGGTGGAGGATAAAGTCTGAGCGAAGAGATCTGCTTTATCAGTAGAAGAAATAGCTACAGAGCCATCAGAGTAGAAAAGAGGAGGGAAGGATGATGAGGTAAAGTTGTTAGAAAGGTTTTTGGCAAGGTGCCAGAAGGAGCGAGAAGAGTTCGAGTTAGAGAGTTGAGAGCATTTTGTACGGATGAAATTATTTTTAGCAGAGCAAAGAACAGACTTAGCACGATTCCGGGCAGAAATGTATAAAAGATGTGATTCAGGGGTGGGTTGGCTCCGGTACCTTTTATAGGCCCTCTCCTTGTTGCGGACAGCATTAGAACAAGCGTGATTAAACCAAGGCTTTCGTGCATTAGTCAAAGGATATGAGAAAGGAATGTATGCTTCCAGGCCCGAGAGAATAACCTCCGTAATGCGCAAGGCACACCCAGATGGCTCCCGGCCATGGAAGCAATAATCATTCCAGGGAAAATCAAAGAAGTACTGCCTGAGGGCCTCCAATCCGCAGCTCCAAGTGCCAGAGACGACATTTTTTTGGAGGGTCCGCAGGCCATACCGGAGCGATAGGACAGGTTAAGGTGATAAGGTTGTGATCGGAGGAGCCCTACGGAGAGAAAAGATTAACAGTGTAAGCAGAAGGATTAGTTGTAAGGAAGAGATCAAGTATGTTGGAGCTCTCTCCAAGGCGGTCAGGGTTACGGGTAGGGTGCTGTACAAGCTGCTCTAGGTCATTAAGGATAGAAAAGGTGTAGGCTTGTTCACCAGGTGGATCAGTGAAAGGAGAGGTTAGAGTGGTTGTGGCTATGTACAGTATGTTGGTGCTCGCACCAGGATATAGTAAATGGAGATTTGAGTGATTAGTTTTCCGTGAGTATTGGTGTGCATCAGAAGTCAGTCTTGAGCCCCTTGTTGTTTATCGTGGTGCTTGAAGCCCTCTCACGCAACTTCAGAAATGGACTCCCTTGGGAGATGAATGGCAATGATTTGGTGTTGATTGCAAAGAATGAAAGGGAGGCGGATGAAGGATTTAGGAAGAGGAGAGATAGAGTGGAGCACAAGGGCTTGATAGTAAATGCAGAAAAAATGAAGGTGATGGTAGTAGTAGTAGTAATTGTTCCCTAGGCAGTCTGGCTGAACAGCCCCGAGTCCCTAAGGAAGGCCATGGCCGAGACCAGGCTTTCCCACAGAGCTCTCAAGAAGTGTGTGTTGTGTTGTTGGCGTAGGTGATTGTGTGCAAAATAGTCTTCCATAATGTGCTTAATGGTATGGGGTGCTGTGTTACATTTTGGACAGGCATCAGCGATGGAGTCAACCAGCCTCTTCTGGAAATTTAAGAGGGCTAGATGATGCCCACATCTCAGCCTGGCCAGGTGGACCCTGTCCTCACGAGGGAGATAGGATTCAGAAGGGTGGATATGAGGAGGCTGTGCATGCAGCTATGTATTGTCTTTAAGTGACTGAATGGAGCGGCAAGTGTTTTGAGTATGGATATGCTTCTGGAAGCTGGTCTAAGGCGGGCGAGGGGAGAGAGATGACAGTATTTTTTATTACCTACTTGTTCTTACCTAACTGTATCTTTACAGGAATGAGTCAAGCTTGTACTGTCCCGTGTCTTAAACCATATTTATCGTACATATCCCTAAAATTGTGAATTGTTTTGGCACACACTATTTCATTCGGAAGTGCATTCCACTGATCAACTGCTCTATTTGGGAAACTAAATTTCCTTACGTCTTTATCAGCTCTCTTCTTATGCAGTTTTTTGCAGTGTCCTCTTGCTGATCCTTCCCCATAGGCTAAGTAATCATTTATGTCTATTTTCTCCTTCCCTGATATGCATTTATATAGCATAATCAAGTCACCTCCTTTCCTTCTCTCCAGTAATGTTGGTAGATTCAGTTTATTTAGTCTTTCTTTGTAGCTTAGCTCCCTTAAGCTTGGTATCCATCTTGTAGTGGCCCTTTGAACTTTTTCAATTTGTCCGTGTTTTTTGAGCTGAGGACTTCAGACTACTGATCCATACTTCAGGGTTGGTATTATCTATCTATCTATCTATTGCCAGACGCCTCAATCCCGTTTGGGGTGGCCACAAACAAATCGCCTCCACGTCGTCCTGTCCCCCGTCATTTCACTGCCCTGCTCCCAACTCACACACCCCCTCTCTCATATACCTTTCCACCCCATCCCTCCATCTCATCCTCGGCCTCCCCCTCCCTCTTCCTCCCTCCACCTCACTCACATACACTCTCTTTGTCAGTCTTTCACCTTCCATCCTCTCCACATGACCAAACCACCTCAGTGTGTTCTTCATAACACTTCCAATCACATCCACAGCCACACCACAATGCTCCTTTATATTCTCATTCGTCAGCCTGTCTCTCCATGTGACTCCACAGGCTCCTCTTAAATAACTCATTTCCACTGCTCTCACTCTTGACTTGTGTCCTTCCAACAACGTCCAAGCTTCACTTCCATACGTTAGAGTTTGTATCACAATACTGTCATGTAGTACCTTTTTCACTTCTATGCTCACTTCCCTGTTTCTTAACACTGCTTTCGAAGAACCAGCAATCTTTCTTCCCTGCTGTACCCTATCAAGCACTTCACCCTCCAAACTTCCATCCTTACTCATCACACTACCCAAGTACTTAAACGTACTCACATTTTCCAGTTCTTCACCATCCAACCTCGCTGTACATTCACTGACTTCACCTCTCTCAAAGACCATCACTTTACTCTTCCCTACATTCACCTTTAAATTCCGTTTCTTACACACTCTCTCAAACTCATCCACCAAGCCTTGCAGCTCCCCTTCGTCTTCACTCAACAACACAGTATCATCTGCAAACAACAGTACAGGGAGTTTCCAAACACTATCCTCTCTCACCAGGGCCACTCCAACATCCACTACCCTACCTTGTACCTCTTTTATTACCCCATCCATGAACAGATTGAACAACCATGGAGACATGACACATCCCTGTTTCAACCCACCCTTCAAAGAGAAAAATTCACTTAGTTCACCATCCACACGCACTGCAGCCTTAGCACCATCATACATACTCTTCACAGCATTCAACGACTTTCCATCTACTCCATATGTTCTTAATACTTTCCACAATCCTTGTCTATCCACCCTGTCATATGCTTTCTCCAAATCCATGAAAGCCGCATACATGAATGATGTTATTATCTTTCTTATCATGTCTTCATTTATGTATGTGAATGCTATTCTCATATTTGCATGCAGTGTATACATGTTCCGTACCTTCTCACTGATGTGGTCAGCCGGAGATAGGCCTAGTCTGTTATTAATAATCACACCTAGGTCCTTCTCTCTGATGTTTGTAGGGTTTTATTTCCTAACGTATAATCCCAATCAGGTCTTTTTCCACTTATATCAAACTTGATTACATGACACTTGTCCACATTGAATTCCATTTGCCATGTATTACTCCATTCATGAAGTTTATTTAATTCTTCTTGTAGCTCTTTACAAGAGTCTGTGTCAGTAGTTCTCCTTTGTATTTTTGCATTATCAGGTAACATATTTAGATAGCTTTCATTTCCAGTGTTACTGTCTACATCATTTATATACACTAAAAACATGATTGGTGCCAGCACTGAGCCCTGTGGTACTCCACTAGTCACTTCTTTCCATGATGAGTAATTTCCCCTTGGTACAGTTCTCATTTCTCTTCTTATGAGAAAATCTTGCATCCAACAATACAGTTTGCCTCGAATTCCTCCTTGATGGTACAGTTTCCATAGAAGTCTTTGGTGTGGTACTGTGTCAATTGCTCTCTTGAAATCTAAATAGATATTTCCACCCATCCTTCTCTTTCCTGTAATGTGTCTGTTACTCTGTCATATTAGCTCGACAGATTAGTAACACATGATTTTCCTTCTCTGAAACCGAACTGTCTTTCTGTTATCATATTGTGTTCTTCTAGATGTTTTACCCAGGCTTTTCTTTTAAGCTTTTCTAATACCTTGCTTACGACACTGGTTAGTGATACTGTCGGTAGTTGTGCGAATTTTGTCTATTCTCTTTCTTGAATAAGGGAACAATGTTTGCTTTCTTCCAAATATCAGGTAGTTTACCTTGACTCATGGATTTCTTGAAAATTAAAAACAATGGTTTACTTAACTCCTTTGCACATTCACGTAGCACCCAACATGAAATTTCATCAGGACCATGTGCTAGTCCTTTGTCTAATTTACTTAGCTCCTCCTGTATTACTTTTTCTGAAGTTTGTATATCTGGTAGTATGTGTGGGCATGCATGTTCCACATAATCCCTCTCAAAATATTTTCCTCTTTAAAAACTGATTGGAATTTCTTGTTTAGTGCTTCACAAATATCCTTTTCTTGTATATAGGTGATTACCTCGTCCGTAATGGATTGTATTTTATCTTTTACTTTGTTTTTGCTTCTGATGTAGCTGTAAAATAGCTTCGATTGATCACTACTTTTATTTATGATATCCTCCTCAAGCTGTTTTTGGGCTCCCTCCTTATTCTTGTATAATCGTTTCTTGCCTGTTTGTAATTATTATATGCCCTTTCACTATTGTGTCTTCTGTATCTATTCCACAACAAATCTCTTTTTTCTTTTGATTTTTTACATTCTGTATTGAACCATTTCTTTATTTTCTTTTCTGCTTCTTTGTGCTTTGGGATGTACTTCTGGACTCTTATTTCATAAAGTTCAGAGAATCTTTTATATATAGCATTTTAATCTTGTCCTCTAAGCTCCTTTCCCCAATCAATTTCTAAGAAGTACTTCTTTAAGTCATGATAGTTTCCCTTTTTATAGTTTAGGCTCTTTTTGTAACTCATTGCTGTTAACTATGTCATATGCTATCCTGAAGTTGCAATTTAGTACTGCATGGTCGCTTTTGCCGAATGGAGGGTGGTATATTAAATTGTCAATATCGTTTTCTTGCCTAGTAAATATGATATCTAGCATTGAGGGTACATCGAGTCCTCTTTTTCTGGTGGTTTCCCTTACATGTTGCGTTAGGAAAAACTCTTGCCCGAGATCGAGGAGCTTTTGGTCCCAACAGCTTTCTTAGCTTATTATATCTAGAGTATTCCAATTTATATTTGTATTAAAATCTCCAGTTAGTATAATTCTTTTCGATTTCTCTTCCATTTTATGTAGTAATGATCTTAAACTCTGAATTGTATTCTCCGCCAGGTCTTCATACTCGTCTCTTTCCCATGTGTTTGACTTGGATGGCATGTACAAATTGGCTACAACTACTTTCCCTTCAGATGTATTGATCTCTACTGCAATCAGTTCTACTTGTGAGGGTATATCTACTTCTATTTCTTTGACTTTTAGATTTTTCTTAGTTAATATTATAATTCCTCCTCCTTTTTTTAAGTTCCCACCTATCTCTTCTCCATATATTATATTCCTCTAAGTTTAGGATGTCATTTGATAGCCTTGGTGTTGATTTTCTTTCAGTTAGGCATATTATATGTGGTTCATTTTCTCTGACATAATCATTCATATCTAATAATTTAGATACCATTCCATCCACATTTGAGTACATCAACTTAATCTTCTTGTTTATATACTTGTCATGACTTGGTTCTACCACCTTCCTCCTTTTTATTCCCTCCTGTTTATGTACCACTTTCGTACCTGCAGTCCTATTACTTTGTAAATAAATGTATTCTTCTCCTCCTCTGATCTTCCCTCATTTTTTGTTTTTGCTTCCTCCCTTTTCTCTTTCAGTAATTCCAGTTCCTCTTGTGTTAGGCACCTTTTTATCCATACATTTTTGAACTCCTCTTTTTCCATAAGATTCTTTGCATTTTTTAGTATCTCCTCCACGGTGTTTACATTCTGAAAGGTTACCTTTAAGGGTCTTGACTTGCTTCTCTCGTATTTCCTTAACCTTTTGTGTTCCTCTATGTCTTTACTACAGATTTCCTTTGATACTTCTTTCAATATGCTCATTACATTTGCCACCTCCTTTTTTCTCTTGAGATCTTTTTTTTTTAATTCTTCCTCTTCTATACCAGTGATTACTATAGATTTGTTCATATCTACTGAATCTGTGACTAAGGATTGTTTTGGATTATTCTTTTCACTTCCTGTTTAATGCTTTTTTCTTCCGCCCTTGTTTCTAAGTCTTTCTTTACTTTCACCATTTCAGCATAAGTGGTTTCCACATCATTTTTGTAGCTTTGCACAGCTTCATTCACCTGTGTTATCTTCTCCTCAATATCACTGCTCTGGTCCAACAGACTGCTTACTTGCCTAATTGTCTCTGTATCATTTTTGAACTCTTCCATAATACTCTCGTGGTTGACTGCTGTACTTGCCATTTCACTAATTTTTCTCCTGAGTGAACCCAGTTCTACTGTCAGCTCATCTATGGTTATGTCTTTCTTGTTGACTTCCTTAACTAATTTTTCTATTTCTTCCTTTTGCAAGTGCATCTGTTTCTTAATTTCATCAATCTCATTTTGAAAAACTGTCTCTAGCCTGTGTACTCGTTCCACCAGTTTATTGTGAGTCTCAATTTCAACCAGTTCTTGGTAGAAATCATCGTCCTGCTTTCTGCCTTTATCCCTTTTCTTTTCCAAATTTGCTTTACTAAAGTATGAGGTCATGTTGCAGTACTAAAAGAGTAGGCCAGCATGCTCTCCAGTACAAATTTCTCTATCTATCTTCACCAAACTACATGCACAGTACACACTACACTTCCTATTCAAAATTCATCAAAATGGCGGCAATTCACCCAGCCTCGGAGTCCCCAGGGGGGGGGACCATAAATGCCCCCGCCATCTGCCCCTCTCCCGGTGACGACTCGAGGTGCCTGGAACCACTGTCTGACTCTCTTCTTCTTCATTTCTGCAACATTCGCGGCCTTTCATCTAACTTTCGCTCTGTTGAGCACCACCTCTCCTCCTCTAAACCTCACCTTCTTTTTCTAACGGAGACTCAGCTGTCTGAGGCAACTGACAGCAAACCCTTTTCTGTATCCTCCTACTTTCTCTATACTCATTTCAAAGCCAAAGGTGGCTGTTGTGTATACATACGCAACGACTTATCTTGCTCTCGTGTTCCTGAACTTGATTCTTCTGAATTCTCCACTCTCTGGCTTCGGCTTTCCTGTCATTCTCTGACTAAATATATCTGTGCTGTTTACTCATCCCCTAATTCTACTGACTATCAAAAATTCTTCGACTATCTTACTTCTACGATGGAACACATTCTGTCCATTTCTCCTTTCTCTGAAATCTCCATTCTTGGAGATTTCAATGTTCACCACCACCTTTGGCTCTCCTCTCCTTTCACTGATCCACCTGGTGAACAAGCCTACATCTTTTCTATCCTTAATGACCTAGAGCAGCTTGTACAGCACCCTACCCGTATCCCTGACCGCCTTGGAGAGAGCTCCAACATACCTGACCTCTTCCTCACAACTAATCCTTCTGCTTACTCTGTTAATCTTTTCTCTCCGTTGGGCTCCTCCGATCACAACCTTATTACCTTAACCTGTCCTATCGCTCCAGTACGGCCTGCGGACCCTCCAGGGAAACGTCGTCTCTGGCATTTTGGAGCCGCGGACTGGGAGGCCCTCAGGCAGTACTTCTTTGATTTTCCCTGGAATGATTATTGCTTCCATGGCCGTGAGCCATCTGAGTGTGCCTTGCGCATTACGGAGGTTATTCTCTCGGGCATGGAAGCATACATTCCTTTCTCATATCCTTTGACTAACGCAAGAAAGCCTTGGTTTAATCACGCTTGTTCTAATGCTGTCCGCAACAAGGAGAAGGCCTACAAAAGGTACCGGAGCCAACCCACCCCTGAATCACATAATCTTTATGTTTCTGCCCGGAATCGTGCTAAGTCTGTTCTTCGCTCTACTAAAAATAATTTCATCCATACTAAATCCTCTCAACTCTCCAACTCGAATTCTTCCCGCTCCTTCTGGCACCTTGCCAAAAATCTTTCTAACAACTTTACCTCATCATCCTTCCCTCCTCTTTTCTACTCTGATGGTTCTGTAGCTATTTCTTCTACTGATAAAGCAGATCTCTTCGCACAGACTTTCTCCTCCAATTCCACCTTAGACGATTCCGGTGCTGTTCCTCCATCACTTCCCCCCTCTGACTTCCTCATGGCTGACATTAAAATTTCTTCAGTTGATGTATTTTCTGCCATTACTGGCCTCAGTACTAACAAGGCATATGGGCCTAATGGGGTCCCTCCTGTTGTTTTCAAAAACTGTGCTTCTGTGCTTACACCCTGCCTAGGCAAACTATTTCGCCTTTGTCTGTCAACTTGTACCTTTCCTTCTTGCTGGAAGTTTGCTCTCATTCAGCCAGTCCCAAAGAAGGGTGACCACTCCCAACCCTCCAACTATCGTCCAATTGCTTTAACGTCCTGTATTTCAAAAGTTTTCGAGTCAATTCTTAATAGAAAAATTTTAAGGCATCTTTCCTATCACAACCTTCTTTCCGATCGTCAGTATGGGTTCCGTCAGGGACGCTCCACTGGCGATCTTCTCACCTACCTTTCAGACTCCTGGTCATCCTCCTTTCGGGACTTTGGTGAAAGCTTTGCCATTGCACTTGACATCTCAAAGGCTTTCGATCGAGTCTGGCATAAATCTTTAATTTCCAAACTGCCCTCCTACGGTTTCTATCCTTCTATCTGTGCCTTCATCGCTAGCTTCCTTTCTGGTCGTTCTATAGCTGCTGTCGTAGACGGCCATCGTTCTTCTCCTAGATCTATCAACAGTGGTTTTCCTCAGGGCTCTGTCCTATCACCAACTCTCTTCCTTTTATTCATCAATGATCTTCTAAGCTGTACATCTAACCCTATCCACTCATACGCTGATGACTCCACCCTTCACCTTTCCATTCGGTTCCCGCAACGCCCATCTCAACAGTTACTTCAAGAAACAAGGGATGAGGCTATGGCACACCTAATGTCTGACTTGGCTCATATCTCTGACTGGGGTAAAAATAATATGGTTGTCTTTAATGCATCTAAGACTCAGTTCTTACACCTATCAACCCGACAAAATCTTCCACAGGTATACCCACTAATGTTTAATAATATTCAGATTAATCCTGCATCATCCTTGAACATGCTTGGGGTTTCATTTACTCGGGACTTATCTTGGAAAGATCATATTACATCTCTTGTAAAATCTGCTTCCAAGAGATTGGGTGTGCTAAGCCGACTCCGCTCTTTCTTTACCCCTGCACAATTGTTGACTCTATACAGGGGTTTTATCCGCCCCTGTGTGGAGTACAACTCTCATGTGTGGGGAGGCTCCCCACATACAGCTCTTCTCAATAGGGTGGAGTCAAAGGCTTTTCGTCTCATTAACTCTCCTCCTCTTACTGACTCCCTTCAACCTCTGTCTCTTCGCCGCACTGTTGCATCTTTATCTCTTTTCTATCGCTACTTTAATGGTCACTGCTCCTCTGAACTGTCTGCTTGCATTCCTCCACCTCTACGACGGGCGCGTAGCACCCGTCTGGCAGCAAACTCTCATCCCTTTTCTGTCCAACTCTCTAATGCAAGAGTTAACCGTTACTCCCAGTCTTTCATTTATGCAACAGGTCAGCTCTGGAACTGTCTCCCTCTGTCTGTATTTCCTTCTGCCTATGATCTCCAGTCTTTCAAACGTAGTGTGTCCAGGCATCTCAAAATGATCGGATCTTGAATTTGGCTCTCTATTGTATTTTGTTTTTCTCTTGGAGGGAACTGTTACTGCGGGCTCATGGCCTTTGGTTCCTTCTTCCTCGCATAAAAAAAAAAAAAAAAAAAAATATGGTACTTACATTCCCTGGGGCAGTTGTAGACTAACAAACGATCAGCTGATTGTGCGCATTCTTACTCTAATTTGTTTTCTTTTCTGTTTGAACAAGTCCTGCTTAAAACTTCTTTTATATATATATATATATATATATATATATATATATATATATATATATATTAGAACACCATTTAGTCTAACCTTGTACAGAGCTTGACTCATATAAAGATACTAATTTAGGTAATGCCACTGGCCAACTTGGCCGTTTATGGAGCGATGGCGGTGAGCGTCTGGTCTCCTCGGCGCCTTGTGTGTGTGTGTGTGTGGGGTAGGGGTGTTGTTTATGGTGAGATGTGGAATGTTACTGTGTTCTGCTGTCCAGTTTGTGAGAAGGGTCACTGTAGATTTGGCTCGGTTATTTTGAGCCTCTTTGTGGTGAACCTTTCGTGTGGTGTGCTGAGGTAAGGTTGGAGGATGTGTGCAGCTGTGTTTGCATTTTGGTGTGTACATGTAAGTGTTATGTCATCTGCATAGGAAGCTATGTGTATCTGTGGGGTGTGGGTATGTCGTGCACGTATAGGTTAAAAGAGTGTAGGGGACAAAACAGATCCTTGGGGGACGCTATTTGTGAAGTTTCTGATGTTTGAAGACTGAATGGCAAATATCATATGTGCACATCAGACTGCCTGCTAAGTAGTTTGCCAGCCATCTTTTTGTGTTATTGTGCATGTTTTGTGTTGAGTATTTTGTTTGTGAGGTTGTGGCGGGGGATGGCATCAAAAGTTCTGCTAATGTCTAGTGTGATTCGGAGTGTTCTGTGTGGTGGCCTAGCTGAATTCATGCCATCAAAAACTCTCTGTGTAAGGTCTGTAAGAAGAAGGTTTGTGGAGTGCAGTGGCCTAAATCCATGTTGTGATGGGGCTAGGGTTGTGTGAGGTGTAACTAGTTGTAGTACCAGTCGTTCAGTGACTTTAGAGGGAGGTGCAGAGGAGTGTGATGGGGCGGTGTGAGGAAGGTAACGTGGGATCTTTGCTGGGTGATGATAATGCCATGCTTCCTGATGTTAGGCATTATGTTGTGTGAGTAGCTGTAGTATGATATGTTGGTGAGTGCTTGTATGCCTTGTGGTCCAAGGTGTTTAAGGTGAATGTTGCTTATGTTGTTTGTTCCACAGGCATACGAGTTCTTAAGATTGCTAATGATGTGCTTCGTCTGGTTGTAAGTGACAGGTGCAAAGTCTGGGTCTGTGGGGAACTGTCTCTTACCTTGGATGATACGTCGGTCGTCACGATGGGGGTTTAGATGGCTGACATGTGAAAAGTGATTGATGAGTGTGTTTGTTTGTTTGTTTGAAGGTATGATGATGGTACTGTCAAAGAAGAGGGAGAGTGGCCATGTATGGACTGCTACAGGGGCGTGGGAAGTAATTACATTTTGTGCGGTAATTGTGATAAGTGGGTGCATAAGAGATGTGGTGGTATTAGAGGTAGACTGGGAGATAATGTTGATTTCATGTGTGCTGTGTGTTGGGGACAGCATGTGAAGATTGAAAGGCATGAAAGGATTGATCTTGTTGGTAAGTCTCTCGAGTGAGTGGAGGAGTTTTGTTATTTGGGAGATGTCATGTGCTGGAGGGGGGACTGGAGCTAGCTCTGAGGTTAGCGTGAGAAGCAGTTGGAAGAAGTTTAGGAAGCTGTTGACTCTCTGACATTGAGAGGGCTCTCCCTCTGTGCAAAGGGATCTTTGTATGCGGCATGTGTTAGGAGCACTGAGCTCTATAATGCTGAGGCTGGAGGGGTAATCTCCGCAGCAAGTGTGTGACTTTGCCCACCATATTGAAACACTGCACTCGTCACCTCCATTGTGGTAATGCAATTGGATCATTGCTCTTAGCTTGCTGTCTTTATTTTGCTGTTGCTTCCATAAGCTGTGCAGTGGACCATGGCACTATATTTTAGCTGTGCAGTGGACCATGGCACTATATTTTATCTGTGCAGTGGACCATGGCACTATATTTTAGCTGTGCAGTGGACCATGGCACTATATTTTAGCTGTGCAGTGGACCATGGCACTATATTTTCCGGATTCTTTGGCTGATTTCAAAAGGTGTGGGCATCAGGTGTGGTGCATAAACATCATCAGCACTGCCCTGGTCCCCTGGCGGTGGGCTTACAAACTATGAGACGTTACCCATGAGAAAATCCCTCCATTATGATAGAGCTCAGTGGTTAAGAGTTAAACCCACCCTGTCCTGACCGATTTTCCATCGCTGACTCCCCCCAATCCTGACCAATTTTGGAAAACAAATTTAGCTCAAACCTCCGTTTTTGGTGAGAAACATCGAAAATTCATAGAGAAATCGTTCACCTGAGGTTTAAAATACTCGATACAGGTAGCAGTACCCCTTACTTTACTGGATTTTCTATCAGGCTGGCTCCAAAGAAAACGAGTTCTATGGGAGGGTAACTATTCCATACCACTTATAAACGGTATTTATTTATTTACTTGATATGAATTTACATGTAGTACGAGAGTATATTGGTTTTCACACAGTACTATAGGCAATATAAGCATTGCTTCACTCACCGAACACATCAACATACCTAACCTTTTTTGGCGACATTACCTGATTATAATTTCTGACTGTTTCTTCCTATAATGCTACGTAAACTTTGTTCTCCACATTGTCATCGATTGGGGAATCACTCTGGCCCTGAATTTCGTACTATGGCATGACATGTCTTTACTGGCCAGGTCAATGATAACTGGTGAAATGCTGAGATGATGGCATGTGGGGGGGGGAGGTCATGCAGGGTAAGGCATTGTCCCTGCCTGGCATCTTGTAGAGGAAGGTGTCCTGTGTATACGTACCAAAAATCACGTGCGAAAATTGAAAATTGTGCAAATTAGGGACCTTGCAATTGATGCGCATTTATATACGTCAATGGGAGTCACAGTGACAAAACGTGTGGACATATATATACGTCAGCGGGACACAGCAGGTTAATGTTGTATAGTAGCTAGACCTGATCAGGAAAGGAAGAGGATATTCATAGGCTGAAACATACAGAAATGACAATTAGGTGGATGTGTAGTATGTCCTTGAATGCGAGGCCTGGGGTGGCTAGGTTTACGATTGATGAGTTGGGAGGAAGGATGGGACTGGAGGGTATTGTTGTAATAAGGAGGGGTAAACTGAGATGGTTTGAGCATTTGGAGGATGGAGGGATGACAGTTGGGTGCAGAATGTGAAAAGTTTGAATGTCGTGGTTAGGGATGTGAGAGACAGACTAAAAAAGGTGTGAAATAAAACCTGATGTATGACCTCAGGGACAAGGGACTGACTTGGGAGGCTACCAGAGATCGAGCAGCGTGGAGGGCCGCAATTTAGGTGACCAAGGCTGACGCATTCAAGCATGGTGGAGCCTTTATAAACAATGCAAACAATATGGTTTTCTTCTCTGCCATTTATTTATTTTTGTTTTTTTCCATCATGCCACATGGCTTATGTTGCCTGGCGGTAGATTTTTCATTCATTAATTCATATCCTTGGCATCTTATATGTATGTATTCTTTGTTCATTAAACTTCTTAATATCCCTATGTGCAATATCCGTGTCATGTAATCTGTATCAGGAAGATGTGATCATCCTTTTGTCATTACCACATGGGAAAAATGAAAAAAAAAAAAAAAAAAAAAAAGGGCTGACCAGCATTGGTGACTGCTCAAATGCTGTACGGCATTATATATTTATTCATATTTCATATTCATATTTTGTGTTGATTCATGGTGCTTTTGTAGGGTAGGACTGCACTTATTCGTGTAGGCTTTGGCTCTATTTGTACGGATATTTTAGGATGTTTACTGTATATGTCCATACCATTTCAGTGTAATCCTTTAGATTCACTCATTTTACTTCTGTTGATTTCTTCCGTTCCATAGCACTCATAAATTTCACTGTTACTTACACTGCCCACCCTCCCTATGCCTGAAAGTGTTCTGAGGAAGGTCATCTGCAACCTAGAACCTAGAAAGCTCCCTGTTATTCACCGTTGATGCTATAAATGTCAGCAATGAAACACTTTCATGCAAAGCTTTTGTAATCTCCATACTATCTTTTGCTGTCCTGCCTTTCAGTACACAATGAACTGACCTCTCCAGTTACTGGTATTATTATTATTATCATTATATTTTTAACCGATGTGATCTTTAAGTCACTCTTCATTTTGCTATATTTATACAGTATAGCTTCTAGATATTAAAAAATATCAACATCTTCAAGCATTTCACCTCCTATCATTACTTGGTGATTGATTGCATTTTCACTTTGCCCTGTACAGTAAACCCTTGATATAATGAACTAATCGGTACCAGACCCTTAATATTAAAGCCAATCAACATGCTCTTCAGTAAGTTCCCAGGGGTCGTGGCTTTTCCACAAAGATCGTTAAATATAATATCTAAAGAATACAACAGGTCAAACCACGGCTGGATGAAAATGCATCTATCTTCGCACATGACGTCACGCGACCAGCAGTGGTGCTGGCTAGCTCAATTTTCTTAAGGTCACCGTTCTGTTCGCAACTATTCAATGCCTACTAACTATGCAGTATTTGGGTGTTATGAAGACTCTGGAAAGGTTAACCTGCCGTGTCCTGGCAGATTTTTCACCAATGACCACCCCCAATCCCGGCAGATTTTCTTTTGCTTTTTTTTTTTTTTTTTTTTTTTTTTTTTTTTTTTTTTTTTTTTGCTAAAACCTCTGCTTTTTATGAGAAATTCAGAGAGAAAGTGGTCACCTGAGCTTAGAAATGCCAGCACAAGTGACCCTACTCTCACCTGGTACCATGTTCTCTCAAGCCAGGCTCCAGAGAAGATGTTTTCTATGGAAGGGGTAACTATTCCAAACCACTCAGAATAGGTAGATACTGTATTTATTTGGTACGAATTTATATGTAGTACAAGAGTATATTGTTTTTCACACAATAGGCAGTATAAGCATTGTTTCACTCACCAAACACATCAACATACTGCACCCTCTTTGGCAACGTTACCTCCTCATCACTTCAGCATGTTTCTTCCTCTAGTGCCACGTAAACTTTGTCCTCCACATTGTCATCAACTGGGGAATCACTCTTGCCTTGAATTTCGTACTATGGAGTGACATCTCTTTACTGGCCAGGTCACTGGTAACAGGTGAGTTGCTGAGACATTGGCATGTGGGGGGGGAGATCACGCAGGGTAAGGCATTGTCCCCGCCTTGCCTCGGTTAGAGGAAGGTGTCTTGCTTATACGTACCAAAAATCATGTGCAAAATTTGAAAAATGTGCAAATGACGGACCTTGCAATTGCAGCACATTTATAAACGTCAATGGGAGTCACAATGACAAAACATTCGGGCACATACGTACGTCAATGAGACGTGGCGGGTTATGGCTGTCAGCTTCTTTAGATTACCAAGAAGTGAAGAAGTTCGTCAAAAGTGGATACATTTGGGTAAAAGAGAAAACATGTGCATCTTTAACCCAGACATAGCGTGAGTATGCAGTCATCATTTTGAGCAAAGAGCATTAAAAGGTCACTCAAATATGAACTGTTGGACATATCAATACCTCCAAATCAAAGAAGACTAGACGATGATGCACTTCCAACACCGAGTTTACCAAATTCTTAAGGCAAGAATGTGACTCACAACTAAAATCAAGAAACACAAAGGGATATTTTTTAAAAGATACTTTTCAAGTGTTACCCATGAAAATATCAAATGAGTGGACATATTCACCTTTTTCTTGCAATAACTCTTCTATACAAATCTGTCTATCTATTTATCTTTCTATTTATCTATCTATCTCTCTGTCTAACATATACTGATTTTATATTGCATGAGGTTCGGAGGAACACCTCAATTACCCTCCCCCCCTCTCTCTCTCTCTCTCTCTCTCTCTCTCTCTCTCTCTCATTATTTATTGACATGTATACAATGTTATGTAGACATATATGTGGATATACAATAAAAAAAATCGATTATATAAAGGGGGCTAATATAATATTCACTACATTTTTCTTGTAATAACTATCCTATACAAGCCTTTACCTCTCTGTCTATCTATCCTTCTGTCTATCTGTCTATCCAATATATACTGATTTTATACTGTATATAAATTGAAATACATGCGCGGCGAGGTAAACCTGACACCACCACCCCAGGAGGAGAGAGTGTGGGGGTGATACCCACCCCACTAGGAGATGACAGAGGGGCTGATTTACTTTGCTCAATGTCCCAGCAACAATGACATATCTCCATCATGACTCGGTGCCCCTCTTCTGCACAGCCAGACCACCCGGCAGTGTACAGGGAAAGTACACTACTCTCCAGCGGAGGGAATGCTCGCCAAAATCGGGGTGGGACTTGCATTGACAAGCTCCCAAGAACACCCTCGGATGCCGAGTCACTTGGATTGGCCTCCCATTTGTATGAGGACTCAGGAGGAGCCTCTAGGGTTGCTATCCCCCTACCTCGACCGACAGAGGACATGCTCCACTGGAGCTGTGGCATAAGCCACAAGAGGATGTCCGACCTCGTCCTCCCGACGCCACAGGTGCAGAACCTTCCCCAATGGAAGGAGGGCACGCTCCACCAGAGCTGTGGTGTAAGCCGCAAGAGTATGTCCGACCTCGTCCTCCCGACACCACAGGTGCAGAACCTTCCCTAATGGAAGGAGGGCACGCTCCACCAGAGCTATGGTGTAAGCCACAAGAGTACGTCCAACCTCGTCCTCCCAACGTCCCAGGGACAGGTGTCTCCTTCCCGATGAAAGGAGGTCATGCCCCACTGGAACTGTGGTGGAAGCTGAGAGAGTACACCTGACCTCTTCCTCCCGACGTCTCAGGGGCAGGAAACTCTAGCCCTATGGCAGGATCACAGACTCCACCGGAGCCACGACTATCACCGGGATGGCCCCACGGGTGCCCACTCCCAGTCACCAGGACCGGCGGTGTCCGGGAGAGACTCCCCCGACCTCCCCCGCGCTCCTGACCCTTGTAGGAGCACAGGCAGTGCCCAGTGGGACTGCCTGACGGAGGGAGTCACCTCCAGCTCACCCTGCCTCCCCTGTGGCGGAGTGAGGGACCCCTCCCCTTGCCGCTCTCCTTGAGAGGTGAGAATCTATTCCCCTACAGGCTCCCCACCTGAGTCCAAACCAGGTGAGGCGTCCTTGAGGCCCAGTGTCCAGTCCCTTCAGCCCTGCCCTTCCCAGATGCTGACAGGCTCCATCAGGACCAGAGGCCGCAGCCCAACCCTGATGGCCTCCCTCTGCAGTCGAGGCCGCAACCCCTAGAGTCAGCAGGCCTCCCCAGGTGTTTGCCGTGACAGTAGGACGTCCCCTGGAGTCAGTTGTCACAGCTCTTCCCTGTCGGCTGCCCCTGACGGGCATGAAGGCCGCCCTGCCGAATGCTGTCCTCCTCCAGGCCGACCCTAGGCCTGGGCCTCCCTCGGTCCCTCCCCTGGACCCCGATAACGATTAAGGGCCAACGACCTACCACCTGACTGCTGGCCCTCTTCGGCTCCAGCCCAGAAAGCCCCGCCTCCTGTAGGGCGAAAGCAGCCAAGGAGCCACCCCATACACCACCCCATTCCTCCTGGACTAGTGGCCACTCCAAGGGCCACACTTTCCTGTGCAGCTCCCAGGACGGCCTGCCTCCCACACCTGGCCGCCACCTGGAGCTCCCGGCATAGTCCGCTTCACCCTTGGGCCATGTTCTCCCCTCCGACTGAACTGTGAGTAACAGGTCTCGTGACTTTCCACTTCCCTCAGTGTGGTGATCCCAACCCCTAGTGAGCCAACCAGTGTGTCATCGTTCTCCCCCCCCCCATGTAGTGTTTCCACCCCCGCTGGTGAAATGAGTACCTGTGACTTATGAGCGGAGTGTCTAACCCTACCCACAGGCTAGCTTCCCCCGGACAGTGCAAAATCCCCTTGTGTCACTCACAGAAACCAACAATACCCCAGTGCATCCCAGCTAAGTGTTGTTCCCCCCCCTCTCCCCCCCGGCCCCCGTCCCTACGGAAAACAGTCCCTCCCTATCCTCACTAATACCCCCCTCCCCCCCTCAGGTGTGATATACTGTATACTCTTGTCCTGTGTGACATGGCATAGTCTAAGTCTAGCTAGGATTTCCGTCTACGTCACACGGATATACTATATTAGCTAGGACCTCGTCTATGTACCACGAACACCTAGGCTTAAGGACCTGACAAAACGAGTTGTCTCTGTGGAAATACTGGGTAGTGTTGTCTGTGAATATGCCGATGGTGATATACTTGATGTATTTGTGAGATATTACCTGTGACACTGTGTGCATGTAAATTATACTCCAGGAAAGTGTAAACCCACATAGGAGACACATGTGCTGAACTAGGTGGACAGTGATTGTCATAAACAAGTTATTATATATTCTCAGCTTTGGCTGTAGAATTGTGTGTGTATTATACAGTAAGGATTGTCATTAACATCGATGCAAGTTATTGTATTCTTTCAACTCTGGTTATAGCACTGTGTGTGTAATTATTCTCTGATAAAATTGCAGTGTAACTTTTGACCCGTGATGTTTGTGTTTTCCCTTCCTTGTTGATACTGACCCGGTCAGGAACAAAGAACCCAGGGCTGTACCGTGTCTAGACCTGAGAGCTCGGGACTCAGGATACGCTGCATAACATAAATAATGAGAGAGACAGAGAGAGAGAATTTTATTGAGATAAAAATAAAATTACAATGATAATTGCATTATCTCAAACGGATGAGGGTGCATACAGTCTCCACCCCGTCGGACTTATTAGATTATAATTACTTCTACACATACTACTTAACTCTATTATTTGTACAGTTTGCGTTTGCACTAGTAATAATTGTTACATTGATTTATATGATCCTGCCTATAGGCAAATACTAGTTTTACCACATATACTACAATTTGGTGATTTAATTAGTAGGCCAATACAATTATATAGGCAGCAAAATACTTGTGTTTGCTATTATGGATGCCGGCACATGTGCACGTGCAAGTACAAACATGTAGTCATAAGAAAAAGTATCGTTACCCGAGGAGTGTTCGATGCTAAACGAACGTTAGACGGGGTATGTGGGCGGGTCCTTGCTGTTCGCCCCTCCCCTATCTAGTGTCGCCATATCACAATCCCATTACAAGAGTTGGAATAATGAGCAAGAATGAGCCACATGGCAGGGAAATATGGAACGTGTTTGCGCTACCCTGAGCGCCCTGCTGGGGATTAATAATGAAACTTGACAAGTTTATTATTTTCCTACTATTCTATAGAATACAACA
Source organism: Coenobita brevimanus (assembly GCF_032717465.1). Lineage (NCBI taxonomy): Eukaryota > Metazoa > Arthropoda > Malacostraca > Decapoda > Coenobitidae > Coenobita > Coenobita brevimanus. The sequence continues at coordinate 31,709,059 of NC_137047.1, read as the reverse complement.
AATTAAATATTTTGGAGGGTATTAAATCTATAGGCATCGACTTTTTTTTTTATTTTTATGATAGTCTAGCGGGGCTGCACGAGTTCATTTGTTTGCTTTAGATGGGTGGTTAAATGCTTGAGACGTCCAGAGGCTGTTTTGGAAGCAGGGGATGGGTACGTTCGTATACAAAATATTAAAGCAATGAGACTGAACATGTATTATTATCTTCCTTCTACTCAACGTTTATTATAAGTAGAAAGCAATACATATCAATATTACATTGAAATTTACTAACTTGGCTTGTATCGGCTGAATTACTATCATACTGTTACGTCCCAGTCCCCACACTGCCACAGACTCCAACAGCAGTAGTGCAGTACAGGAAGGACGTTGCCCAGTGAGTTGTTCTTCGTATGGTCAGCCTTTAGGTGTGCAGTACACAAGATCAGCTGAGGCGAAAATAAACACTGGCTCCTTAAAGCTCACTGTCTTTATTTTCCAAATAATTCCACTTAATTCTTTCCAACTTCACTGTTCTCACAAGCACTGGAGCTATACACACTTTATTGATTGCAGATACACTTAATGTTTAACAACACGTCACAGTTAGTGCAGTTAATGCTTGCTAACAATTCACCTATTACACAAATACTGAAAATAATCTTCACTGACAGTAATTACACTTAATACACTTCACTGTCTTCTCAAGTTCCACTGATATACAAACTTTAATAACCCGTCACTGTTTGCCACTGTTTTCACAAGTACCAAAAATATACAATCTTCACATACAGTAATTACTCTTAATGCTTGGAAAGCAACTCTCCACAAACTGCGCCAAAACCGACTGCACTTCACTCACAGTGAACTGAAACCCGACTAAAACCTTCAAACCGGCCGACTCACTGACTAGTCTCTTCCCCATCCTTATATAAGCTTGCATTGTTCTAGAAATGTCCACTTCTCCAACATTCTAGGACATACTGTCTTGCGTCGGCCTCTAGCAACAACAGTTACCAACTACGAGACATCAAAACATGCTAGAGATGTCTCACATTACATCTATCTATCTATCTATTGCCAGACGCCTCAATCCCGTTTGGGGTGGCCACAAACAAATCGCCTCCAAGTCGCCCTGTCCCCCGCCATTTCACTGCCCTGCTCCCAACTCACACCCCCCTCTCTCATATACCTCTCCACCCCATCCCTCCATCTCATCCTTGGCCTCCCCCTCCCTCTTCCCCCCTCCACCTCACTCACATACACTCTCTTCGTCAGTCTTTCGCCCTCCATCCTCTCCACATGGCCAAACCACCTCAGCGTGTTCCTCATAACGCTTCCTATCACATCCACATCCACACCACAACGCTCCTTTATATCCTCATTCGTCAGCCTGTCTCTCCACGTGACTCCACAGGCTCCTCTTAAATAACTCATTTCCACTGCTCTCACTCTTGACTTGTGTCCTTCCAACAATGTCCAAGCTTCACTTCCGTACGTTAGAGTTGGTATCACAATACTGTCATGTAGTAACTTTTTCACTTCCATGCTCACTTCCCTGTTTCTTATCACTGCTTTCAAGGAACCAGCAACCTTTCTTCCCTGCTGTACCCTTTCAAGCACTTCACACTCCAAACCTCCATCCTTACTCATCACACTACCCAAATACTTAAACGTACTCACATTTTCCAATTCCTCACCATCTAACCTTGCTGTACATTCACTAACTTCACCTCTCTCAAAGACCATCACTTTACTCTTCCCTACATTCACCTTTAGGTTCCGTTTCTTACACACTCTCTCAAACTCATCCACCAAGCCTTGCAGCTCCCCTTCGTCTTCACTCAACAACACAGTATCATCTGCAAACAACAGTACAGGGAGTTTCCAAACACTATCCTCTCTCACCAGGGCCACTCCAACATCCACTACCCTACCTTGTACCTCTTTTATTACCCCATCCATGTACAGATTGAACAACCATGGAGACATGACACATCCTTGTTTCAAACCAACTTTCAAAGAGAAAAATTCACTTAGTTCACCATCCACACGCACTGCAGCCTTCGCACCATCGTACATACTCTTCACAGCATTCAACAACTTCCCATCTACTCCATATATTCTTAACACTTTCCACAATCCTTGTCTATCCACCCTGTCATATGCTTTCTCCAAATCCATGAAAGCCTCATACAACTTCTTTCCCTTCTCTAGAAACTTTTCCACTAAAGATCTAAGAATGAATATCTGATCTACACAACCTCTTCCCTTCCTAAAGCCTCCCTGTTCTTCTCCAACTAATTTCTCTGTTCTTTCTCTAACTCTGTCTATAAGTATCCTACCATACACTTTTCCTATTATACTAAGAAGACAAATGCCCCTATGATTACCACACACTTCTTTTTCCCCTTTTCCTTTGTACAAGGGAATAATTATACCTGACTTCCAATCCTCCGGGACTCTACCTTCCTCCCAGGCCAATCTGCACATCTTCCACATCCATTCTACTACTATCTCTCCCCCATGCTTCAGCATTTCACCACACACTCCATCAATTCCTGGGGCTTTCCCCGATTTAACTTTCTTCATTGCTTCCACAACTTCTATCCTACTGATTTCTTCCTGTCTTCTCACCTCCCTCCTTCTCCCAGCCATTCCCCAGCCACTTATACTTGCATTACTTCCATCCTCTACGTTCAACAATTCCTTAAAGTGTTCTCTCCATCTGCTCACTTTTTCTCCCTTCTCCACTAGTAATCTACCATTTTTATCTTTCACTCCCCTACTAACTTCACTTCCACCCTGTCTTACTCTTTTCACTTCTCTCCAGAACATTTTCTTACAGTCCCTCCACTTTGCACTCAAATTCCTTCCAAATTCCTCATCCACTCTCTTCTTACTCTCTCTTACTAATCTTTTCACCTCTCTCTTCCTTTCCACATATAACTCTCTCTTCCGCCTCTCAACTTCTTCCACGCCCCTATTTCTCACCCATTCATTGTATGCTTTCTTCTTTTGTCCCACAGCCTGTTTCACCTCTTCAGTCCACCACGCTGTTCCTTGTACCCCCCTCCGCCTTCTCTTCCTTCCACACACCACATCACATGCTGCACATATTTCTTCTGTAAATATCTTACACACACCTTCCACGTCTCCCATCTGCTCCAATTCATATTTGCCCAATCGTTCCTCCACTTCTCTCTTATACTCTGCCTTTTTCTCATCCTCTTGTAACCTTTCCACTCTCCTTGCAACTACTCCTTCCTCTCGTCTCTCCCTTCTTCTATTCCTCCATCTCACTTGCATCCTAATTCTGGCCACCACCAAGTAGTGGTCAGAAAGTCCACTCCCCCAACCTCTATACACTCTTGCATCCTTTACACATCTTTGCATCCTTTCATCCACACACACATAATCAATCATTGCCTTCCTTTCATTCAGTTCACCACCCACCCTTCTCATCACTCGCCATGTATACCTGTGGATCATTTTATGCCTGAAGAGGGTATTGGCTATCACCAACCCCCCCCAGCACAAATGTCCACTAACGCACTCCCATTCTCATCTATCTCGGCAGGCACACCCCACTCACCAACTATTCCATCCACCTTCACATTCCCAACTTTACCATTCATATCACCAATCAAAAACACTCTCTCATTCCTTCCAAACTTTTCCATGCACATTTCCACATTTGTCCAGAACTCTTCTCTCACTCTTCTAGCACGATCTTGCGTTGGCGCATACACACACACAATCGCCCACATTTGTATTCCAACTTTCAACTTTACCCACACAATCCTTGACCCAACTGATCCATACTGTCTTATGCTCTTCTTCCATCTTTTACTCACAACTATACACACTCCTTCCTTTGCCCTCTCATTCTCATCTACTCCTGCACATATACCCCATCCATACTCCCATTCTCTCACACTTTCTCCCCTCCATTTTGTTTCAGTTATTCCACATACATCCACTTTCGCACCCTCAAGCACCTGGACAATCTCTCTCTCTTTCACCTCATCATTCGCTCCTCTTACATTCCATGTACTCATTACCAAGTCCTTTGTCCGGTCCTGGGTCGTCATCGTTTGGTCAGTCCTTGTCCGAGGCTTCTTGTTTGTTTTTTTAGTTAGTTGTTTTCCGGGGAGGGGCACTAACCCTCCGCCAACCCTTTTAGTCGCCTTTTACGACAAGCAGGGATACTGGGGGAGTATTCTTGAAAACCCCCCTACCCCCAGGGGGTAACACTCTAAATCATTTACCATACGAACTTCATTCATTTTTTTTCATTCATTGCCAGACGCCATGTATCCCAAACGGGGTGGCCAAGGGCTTAGAGTTAATTGTTTTACAGGGAGGGGCACTAATCCTCCATCAACCCCACTTGACACGTAGGGAGAACGTTATGCCAACAGCATCTGGTGTTCCCAGGCGGTCACCCATCCAAGTACTAACCAGACCCAACGTTGCTTAACTTCGCTAATCGGACGGACTTAAATTACATAATTTAACAAGCAATCACTTAAGTAAAACATTATAAAGAAAAAGAGCATAATAATAAATGAATGTTTAACTTACGAAATAACTAGGCTCACAAACAACAGGCAAACTGGCAACTCTGATGACTCGTACCGAAACTTACAGTACCAGAAAAGTCTCGAAGGTATGAGACTACCTAACTGGCAAATCCCCCTTCATAACAATACGTCTGGCATGGGTGCACATACTCATTGCCCGTCTGCATGTGTTGCCGACTTCAGACCATTCGGTTATATTTTTATTTAATGAATTCGGTGCCGGATAATAAAGTGTATTGTCTCTATGCACAGAGGCCAAACGATTTAATTAGTTTGTATTACCTCTAGCACAAATTCTAATATCTGTGCCTCACATAACCGACATTGACCGGTTTGAGGTACAAACTTTCCTGTCTCGTCATTCCACAACACTTCGTCGTTGTTTCATAGTGCATAGCTGTGAAAGGTAACGATAGTTTTTCTTATGACTGTACGCTGGCATACTTTTATATGAACATTACACAAACTTACTTGCCTACCACATCTCCATACACGTTCTCTGGTCACATACAAAGTGTATTTATAATGTCTTTTGTTATATCACAACCATATGATACACACTTATACAATGTATTTTAGTTGTTTGCAGTCTTTCAGGATGCTGTATATTTTGTCATGATTAAACATCCATATGATCTGTTATGTCACCTCATTTATTTTGCTGTTCTTGTACTTATCTAGTGTTTTACAATATATAGTGTTGCAGCATGTGAGATCTTGGGCTGTAACACAACCTGCACCTAAAGTCATAGTTCTGGCTATTATTTCCTAGCTCTCAATAATATTTGTAGCCTAGGCGCAACCTAGTGCATACAGAGTCCTTCCATTTACTGGTGTTTTTCCCATAGGTAATACTGGTACTTCTTGCTACAGCAGAGTAGTGGTCCATAGTACCACTAGGTTTAGTTTGATATTTTCTGAACATGTTTTCTCTTTTTCTTCCTGGAAGTTTCTTATATAAGTCCTCACTTGTCTCATGGTAAGCTCACACTTTATATCTATCTGTGGGTTGGTGGTCGCACTATTGGCTTCTGTATAGGCTATTTCATTTTCATCTATACCTACGTGAGATGGAATCCACGTGAACATTACTTTTCTCCCTGTTATGCTGGATGTTTTCAGATCGACTACTCGTTCTAAAGACACCAGCGACTGAGCGGGGTCCTCTTTCTAGACCGGAAATAGAACACTTTCAAAGGAACAGGGCATAAAAACTCGGCAGGACACCTTAACACATCTGTTGTCCTAGTTCAATTCCCTTACAATATACATACAAAGTTACATTGAATATGGATGGGGTAGAGTGACAGGTTAATTAATATTGGCTTAACACATCGCATGGGCACTGTGTTTACACCTGAATTAATACACGAGAGAATATCACATAGCCGTGTTGACACTGTTCATACACTCGGTCTCTTTGGACTGTACGTGGTAGGTTGGTCTCTTGGCCACACACTAGTATATTACTCTGGTTCTGGGATGCTTAGACATACACACAGCACTCTGGATAAACTAGAATAGAGACCTTTATGGGTAGTGTTTCTGTCTCACTGTTTCTATATCACCTACAGTCACTGTCAGTGTTAAGTCTTTAGCACAACACTGGGGTCTGCAGGCATCGTCAGTGGGCTGCTGAGGTCTGGGCTTAACTGAGGTGGTGCCTGGGAGTGGGAGGGAGCCCTCCTGGGGGAAGTCACGGCCCAGGTGCGTGTCTGGTCTGGGGTGCAGGGAGGCCCTTTTCTGCTCGGGCCTTGACCTGGTGAGGGGCCCTCGGGACTGGGACCGAATAGCATCAGGAGTCGGGCCTGCCACTTCTTGCTCCTGGCAGAGGGCTGATGGTAAGGCCAGAGCGGTCCGGCCCTGGGGTCCGGGGGCTGGTCCTGGAAGGAAGAGGACTGCAGTTGCTGCTGGGTGGGGACGCTGTCAGTGGTTGACTGTGGCACCTCGCCCGCGGAGCGTCTGTCAGGACCCGGCATCATCCAGGGGCAGACTGAAGGGCGTGAACCCCGCCCTTAGTGACAGGACCTTGTCACCACTCCTGGAATGGCAGCACCTCCGGAGAACCACACCTGGAGGGAGAGACAGAAGGGCAAGAACCCTGCCCTCAGTGACAGGACCTCGCCACCACTCCTGGAACGGCAGCACCTCTGGGGAATCACACCTGGAGGGAGAGACAGGAGGGCGTCCCGTGCGGCCAATGGGTGGGGAGTGGGCTGCACAAGGGACCTTCTCCTCCGGGAGAACCTTCGGGACTGTGGATGAAGGGCATACAGTGGCCGTCCCTTCCCCGATGTGTACACTGGGTGTCGTCACGGTTCCACAGCCCCTAGAGATAGCAGCAGAAGGACATACAGTGGCCATTCCTTCCCTGATGCATACAGTGGCCGTCATCACGAGGCTGCTTCCGAAGGAGGAAGAGGCAGATGAGGGATGTACAGTGGCCGTTCCCTCCCCGGTACATACAGTGGCCATTATTGCAGGTCTGCCTGCCCAATGAGAAGTAGCTGAGGGACGTACAGTGGCTGTTCCCTCCCCGGTATGTACAGTGGCTGTTACCGCAGGGCTACTCCCGTAGGAGGCGGATGTGGATGAGGGGTGTACAGTGGCCGTTCCCTCCCCAACACGTACAGTGGCCATCGTCGCAGCTCCACTCCTGCCTTTGCCTGTTGGTGGGCATACGGTGGTCGTCACACTGAGGCGGGTTCCAGATATGGCTGCAGCGGAAGGACGTACAGTGGCCATTCCTTTCCTGACGCATACAGTGGCCATCATCAGGGGGCTGCTCCCGAAGGAGGAAGAGGCAGATGAGGGACGTACAGTGGCCGTTCCCTCCCCAGCACTTACAGTGGCCATTACCGCAGGTCTGCCTGCCCAACGAGAAGTAGCTGAGGGACGTACAGTGGCCATTCCCTCCCCGGTATGTACAGTGGCCGTTACCGCAGGGCTACTTCCGTAGGGGATGGAGGAGGTGAATAAGGGGGGTACAGTGGCCGTTCCCTCCCTGACGCATACAGTGGCTGTCGTCGCAGCTCCACTCCTCCTGCTTGCCTTTGCCTGTCGGTGAGCGTTTGGTGGCCATCACTGAGGCGGGCTCCAGATGTGGCTGCAGCAGAAGGACGTACAGTGGCCGTTCCTTCCCCGACACGTACAGTGGCTGTCATCACAGAGCTGCAGAGGGAGACAGCTGAGGGACGTACAGTGGCCATTCCCTCCCCGGTAAGCAAAATGGCCATTACCGCGGCGCTGCCTGGGACTGTATCTGGAGCAGTCCCACCTCGATCCTGACGAGGGCTGGTCTGGCCGAGAAGTAGTGTCGCATTCCTGCAATGTCATGGTTGGGCAAGTTGAGTGGAAGAGGGACACAAGGTCGGGGCGCCCCGGCGCCCGTCTTGCTCTGGGCCAGAGTCGCACTCATCTGGCCCGCCGTGGTGTCCTCCTGGGGTTGGGGTAGGGCTGCGGCTCCGTAGCGGGGTGGGGGGTCCGGTGGCGGTGGCACACATATTACTCCCTACCATTTTAAGTTCCTGCTTTATATGACTATACTTTCCATCACTGGTGTTTTACTGTTACGAGATTCTAGTACTTCCCTGCTGTCCACAAAGAAGCGCACATGAGCTTTACCCTTTCTTATCGCATTCAGTTTATTAGCCTTGGAGAGGCTCCTCATAGCCAGTGATTAATGCAAGCTGTATCTAACCCATCCACTTCGCAATATCTCTCATGAGTTCAGTAAAATCGTCTGGAGGTAGCAATAAGGAAGTATTGGGTCATCGTAGTGAAGAGATTAAAATATCCCATATAGAAATAATTAACACAAATATTTACATCACTTAAAGAATGGAAAAATTTACCTCTTCAGCCCGATGACGTGTTCCTTTTTTTTTTTTTTTTTTTTATTCCTGCTTACTTCAGAAAATCAGGTTATTTTTGGGAAAGAATATCTGTAGTGATGGAATTATGTACACTCTTCTTTCTATGCATCAGCTGAATGAAAACATCTGAAGGTAGCAGGATTAAATGTAAACACACGTCACTGGCTTGAGTTTAAGTTCACATTCAAGCATGTGTCGTGAACACCCTGCAGTGTAAGTTATTGCTGTGATTCAGCATCCTGTGAGGAGGGTAGATGAGGGAGGACAAGGCCAATTCGTGTTATATTAAGCTATACGTTGGCGTAGTGGCAGGCAACCCGACTCACCAAATCCAGTCCAAACAGCATTTCCCCAAATAGGCGGGACATAACGTTGTGCGGTTTATCTCTCAGGCATACGCTGAAGAGTGCGTCTGAGTGAGATTGACCACCACCCCCACCTGCCACCATTCCTCTCCTGGCTGCCCCTGCATACTGCCCACTCCAAGGTCTGACAGCACCCCTTACCAGATACTACTTCCATCACAAGTTAGGCAGTCTCCTCCACGTAGACTCTTGCCAGGTTTTCCGCGTCTCTCAACTCCGTGGAATGGCATCACCTTGTATGACATCTAAAATCTACCAAGGTAGATGGGCACGGAGCAGATAACCCCAGAGGTAGATGTGGCGGCCCAAGCTCATGCCATCAAAAATCAGCTCCAGGAAAACATCGGGTGATTGAGGAGGTACTGTTCCACGAGTTGCACTGCTGGTACCTGATGCATGAACACGCATGGGCAATGTACTATGCTAACCCTTTCCCCTTTCCTTGGGAAAACACTGAACGAAAACTTGTTGTCTGGTGTTAAGGTGGCAGTCCGAAACTTAGCTAGACTGCACGAAGACAAGTTCTTCGAGATGACACTGTTAATCGTGCAGTTTGGGAAAGTTTCAAACCACTAAAAGCAGGTCTTATGTCAAAGGGAAACCTGGCTACCAGTTACATCCAGCCAGGGTAGGGAGTTAGTAAGTTTAAATAGCTTCATGCCTATCGACTGCAAGGGTCATTAAAGCGGAATATCACTATGGGATTAAAATATGATGTGGGGGGGTTCTTTGACCTCCACCTCCCTCCGGTATAGAGAACATATGAGCAGAAACTATGGCTCACAATTGTACAACTAACCATCGTAAGCAATGATGGGCGCAAGAATTAGGCATATTAAAATGATCATTTATCCCTGTTAACCCGCTTACTTCTTTCCCCGTTACACCCAGACTATTTTATTATGATTAGTGAGATACGCGGTACTGTGCATCATCTTGTGAAGAGCTTAATGGAGAATGTTTCTAACACCGACATCCCGAGCGATTTATCCCGACATTATAAAATCGTCTGGATGTATCAAAAACAAACTAAGATACACTGTGTCAGCTGTTTCTGGGAGTTATTATTATTTTTTTTTTCCGGCCTATCAACCATCGGGGCCGAAGCCCCTGGTTATTAAGGCCATTTATATATATATGTATATACATTAAAACATATATACATATATATACAAACATATATATATATACATACACACACACACACACACACACACACACACACACACACGCTTCTATGCATACATACAGACACACTTTCATGCAAACGTACATATATATATAATAATTTTAATCTTATTTAATCTTTTTTGTATTTTTATTTTTTTGATTTTTTCTTGGTTTTATATTTTTTATACCTTATATTATAAAGTAAAACTAATCTAAAGACCCTAAAATTAATCACCTAACAGACAAATCGCTAACCTATACTAAATCCTACAGAGACAAATAGCTAGACCTACACTAATGGTAAAAATACCTCGACTAACAGAACACCATCGACTGCAGATATGTAATGCCTTTCTACATTACATACCTGCACTCATCACCTGGTAACTGTCAGTCGAGGCACAACCTAATATAGGGGACATCAATATATGAAAGGGAACCAGACGAGTCAGGAACATTTCCATATACGTCAGCTGTCGTCCCTAATTAGAATAACTTAAGCAAGCTAATATAATGTATTTACATAATTTGTACAGAAAGTGAAGAACCTCGCCCAGCAGACCACCATCGACTGCAAGTGCCCAATACCTTTCTATATTGCACACTTGCACTCATCAGCTGGTGACTGTCAGGCGAGGAACTTGGCTTAATGTAGGGGACATCAATATTAGAAATAGATCGGTGGGAGGAGGAACTATTTAAAATATGTCAACTATCAACCCTAATTAATATTACAATATATACATATTTACTCTTCATAAAAACCATAACCACACAGTAAAAAAGTCACATCACTCTGATCAGTCCGGTCTCTCTCAAGAAAGCCATCAATTTATCAGTCATAACAATGTCCCCATCACCCAGGATGGTGGAAAGGGTGAAGGGGACGTCTACTGCGCCGCAGTAATTTATAAGTGAAGCACGTTCACGAATAAATCGCCGACAGCGCAGGATGATATGACTGATAGATAACACCGCATTACAGATGTCACAGTGCGGTGGGAAGCGTCTTTCCATATATGGTTTTATGTGGGTTAAAATGGCGGCATTCAGCCGTAACCGTGCCAACACTTTTTCTTCTAGGCGACTGGGACGGTTGGCAGTGTCCCAGTCGCCCAGGTACGGCTTACAAGTTGGAATATTTAGTCTGGTCCACTGACCTTGCCACAGAAGATTTATTGATTTCTTTCCGAGAGAGAGACTCGACCGTAGATCACGAGGAACGTCCCAAGTCTCCTCGAGTTCTACAGCCGACTTTGCAAGTAAGTCAGCCTGCTCATTGCCGTAGATACGACAATGACCAGGCACCCAGATCAGCGTGAATGACTTGTTGCATGAATGCAACTTATTAACGATGCGGACCTGGATCTCGTGAGAGTCCGTAGTACAAGATGCAATTGCCTGAAGGGCTGATTTTGAATCTGAAAATATGACAAATGAGTCATGCCTAGAATTGAGAGCATAGTCTATGGCTTTGTCAACAGCAAAGAGTTCTGAAGTAAACACAGATGTATGAGTCGGCAACCGATACCTGAGGGCACATTCAGTCGACCACACACTTGCACCCACACATTCACTCGACTTGGAGCCGTTGGTGTACAATTGATGGGACCCCAAGTGACGAACAATGATGTTACGAAACAAGTGGTGGACCTCCGCCTCCGGCGCCTTGGCCTTTGGTGCTGGGAGCCATGATACATCCACTGTAAAGCCGGGTGGCTCCCAAGGCGCTATATTTTTTAGCACCAACTTGTCACAGTCACTGGGGTCCACACCAAGCTCCTGAGTCAGTAAGTGGAGGCGAGCGGCAAGTGGCCGACGCACCCCCCGCAGTAGGTGGTGGTACTGAAGCAGGGGGGTACAGGCCACATTGCTGATATTACTTTTCCTTAATGTTCGTAGTCCATATGAAAATGCCAGGTGGTCACGGCGAATACGGAGGGGAGGTACATTCGCCTCCACTTCCATACGAGCTACACGGGTACACCGGACAGCTCCAAGACACATTTGCAAACATTTATTCTGCAACACATCCAATCCTTTCAGAGTGGCATCGGATGCCGAGCCATACACCTGTGCGCCATAGTCTAGCTTCGATCGAATAAGGGACTTATACACCATTAATAAAGATTTTCTGTCGGCACCTCAGGTAGTACCCGCTAGGTACTTGAGGACATTTAACGGTTTATCACAACGAGCAAGCAAAGTATTAACGTGAAGTTTAAAATTCATTCTACGATCAAAATGTATTCCTAAAAATTTTACAGAATTTTGAAAAGGTACCGCCTGATTATCTAAAGTTAAGCACAAATTAGGTACGTTACGATTAGTGAAAACTATAGCGGCACACTTACGGACGGAAAACTTAAATCCCCACTGCAAGGCCCATTGGTGGACGGAGTCAAGGGCTGCTTGAATCCGCCCAGCCGAAAATTGTGCATTACGGGAAGAGTGCCATATTGCACAATCGTCAGTGTAGAGTGAGTATTTAAGATTCCTCGGGATGGGAGCTGATGACAGAATATCATTGATCATAATACTAAATAAAGTAAGACTAAGCACACTTCCCTGTGGCACCCCGTTTTCCTGGATAAATATATCCGATGTTACGTTACGGGGCAATTTGACAGAGAAAGTTCTGTCCCTTAAGAAATTTGAAATAAAAACAGGTAAATTTCCTCTTAAACCATAAGCATAGAGCTTCATTAGTATACCGTGTCACCAGGTCATGTCATAGGCTTTATGGATGTCCAAGAACACCCCTATCATGAATTCTTTATTGGCAAATGCCTCTGCAATACAATGCTCCAAATTCATTAAATGATCTAGTGAACTTCTGTATTTACGGAAGCCACATTGTTGATCATTTAACAAATTCTTCGACTCTAAAACAAAAAGAAGCCTATTGTTAACCATACGTTCCATGACCTTACATAGACAAGAAGTCAACACAATAGGACGAAATGAAGTGGGATTCATAAGACGACCAGCCTCTTTGGGTATCGGTATGACGTGCGCAAAGTGCCATGAGTTTGGGAACGTTCGAGATGCCCAAATCTCATTGTACAATGCTAACATCATAATCAGGTTGTCCTGATTAAGATGCTGGATCATACCGTACGTGATGGTGTCTCGTCCAGGGCTGGTGTCTTTACAGGATTTAAAGGCAAGGAGCAGTTCTTCTAGCGTAAACTCTTGGTTGTACGGGGAGTTTACGTCTTCTGTGGCAAAGTCTAATATCTGTAGCTCAACCGTGCGTTTATGATGTTGGAAACGCGGGTCATAATTGGCTGAGCTACTTACATGAGAAAAACTCCTGGCGAGGATGTTAGCAACGTCCACGGGCTCGTCATAGATGTTATTATTTACTTGCAAGGTGGTTACAGGGAAGTATGGGCGTTTATTATTTAATATTCTTATGGTGGACCAGACTTTACGTAATGGTGTTGTACGAGTCACCGTGGACACAAAGGACCGCCAGGAGTCACGTTTAGCCCTTCTTATTATTCTCCTTGCCTCAGCCCGTGCCTGTTTGTATGCAATAAAGTTTTCCTCAGTGGGCTGACTATCAAAAATCCTGTATCTCCTATTGCGTTTTCTTAATGCTTGTCGGCAATCCGACGTCCACCAATGTGCTCTATGCTTCGCATGAACTGTAGAAGTCTTGGGAATAGCAGCCTCAGCTGTGTGTAATATGGATTGGGTTATATTTTCGACCTTAACATCTATGGTCTCCCCAGATATATCTAAATTTGCGATCCTTGAGGAGGATCCCCAATCTGCTTTCTTATAGTTAAATTTTGGAGGTGGAGGGTCCGAAATGATGTCGCGTGTATAAGAAAGACAGATGGGTAAATGATCACTTCCCAAGGAGTCGTTGTAAGGATCCCATGAGAGATCTTGATGTATACCAGGGGAGGCCAAAGATAAGTCAATGGCCGAAAAGTTACCAGTACGATCATCTACACGAGTCGCTCTACCATCGTTCAGAAGACAGAGGTTGGACTGTAGTATTAGGTCGGCTACTTGCTCCCCACGACCATCAATCCTCAAGCTACCCCACTGATAGTGATGGGCGTTAAAATCGCCCAACACTAACTTATTTCCAGGCAGATGTTCCACTAGTGAATTTAAAGTATCACTATCAATGGGGCCATGTGGAGGACAGTACAGAGAGCAAATAGACAGATACGTGTTATTAAATTTTACTCTGCACGCGACCGCTTCCAGAGTAGAATCTAGAATCACTTCCGTTTGTGGGTGTGATTTGTGGGTGTAAATGGCAACTCCATGACCTTCATATCTTCTATACGAGTGGTAGTGTTTGAGCTGTGGAGGATCAGGGTGATCCTCCAGGCGCGTCTTCTGTAAACAAACAACGTCTGGCCTGTGTATAGAAAGCAAGATTGCTATATTGTGTAACTTTTTATTCCCAATACCTCTACAATTCCACTGTAATACAGTGAAAGCGACGGTTTAAGATTTTCGTTGGGGGCCAGTGTGCTTTGTCTTTTTTTGTCTCCCGCCGGCAGGCGAGCGACTACCGGGGGACCTATCCCGGTGCTTGTTGATGGAAACCTCCATATTATCATCAATAACTAGGTTCCCAGCCTCCCCCGAGGAAGAGCTAACCTTTCTCTCCCTCGCTCGAGTAGGAACCGGAAGGACATGAGGACGTGACTGTTTCGTGAGGGTGGTCATGTTATTTTTAGTAGGCTTGTCAGGCTTCGTTTTAGGCCGTACTGATGGAGAGTCAGCAGCAGCCTGAGAGTAAGTTGATGCCTTAGGGATGTCAGTGAGAGAGTTGGAACGGACAGGAGGTCGAGATGGAGATGTACTGCGAGCGGCAGGAGGGAGAAAGACAGGATCAGTCTGCGTCTCGACAGAGCACATCACAGGACGGGACATTACCGCCGAAGCATAGGACCTATTCGGGGTGGGAGTTGCATGCAACTCCTTCACCTTTTTCCTAGCTTCGTAGTAGGAAATACCCTCAGTTGCCTTCACTGTGCAGACTTCCTTCTCCTCCTTCCACTTGGGACAATCCCTAGAGGAAGTGGAGTGAGTACCCTTGCAGTGAAAGCAACGTACTGTCTCTGATGTGCAACTTTCCGCATCATGACCCTGGCTTGCACACTTGCCGCACACTGGCTGGGAAGCCCGACAAGTCTTTGTACCATGCCCATACAGCTGGCATTTCAGGCAACGCAAAGGGTTAGGGATGTACGGCCGAACGTGAATAATTTCATAACCAACTTTGATATCACTAGGAAGAGAAGATTTGGCAAATGTCAAGATGATAGTTGCTGTCTTCGTCCTTATGCCTTCCGAGTAGCGAGTTATGAATTTAGCCTCGATGACATCTTGCTGCGCCAATTCACTTACGATCTCGTCCTCGCTCATCACCATGAGATCCCTGCAAGTGACAACACCCTTGCAAGAATTCATGGAGACTGGGATTTTGGCTTCGACATCGTAACAATGGAATTTGCGCAGTTTCAACAAATCCTTTACTTGTGCCGAGTTTACAGTTTTGACCAGGAGATCTCCATTAGCAAGTTTTTTAACTTGTTCGACTTCTCCCGCACAGTGGTCAATCACCTTCTTGATAAGGAAGGGATTGAGACTGGACAGGGGAGTGGAACCTAGCGCATGAAGGATAACGTAGGTCGCATTAGCTACAGGGATGTCAAGTGGAGCTCGAGTCTGGCGTCCGTCAGTCTGGGGGTGGTCAGTCGTGTCATGCCTAATATCGTCAGGACCACCTCCCCCCCTGAAGGGGGGGGAGGCAGCAGGGGCGTCCGTCATAGCAACCACTTCCCCCTCACGGGGGAAGTGGGAAGAAGGAGAAAAACAAGCAAGGGACAAGGTACCTGGGAAAGACACACCTAGCCTGAGATTACCCTCTCAAACCACTCTCGGGTGGACGCGCCCGTGTATAACTCACACCCCAGAGCGATCAGTGGGGGGTACACTCCAGAGGTGAGTAAGCAAAGGCAATCTCAGTAAACAGATACAGACACCTACTATATCTCTAATAAGGGTATGGAGGAATGTGAACGCTAGCTAACCTAACTTTGATCAGGGAAAGTGCAAAACTATTGCCGGTGGGGCAGCCCTAGAATCTGGAGGAGAGTTCAGCACACGTCCGTTCTCTCCGCAACCATTCATCAAAGTCCGGGAGTTATTCTGATGATGTCATAAACTATATTTCACGAACAGTTATGATATAATATAAGAAAGAGAGATTTAGGACAGCATTATTAAACCTGAGAGCATGAAAGTATGGACAAGCCTCCAGTTTCAACAATAATTTCTGAGTCATGATTTAAAAACATACTTGGCCTCTTTGTCATTAGTGGTTACTAGAGCCCGCATTTTTAGGCACTAAAAAATTCCGAAACAGGCAAGCAAAAAAGCAAATTAAAACGGCAAATAAAAGGCAGTAATAAAGGCATTTATATCCAAAGCAATTACAGAAATATAAATCCGTTCAACATTTTGAACGTTAAAAAAGGCATGTGATTAATAAGAAAATGAAACAGAAAACATTAAAGAAAGCTATAAGTGACAATGACTGCAAACTTCACTGTTACACATACGCAGAATAATCCACCTGGTTATACAAATTAACAAGCATTTTCTTGAGGTTTTCAAATTTGAACCCATGCCTTCTGTTAGACAGAAGATGCTTGAAAAGCGAGAATGATCCCTTCACCTCCACCGACGTAACAGGAGCATATTTAAAACATGCCACAGTCTGCAGATCCTTATCACTAACATCTGCATCAGTCTTTCCTTCAAGGACTTCTCCGTTAGTCTTTACGTTTTCCTGGTCTTGGTTTGCAACAATCACTCAGTCACGTTTTTGACTTACAGATTTTCCTTTCTCGCCAGGATCCTGAGTAATGTTCGCAACGATTGTCTCAAGACACTTCAACACATCAATCAGAGGCATGTTATTCTTCCCCAGCACAGTGATGGCCTCTGGCAGCTTTGCAAAGATAGAAGCGATGAATGCAAGATCATTGCAAAGCGACTTCTCCTGCAGTAGTTCCTTCACGATTAGGATAGCAGAAGAATCACTGACGTCGAAACTCGTTATGATTTCCTGAAACTTATCAGAATTAGAAGCCTCGTAGTGCAGCCGAAATCCACGTTCCCCACCTCGTCAAAATTGGCTGTGATGGCATTGCGAGTTGAGGTGCCATTTCCTTGAATACTATACATTACACCTTGATGGAGTATTAAGAAATATCTTCTTGCCATTGGAAACTAATTTGTCAACACTGGGCAACAATCTGCGTACATGTTCTACAATCCAGTGA
The DNA here is from genome assembly GCF_032717465.1 of Coenobita brevimanus. Taxonomy (NCBI): domain Eukaryota; kingdom Metazoa; phylum Arthropoda; class Malacostraca; order Decapoda; family Coenobitidae; genus Coenobita; species Coenobita brevimanus. Next base: position 31,691,753 of record NC_137047.1, on the reverse strand, counting down.
AGCGCTTGGGCTAAACAAGTCAGGTGTATCATTTCCGGGAAGAGTAGCTCAAGTGTCGCTGCTGCCTTCTTCATGTAAGGTGCTTCATTTATCAGGAAGATAAAAACATTTTTGTGCTGGATACCCTCTGGCCAAAGCAAAGCAAAGGCTGTCGTAAAAAGCTGAGCTATTGTTGAACTGTTAGCCTTCTGTTGTTTTTCTGGGTATGGGAAGTAAATTTTCGTCATCTGATCAATTTAGAAGATACCAATAATCACGTTGGCAATAAACCTACCCATGACATCCGTTGTCTCATCAATTAAAATCCATATTTCCTTACCCTACACGCCATCCTTAATTCTCTGCATCGTCAAGGTGTAGTTTGTGTCTACATAATTCTTCCTTAAAGTAGACTCGCTTGGGATGTGTTGCCTCGTGTATTTTTCTAAGAAAGACTTTAAAGACTTGTTCTCTAGCTTGCGCAGTGGAATACCAACATCAACAAAGGCTTTATACAGCTCTGATGAAAAGACAGACTCGCGGTTGGAGGATGCATTGCATGTAGTCAGCAGACTCGTTTGCTGGGTTACTGAATTCGTCTTCTGAACAGCAGTTTGATGCTTTGCAGTCTGCACATGTTGTGAAACGAAGTACTTTTTTTCGAAATTCACTGTTTTTCACAGACTTTGTAAAATAGCACTGAGCCATCAGTGGAAAAAGCATATTTCCCAACTCCCGAACAAGCTTATTCAGCTTATTGTCAGAGGACACATCAACTTTCGGCATTTTTACATGCTCTGGCACTCAGGAGCAATCAGTCTGCTGTTAGCCTGTTACTGATGCAGTGATGTGTGTCTCGTGCCAACGAAAGCAGTGGTGCCAAGTGTAATGGAGTACTGAATCTCTGCGCTGGTAACGTCTTATGGGGGTGGCTAGAAGATTCAATTCCGTGGATAAGTTGTGGTGTTCATAAACTTTGGTCACGTGTCTGGAGTGTTACTATGTCGGAATATATGCAAAAAAGGCACAATGAGCATTAATTTTGTAAAATAGGCATTATCACTCGAATTCCCCCAAATGCAAAAAAGGGCATGTCATGTCATTTTGCCTAAACTTCCAGGCTTTAGTCATCTGCAGATCTCAAGTCGGAAATAAAATATTCTCCAACAGTTACAACTGCTTCTTTTCATATAAGGTCATTTAAATGGCATCAATTAGTTGGAAAAAAAAAAAAAAAACGCTTTATCGTACTCCCCCGCTCTTTTTTTTCCATTTTCTTACTTAGCCAATAGCCATTCACAATCTCCCACCCCTCTAACTATCGCCCAGTTGCTTTAACATCCTGTATTTCTAAAGTTTTTAAATATATATTCTTAACAAAAAAAGCTAAAGCACCTTTCCTATCATAACCTTCCTTCTGATCGTCAGTATGGGTTCCGCCAAGAACGCACCACTGGCAATCTTCTCACCTACCTTTCAGACTCCTGGTCATCCTCTTTTCGGGACTTTGACGTAAGCTTTGCCATTGCGCTTGACATCCTCAAGGCCTTCGATCGAAACTGGAATAAATTTTTAATTTTCAAACTGCCCTCTTACGATTTCTAGCATTCTATAGGTGCCTTCATCTCTAGCTTCACTGGTTGTTCTAAAGCTGCTGCTGTAAACGGCCTCTGTTCCTCTCCTAGAGCTATCAATAGTGGTGTTCTTCAGGGCTCTGTCCTATCACCAACTTTCTTCTTTCTTTTCCATCAATGACCTTCTAAAGCTGTACATCTAACCCTATCCACTCATACACTGATGGCTCCACCTTTCACCTTTCCATTCTCTTCCAACAGAGTCCATCTCAGCAGTTACTACAACAAACAAGAGATGAGGCTATGGCACACCTAATGTCTGACTTGGCTTATATCTCCGAGTGAGGTAAAAGTTATCTTGTTGTTTTTAACGTTTCAGAATCTCATTTCTTACATCTTTCAACCTGTCAGAATCTTTCACAGGAATATCCTCTAATTTTTGGCAATACCCAACTCAGTCCTGGATCATCTTTGAGCATACATGGAGTTTCGTTCTCTCAGGATTTATCTTGGAACGACCATAATTATTACCTATCTTGTGAAATCTGCTTTACAGAGATTAGGTATGCTAAGTCGACTCCATGTCTTCCTTACCCCTCTGCAGTTGTTGACTTTATACGCGGATTTTAATTGCCCCTGTGTAGAGTACAACTCTCATTTGTGGGGAGGCTCCCCACATGCAGCTCTTCTCAGTAGGGCCGAGTCAAAGGCTTTTCGTCTCTAACTCTCCTCCTCTTACTGGCTCCCTTCAACCTCTGTCTCTTTGCCCCACTGTTGCATCTTTATCTCTTTTCTATTGCAGCTTCAATGGTCACCGCTCCTCTGAATTGTCTATTGCATCCCTTCACCACTGCAGCAGGTACGTAACACCCGTTTAGCAACAAACTCTTATCTCTTTTCTATCCAGCTCTCTAATGCAAGAGTTAACCATTACTCCCAGTTCATCATGTGTGCAACAAGTCACCTCTGGGACTGTTTTCCTCTGTATTTCCTACTGGCCATGATCACCAGTCTTTCAGATGTAGTGTGTCCATGCATCTCGAAATGAAAAGATCTTGAATTTAGTTCTCTGTTATTTTGTTTTTCTTTTTTTCTTGGAGGGAACAATTTGCAGGCATCTAGCTTTTGGTTCTTCTTCCTAGCAATAAAAAAAAAAAAAAGTATCACAGCAGAACCATTTGCATCAGCTATTTCTAATTACAGTATATACGGCATAGGTAGACAGATAGATACATACATGGATAGATAGACAGATAAATGGATAGAGAGAGAGAAAGAGAGATTTTCTTACGATATATATATATATATCATTATCATCAGCTGTTTGAGTATCCACTGCAGGTCCCCTATCCCAACCGAAGTCGGGACGATACAGCCAATGTATCTCTACCAAGTGGCTTAGGCTGTCTGGTAGAGATTGTATGTAGGGTGAGAAGTGGTTGTACAGGTAAGTGTAATTGTAGTGTTCGAGTGACTTTGGATGTGTGTGTAGTCTGTGAACCAAGTGTAATTGGCCCGCGCAAGCCAACTGGGTGCAAGCATACTTTATAGTAAGCGACACTGGTTCAACTATAGCACCCCTTGTGTCCGCCAATGCAGTATGTGGCCGGGTGAACACTCCCAAAGTTTATTACCCTGGCGGGGGGCGAACCCAGGTTCACCCATGTACGAAACGCACACTCTACCGCTGTACTACAGAGGCTCCATATATATATATATATATATATATATATATATATATATATACAGGGTGTAACGCGACGTATGACAAAAACTTACACCAATGATCTATCATGTAATTTTGAGTATATTTTGTTCTATAAACATATGCTCTCTGCGACCCCAGTTCAGTGCCCAGCATTCGGCAGTTTTGTGTAAAAGCTTCGTCTCTTGCATGTGCCATTGAGTGAGAGCTTGGCAGGGCGACGGGAGACGAGTATTATTAGCTTATACTGTACTATACATGAAAATCCCATATCCTATCAGTACACACGAATTTTAAGAAGAAACTTTATGCATTCTATTGATTCTTTAACATCGTCATGCATTCATGCAATTCTTTTGCACAAATCGACTGTAATTAAGGATTAAATTCGAATTTTATGGCTTGCAAGGGAGTAGGGAGGGAGGGAGGACAGGCTGGTGTGTTGTTGCCAGTTATGTAATATTTGGTTTGTAGGATGTTGCTACCAGCATTATCATAACACCCACAGCTCATTCAGTGAAAGAACATTACTGTATTGAGTGACTAGCCTCACTTTAAATCAGGAGTAATATTATTATTCATTACAATTTTTCTGCTGCAAGTAAACGTGGCACCATTTTTTTCATATGATGACGTGAGAACAGTGATACAGGATTGCCAATGTAACGCCTATGCAACTAGACCTATTTTTTGTTTCTACTTGCAGCACTAACATCTGGCAACATGATATCTAGCTACATTCTGGATATTTTTGCCATTTCTAGGTGATATTTTAAAGATTTTATCGTATTTTCTAGCGATGTTTTGCAGTGTTTATTATCTAGCGACATTCTAGCAAGCTTTCAGAACTAAACTAGCGAGATTGATAAGGACTTGGCAACCCTGCGTTCACTGTCATTTGAACGGGAACATTTGCCGGGGAGGCACACACTTCAAATACTGTTCTCCGCGTTCTGTTGTTCACCGGGTTCAGCTTCACATGTTCATGAAACAGCATGCTACATACGTACAGCAATGAAGAATATGCAGATATCGTGAATTTTTTTTTACGGGTTCTGCGATGGTAATGCCAGTGCTGCAGAGAGGAACACAGGTGGAGATACACAAGGGCGCCACGTTTACTTGCAACAGAAAAATTGTGATAAATAATATTCTTCCTGACTTAAAGTGAGGCTAATCTCCCTTTAGAATAACGTTTTTTCACTGAATGAGCTGTGGGTGTTATGATAATGCTGGTAGCAACATCAAACAAACCAAATATTACATAACTGGCAACAACACACCAGCCTGTCCTCCGTCCCTCCCTACTCCCTTGCAAGCCATAAAATTCGAATTTAATCCTTAATTACAGTCGATTTGTGCAAAAGAATTGCATAAATGCATGACTTGATGTTAAAGAATCAATAGACTACGTAAAGTTTCTTCTTAAAATTCGTGTGTACTGATAGGATATGGGATTTTCACGTATAGTACAGTATAAGCTAATAATACTCGTCTCCCGTCGCCCTGCCAAGCTCTCACCCAATGGCACATGCAAGAGACGAAGCTTTTACACAAAACTGCCGAATGCTGGGCACTGAACTGGGGTCGCAGAGAGCATATGTTTATAGAACAAAATATACTCAAAATTACATGGTCGATCATTGGTGTAAGTTTTTGTCATACGTCGCGTTACACCCTGTATATATATATATATATATATATATATATATATATATATATATATATATATATATATATATATATATATATATATATATATATTACAGTATATAATATCATCATCATCACCAGACCTCCTTTACCACCCTAGGGCAGGGTGAGGAGTAGCAATGTCCAGACAGCCCAAATTTGCCCAATCCAATTGGCCACGCTTCCATTCACTCATCATTCAAGTCCCCGGAATCCTCCCTCTATTGGATACGCCAAAAACATTCACCACCTTCTGTAGCTTCACATAAACGTATCTGACAGAGCCAATCCGGACGCTGCCACATTAAAAAGGGATGCCAAATCCCTGATCATGCACTTCTTCTCACAACATTCATCCAGCCAGCTCAATCTCTTGTCAGTTCCCTAGCCTCACCGACTTCCAAACCTCTCTTACTCACACACTCATCCACCGTATCTCTCCACCTTCTTGGCCTACCTCGTCTCCTCCCTCTTTCAAATTCGTTCAGACATACCTTTTTCACCACTCTGTTGTTATCCCTTCTCTCCATATGACCATAAAACCTCAGTACACTCTCTTTAATTCTGGTGTCCACCGACTTCCTCACTACACATCTTTCACGAATCACATTATTTCGTATCTTATCCACCCTCTGTACTCCACATACATTCCTCAGTAGTCCCATCTCCACTGCTCTTACTCTTGACGTTTCATTTTCATGCCACACCATAGTCTCACATCCATATGTTAATACTGGCACTAACACCCCATGTAAGCCTCGTGCAGCTGCAACACTCAAGCCTCTGTTTCTTGTCAAGGCCTTCACTGCACCAGCTACTTTTCTTCCTTGTGTCACTCTACTTTCCATTTCTTTTGCACATTTTCCTCTCTTTTCTAACACCGTTCCCAGGTATATGAACTCTCTCACCAATTCCAGTCTCTCTCCATTCACTGTAACATAGCACTGGGAGTCACCTTCTCTTTCAATAACCATCACTTTACTCTTTTCTACATTTACTCTCAAGGCACGATGCTCATAGACATCAGCAAAACTCTGCATTGGCCTACCAAGTTCTTGTCTGGTATTTGCATGTAGTACTGCATCGTCAGCATACAACAAATCTGAGATATTCCATCCATCACCATTCAATACCAACGCCATCCCCTTCTCCATTACTCGCGTTTTTACTTCCCTCATCACTCCATCCATACATATATTGAACAACCATGAGGTCATCACACAACCTTGTCGCACGCCCACACCGATTGTGAACCATTCACATACGTGCCCATTAACCCATACCATGCTTTACTACTCTTGACCGCACATAGCAGCTTACCATCTACATCGTACATGCGCAAAACTCTCCACAATCCTTCTCTGTCCACTTTGTCATATGCTTTTTCCAGATCCATGAATGCCATAAACACCTTATGGTCCTTCTCACAGGCCTTCTCTGCTATCTCTCGCTGCAAATATTTGATCCACACATCCCCTACCACCCCTAAAGCCATCCTGTTCATCACTCACTAGGACTTCTGATATCTCTCTTACTTTATATTAATTCTTTCATATACCTTCCCTGCCATAGTCAATAAACTTATGCCACGATATTTCTTGCACTCACTTCGCTCACCGTTATTTTTGTACAGAGGTACAATCACAGTCTTTTTCCATTCTGCTGGCAGTTTCACTCATCCATGCCTTCTTACGTACTCCAACAATCACTTCATTCCATTCTCTCCTCTACACTTAATCATCTCTGCATGCACCTCATCAACCCCATCTGCTTTCCCATTTTTCAGCCGTTTCACAGCACTCTTCACCTGTGCGAATGTCACGTCTCCTGGCACTGCATTCCTTCTCTGCACACCCCCAAAACCAATCATGTTTACAGCCGCCCTGTTCTCTCCATTCCCATTCATCAAGCTTTCAAAATATTCTTTCCATCAGGTCCTTACTTCATCCTCATGGGTTAATAATCTACCACCTACATCCTTCACACCATTACATGTCTTTCCGCTTTCATTTCTACATTTCCGCACCTCTCTCTGGAAAAACTTCGTATTTTCAGAGTAGTTTGCAGTCATTTTTCGCCCTAGATCATCATTTACCTCCTTCTTTTTCCTCGTCTCTAGTCTCTTTACGTGCTTCTTGCTCTCAATATATTGTTCTTATTTCAACTGAACCCCCTGTCCTATAACCACTTTAGCCACTTCTTCTTTTCCTCCACTGCTCTCTTAACCTCATTATCCCACCATGCCGTACATTTCTTCTTTGTTATTACTCTTGCCACACCACACACCGCTTTAGCATTCCTAACTAAGCAATCCCTATATGCGTTCCACAGGCTGTCCAGATCCATCTCATTCCAATTCACTGATTCTAACTCCCCCTCTACTTTGGTCCTGTATTCATCTGCCATATCTTTGATCCCCAGCTTCTCAACTTTCAGTCTTTCGCCCTGACTGCACCTCTCTCTCCTGGTCCACCTCACTCCTCTCAGCTTGATCTTGCATACCACAGTCATATGATCTGACAAACCTCCACATCGTCCTCGCACGGCTCTCGTTCAGCAACCATTCCCAGCATTGACCTCTCTACGAGCACGTAATCAATTAGGCTTCTTTTTGCACGATTCCCGTTCCCTCTATGCCATGTATATTTATGTGCATCTTTGTGTTTGAAATATGATTTACAAATGCAGAACCTCCTCTCCTGACACATATCCTTCAGTTGCTTCCCATTATTGTTTTCTCCTGGTACTCCATTACAACCCATTATGTTATCCTCAGGACCAGTGCCTACTCTTCCATTCAATTCCACCATTACGATCATCTTGTAGCTCTTGGGCATTTCTCCCACTACTTCATACAACTCATCCCAAAACTTGTCTTTCTCTCTCTCTCTCACTCCCATCCTCACACAGTGCAGCTGTTACAGTTATCGCCACTTTCACCTTCTCAAACTTGAACTTGACACATTTGTCGTCTCTCATTCCACTCTGCCACGCATCATTCATTAACAAAGCAACTCCTTCCTTGCAACTTCCTCTCCCATTCATGCCAGATGTTACACATTTCACACCCTCCCACTCCTCCGCCTCACACCTTTTCATCTTTGTTTTACACAATGCCATCACGGCATATCTCGCACTCCTGAACACATTCACCACTTCCACCCTCTTGCTCTCCTCACTCACACCTCTCACATTCCACATGGCCATGCGAATCTATCCATTTGGTTGGGGCCCTGGGCAGGTATTGGGCCCTCCGAGGCTCTCTGAAACAACTGCCATGATTAAGTGATTTTGGATAGAGGAATCTGGGGGATACTTAACCCCGCCAAAAACCCCGATAATATGGTTACCACCTAGCGTAGTAAATGGGTTCTTGGGTAGAAAAAACCATTTGGCTTGTCACTCAGTGCAAAGATCATACAGCATCTCTACACTGAGTGAGTGGATAGACAGATAGATAGAGAGTGGATAGATAGACAGACAGATAGAGATGTTACCCAAAGTTCCCGAAATTTGACTAAAGAAGAAAAAAAAAAACTTACTTAGTCCTAATCACCACCATCACCTTGAAAGTACAGTAGTCTCCTTGGGGTTGCTGACATCGATCTTGGAGCTTCTCCCACAACAGCAACGAGTTCTGGAAAATCCTTGAGCATCAGCTTGTTCACGACCTTCTGCGATTTTCACCTAGATCTCCTTAATGGTGTCATATCTTACAGGCGTATTTTTAAAAACAATCCCTTTCCTAAACTTTTCCTTCCCGTCGAAGGAGTTTTGATTTCCGTTGGTATCCGAAAAGATTCCCTTGGAAGGGAAGGGAAGGGAAAATGTTCAGGTTTGTTGTCCTGTTAAGCTTAAACGACCCATCTTGCTGTATTTTGTTATGATAGGACATTAGATTTGTAAACTAATACATCAAAACACGCATATCTCGTGCTGGATAATGAAAGCACAACACATTTGAGATGTAGGAGGTCGCCACCACAATACTGTTGGTCTGTATTCAGTCATAAATGCCATTCTGGCCAACACCACAGCGGTGTTCACTCCTCAAGACAATATTTTTGATAATGAATTATATTCGAGGAATAGTATTATCTTTAATGTTGTTATTTGTAAATGTAAGAATCACTTGTTAACGTCCATCTCATGTACGGGAAGATGGGGTAAGACGGACCAGTGGGATGAGATGGACCTGAGATGAACCCCCCCCCTTTAAAACCGAGCAGGATGGGCGGGGTTCAGTTATTTGTCACTAGATGTCCTCCGTGTCACCAAACAGATGCACAATTGTTAGCAGCATCCATGCCTAGTTGCCTGTGTGTTCAAGAAAGTATGTTGTCTTATTTTGTGGTGCTGATTTCATTTGCACAGGGTAAGAAATTGGATTTTCCGTACTGAAATATTAGTTGTAATGACTTACTGCTTACGCTGGATATGCCCATGATGTGTGTGTTTAAACATGTGCCATAAACTGGTATACAAAATTTGGATGTTTTGGTAATTGTTTAGCAAATGAATTTTAGTTCTGAGGGTAAGACAAACCCTTAACATTTTCTTCTCTCTTTCTCTATAGATGTCCCAGAAATATGTGCGAATCAGTCGTAGAGGAGAATGGAATGAGGCAGCTATGGAAAGTGCAATAGCTGCAGTTAAGGCAAACAAGATTGGTTTGAAAAAAAGCCTCAAAGGAATTCAACGTGCCCAAGACTACACTTGGTTGCCATGTCAGAGACGAATAAGGTGGCAACTGGTTCTACAAAGGTGAGATACTGCCTAGCACATGTCAAACAAAGTTCAGTTTCCTATCTAGCACTCCCTGAAATGATTTACGCATTGTTTTCCAGTAAAACTTTAACCCGCCCCGTCCCGTCGACGTATGGGTACGTTGCAACGATTTGCATTTGCCAGTCCCGGCGACGTACAAGTACATCGTGCAATTGCAAGGTCCCTAATTTGCACAATTTTCAATTTTCGCATGTGATTTTTCGTATGTATACACGGGACAGCTTCCTCTATTCCTCTACAAGATGCCAAGCAGGGACAATGCCTTACACCGCATAACCTCCCCCCTCCCCCCCTGACGCCATTGTCTCGGCAATTCACCTGTTACCAGTGACCTGGCTAGTAAAGATATTCAGGGCCAGAGTGATTCCCCAATCGATGACAATGTGGAGGACAATGTTTACATAGCATTAGAAGAAGAAACAGCCAGAAATAATGATTAGGTAATGTGGCAAAAAAAGGTCAGGTATGGTGATTAGTTAGTGAGTGAAACAATGCTTATAATGCCTTTATTACTGCTTGAAAACCAATATACTCTCATACTACATATACATTTGTACCAAGTAAATAAATAAATACCGTTTATGAGTGGATAAAATAGTTACCCTCCCATAGAACTCGTTTTCTTTGGTGCCAGCATGTTAGAAAACCCAGTCAGGTAAGGAGGAACTCCTACCTGGAATGAGTATTTTAAACCTCAGGTGAGCGATTTCTCTATGAATTTTCGATGTTTCTCACCAAAAGCGAAGGTTTTAGCAAAAAAAAATTTTTTCGAAAATACCTCGGGACTGGGGGATGTCGGAGGTGCGGAAAACCTCGGGACGTGACGGGTTAAGTCTTAAAAGCTTGCTACTTATTGTCCTGCTATATTTTACCTTTAGGCCTATTATTTTTTTACATCTAATAAATAGTGTCTACCTTATTTTCATGTTATGCATTTTATATATAATTGGCCTATATTATGATGAGAAAAGAAATAAATATTTATTAATAATTATTTTTCAGATGCATTGCGCTATCAGAACTGTATTCAGTGCTGCACAAGAAGCAGAGTTGATAACTCACATTTTGTCGATGGAGGCTCAATTTTCAGACTGACTACATGGGACCTTCGTTACATTGCCTTCCATGCAGCGGAAAGAAATAATGTGGACCACAAATCAGAACGGTTAGATCTGGCTACAAATTAAGTTTCTTCATATCATGCTCAGTTTACAGACTAATAGGCTACAACTGGAGTTTGTATTTCTACAGCCTATAGCACTTAATTCTTTATTTCTTTATGCCAGGTTGGACTTGCGGGTAAAGACTGGTTATTGGACCTCCAACGTCGCCAGCCACAACTTGCAAGTCGAATCCCAGAACCAACTTCTGCTGCAAGAACAAGATGCTTCAATCAGATGAACGTTGGCAAATTCTTTGACATTTTATCTTCGGTGCAAGCAGACCAGTACTTTCCTCCACACAAGATATTTAATGTCGATAAGCCAGGTGTTACAACGGAGCAGACAAAGCTCACAAGAATCCTCAGTCTGTGGGGGGGGAGGGGTAAATAGATTGGCATATTGACTTCTGCAGAAAGAGGAATTCTAGTCACAGCAGTTTGCTGTACATCTGCTGGGGGCCAGTTTGTTCCGCCCTTCCTCATCTTTCCAAGAGTTCGGATGAAGCAAGAACTGAATGTGCATACCACCTATCTGGGTGGATGCAGCTTTCCATTCTTACTGAATGGTTTCGGCACTTTCTAAGTCACACCAAGCCATGGAGAGACGATCCAGTATTATTGATTATGGATGGACACGAAGATTATTGATGTGATAAATCTTGCCAGGGAAAATCATGTCACGACTGTCATTCTGCCACCACACTGTAGTCACTGAATGCAGCCATTGGATGTTTCCTTCATGAAACCACTGAATGCCTACTATGTGAAGGCTATTGAGACATTCCTCAGAAACAAACCCGGAAGGCAGGTGCCCATCTACAAACTAAGTGCATTGTTCAGAGAGACTTATCTACAGGCTGCTGTTCCAAACAGCCATCAATGGCTTTAGAAAAACCGGAATTTGTCCACTGAATAGCCAGATTTTTTGTGAAGCTGATTTTTTACCTACCTGCCCGACAGATGTTCCATTAAATGGTGAAGAGGAAGAGGAAGATCCGGATGACCCAGTTGCCCCACCAATCATGACCATGGTGGGTGAGCCTGACCTGCAAGGGGCTGCCGAGCTGGAAAATCCAACTGTGGTGCCTGGGCCTGTAACACCGGAAGTGGCTCGGAGGCTGTTTAACCATGGTAGTTTATCCCAGGACATAATTCCCTTCCAAAGGTGGCCAACATTGTACGAAAGAAGGCACTCAGGCCCTAAGGGCGAGCTCTTGTTTTGACAGGATCCCCATGCAAGACAGAGTTAGAGTCAGAAATTCACAAGAAAAAAGGAAAAGAACTGGCACTTGCACAGAAACGACAAGAGAGAGAGAATGTAACAAGAAAGACAAACTAGCAACAACAACAACAACAACAAAAAACTAACAAAAAAAAAAAAGACAAAAGAAAAAAAACAAAGCAAGCGAAAGCTGGGCCATCCTGGACTCATGACAGCAACAGTGAGGATGGAGACTCAACCATGTGCATGTATTGCAATGGCATGTTTGGTAATTCTGTGCGATGGGAAGGTTGGGTTTGTTGTGCCATATGCGAGGGATGGGCAAATGAGGAATGTGCAGAGATAGAGGACGATGAGGAAGAGGTTTTTGTGTGTGAGTTGTGTCAGTAAGGAGTAGCAGTAGGTAGAAATGAAATTAGTTGCAGGCCCAAAACAACTGGCAAGCAAAGTGAGCGCCTTAAGGGTTCAGCTAGTGAGAAAACCACAGGTATGTGTAGATCATGTAGCAGGGAGATCAAAGGAGATTACAGTGCTTTGCAGTGCGAGGTATGTCAAAAATGGTGTCATGCTAATTGTGAGGGCATCCTGCTCCATGTATATAAATTCTTGATTGAGGAAAAAGCAGAACAGCTGCACTGGAACTGCAGCTACTGTAAGGAGGGGTGTGAGCAAATATTCCACATGGTGGTCAACATGGGGAGACAATACAGTGAAATGACTAGGAGGCAGCAGCAGTTTGAGTGAGACGGACAAGGTGGCAGCTCTATAACTTTCCATACAGGAGAATCTTTCTAGGGAAATAGAGGTTGCTGTTTCTAACGTAATAGATCACTCACTGCCAAAGGCCACTAAAATGATGAAGGATGAATTGGCTAAGGAGGGATATAACCAGGGGATCATAGGCCTAGTTTAACAAAATAATGCAGGTGAGAACAGTGGGATGGGTGTTGTAGGAGGTCATGAAGTAATTGTGGACAAAAAAAAAAAAAAAAAAAAGCGAGCGAGCGAGAAAGAGAGAGAGAGAGAGAGAGAGAGAGACGGGATGAGGAAAGCCGTAAAATGAATCTGGTCATATTTAAGGCTGAGGAGATGAAACGTGTGGACAGAACAGAACAAGTTGAGACAGATGAAAGATATGTGAATGAATTAAACTCAAGACTGTTATATATCTCAGATGTTACACCAGCTAATGTAATATCAGCAACGCGTCTAGGAAAGAAGGAAGATGATATAAATAGGCCACTGTTAGTAAAGTTGGACTCTGAGGCCACCAAGTACAAATTTATGAGCAGATTGAGTTTGCTTGCAAATGCTGCTGATAAATTAGCTGGAATTTCGATTGACCATAACTATACCCTAAACCAGAGGAAAAACAGGCAGGCATTACTGGAGGAAGCGAAACGGAAAGAGAGAGAGAGAGGACCAGTCAGGAAAGTATATATACAGAGTGAGAGGTACACCAAACAACCTCTGGATAAGAAAGATTCAGAAAAAATAGTAAGTGCATCACATCCAAATCAAGATAAGTTAGAGATGACAGGGAGCAGAAATTTAGCTAGTTGCAGTGTGAAGAAAGAGCAAAATGTACTCAGAGTGTGGTATGCCAATCCAGATTCACTACTAAATAAAATGGAGGAATTAAGATTGAGAGTTCGCTGTGCAGAGAGTAAACTTATGGTTATTCTTGTGGTTGAGATATACCCCAAATCTACTAGATATGTCCCGACTCCTGCAGAATATAAAATTCCGGGGTATGAGTTATATATGTCAAACTGCAGTAGCTCAAAAAGGAGGGTGGCAATAAATACTGCGGCTTCCCTATTGGCAAGAGAGATAAAAGTCAGCACAGACTTTGAGGAAATGCTGTGGATTAAATTGAAAATGCGAAATGATAAGAACAGAATTACAGGCTGTGTGTGACAACAATAAGAACCTGAGGAAGCTACTGACCGAAATAGAGGAAAATAGGACTGCAGCTATTCTGATGGTCGGGGATTTTAATTATCCTGGAATATTGGACAAATTGGACAGTCAAAGGTAGTACGAATTCAGAGAAATTTAAGTTTGTTGAGGCATTACGCGATGCAAACTTATATCAGCACGTGGAGCAGGAAACTGGTGATAGGGGATTAGATGTACCACACATACTAGACTTGATAATCACTAGGTAACAGCATATGGTTTCTGACGTCGAACATGTCGCTCCACTGGGTAAGAGTGATCAATGCTTGCTAATGTTTAACCTACATTGCAGGGAGAGAAAATAATAAAAAATAGGAGGAGATATCTTTACGACACAGGAAATTATGGGGAAATTCGGCCCTTATTAGACAGGGATTGGAGCAAAGAATAGGAAAATCTCGATGCAGAAGCACAACGGGAGAAAACTGAGAATTTACTGAAGTATGCACGGAAACAGTATGTGCCTATTCGAATAGTAGGACAGGGATGTGATGGACGGTACAAGGAGAAACTGGATGATGAAACATATCTCAAGGTTAAGAAAAAAACATGAAGCATGGCAAAGGTGTATCAAGACCAGGGAGCTGGGAGAGTACAAGGAATATACCAAACTTAGAAATCAGGTAAGACGAAGGACGTGGGCCCAACAGAAGGAGCGTGAAAAAGAGATAGCAAGACATGTTAGGGATCGCTCAAAACATCTTTGGAGGTTCGTCACAGAACGTATGAAGGTATCAACAGGAGTAGCAGATTTGAAAAGAACAGGACAGGATGGGGCTATAACAAATTCGGATAAGGAAAAAGCTCAGGTTTTGGATAACTATTTTGGTAGTGTTTGCACAACCGAACCTGTGGGGACTATACCAGAGTTTGGAGGCAAGATGTGGTACAAATCACTTGAGAACATAAAAATCACACCTGAGGTAGTCAGGAGGAAACTGGAGAACATGCGGACGGATAAATCGTAGGAACCGGACGATATACACCCGAGATTGTTGAATGAATTAAGCAGAGAGCTAAGTGTGCCCTTGGCTATATTATTTAACAATTCACTCAACAGTAGTAAGATACCTGACATTTGGCGACAGGCTAATGTAACAGCAATATACAAAAAAAAGTAGTCGACAAGACCCGCATAATTATTGGCCCGTTAGTTTAACGTCAGTTGTGTGTAAAATACTTGAATCAATTATTAGAGATGAAGTTGTACAGCATATGTTGGAAAATGAGCTCTTTAGTATAACCAATACGGATTTATGAAAGGTAGGTCAACCACACTGCAGCTGCTTAGAGTGATGGACATGTGGACGAAAGCCCACCAACATTTACTGGTAAAGTAAGAGGGTATGGAATCAGCGGGAAGATCCTGAAATGGGTTGAGATGTATTTAAAAAGGCAGGACACGGCGGGTAGGAGTAGGAGGAGAGTACTCGGATTGGGTGGAGGTAACTAGTGGCGTGCCTCAGGGAAGTGTACTTGGTCCAACTCTGTTTCTGATTTACATAAATGACCTCCCTGACGAAATCACTTCTCCAGTGTTCATGTTCGCGGATGACACAAAGTGGAATCGGGAGATAGACTCAGATGGTGATCAGAAAGTAATACAAGAGGATATAAATAAATTGTTAACGTGGTCAGACAAGTGGCATTTAAAACTTCATCCAGACAGATGTTGTACAATGACAGTCTCGAGACGGGAAACTAAGGATCCAAGGATTAATACTATGCAAAGTGTGGATGCTTGCAGGAATGATTATGTAGATGTGAGAGGGGGTGACTCAGAGAAAGACTTGGGAATAACAGTTGATAAAAATTTAAAATTTGAGGAGCATATTCAGCAGAAGGTCAACAAAGCCAACCAAATGATGGGCTATTAGGACCTTTGTAAATTTGGATCACGTGTCATTCAAGTACTTGTCCCCTGCTCTAGTCAGAAACCACCTGGAATATGGTAATTCAGTTTAATCACCAGACAGAAGGAAAGATATTATTTCAATGGAAAACGTTCAGAGGAGGGCAACCAAAATGCTACCTGGATTAAGATATTTGTCATACAAGGAATGCCTGCAAAAACCTGAGCTACCTACACTAGTATATAGGAGACTTAGGAGAGATATGGTTAAGTATTCAAAATCGTCACCGAAAGTACATATTAGAGCGGATGGAATTACAAGAGGACATTCATATAAGATGAAGAAAATAAGGAGCACTCCCAAAATTAAACAAAATTATTTTACTGCGTGTGTGGTGAATGTATGGAGTAGTCTGCCAGAACAGGTCGTAGGTGCTTCAACTTTTGGGCACATTCAAGGCTAGACTAGCTAGATACTGGGCAAGGCAGGAGGTAGTTTTTTAATTTGAGGCAGACTTGAGGTTATGCCGGCCAGACATCGAACAACGCGAGTACGGTACGTGGATTGTTTATGGAGATCTGGACATAGAGGCCTCTGGCCTGTGTCCAGGATCTATCTGATATCTGTTATCTGATATCATCACAACCTTTGGAAACCCTCCAAATTCAATAAATGTGGTTTCCAGACTCTCTTTTTTGTTAAGTGGTTCATCTTACCCCACCTTCCCCTACTCACATGGTGGCGCTCACTTGTCTTTTTACAACTGGAAGACATGAGCCAAACCACTTGTGTGACCTTGATGACAGATTTTCCTTTTCCGGGCAAATTAACAAGCAGAATATATCCTGAAAAAAATCCCCGTGTGACCCTGGCCATAATGTATAAGATTTGTCAGTGTCAGATCATATAAGACTGGATGAATATCAGAGGTAGTAAGTCGTCTGCTCCGTTCATGTCTGGCTAAACATCTCGCCGACATGGGCAACACTTTTAATGAGATACAAATAGCACTTTAAAAATCCTTCCCTCGATATTTTAAATATATTTAAGACAATAAACTACAAAAGAATGCACAAAAACTGCAATGGGATTTTTGAAGAGATGG
The DNA here is from genome assembly GCF_032717465.1 of Coenobita brevimanus. Lineage (NCBI taxonomy): Eukaryota > Metazoa > Arthropoda > Malacostraca > Decapoda > Coenobitidae > Coenobita > Coenobita brevimanus. The sequence continues at coordinate 31,674,711 of NC_137047.1, read as the reverse complement.
GTCAAATGATTCTGTCAAGTTCCAATAATTTTGGCTGCTCGAAGGGAAGACCTTGCCCTTCGAGGAGCTCAGAAAGAGAAGGATTTTTTTTAAGAATACCAGTTCAGCGAAGGCTTACATTCCCATGCATCTAAAAGGGAAGGAAAAATTTAAGAATACAGGCAGTATTCCTTTCAGCTGGATTTTCAATTTTGGAAAGAGAAAAAACCACAGGGAGCCAAATCTGGTGAATACAGGGGGCGGGGGATAACCACCATGTTTTTTTAATGCCAAACACTACTGAAAAACAGGAGCTGTGTGAGTGAGTGCATAGTCATGGTGAAGCACCCATTTGTTTGTGCACCACTTGTCTGGACGTTTTTGCTTCACGTTGCCAGGCAAATTGCGTTGGCAAGTTCCACACAAAAGGCTAATAATATCGCAAACGTCATGAATTATCCTCCTGCGATTTTTGAGTATGGTTGCACGAACTTTGGCCACATTATCAGGAGTTGAGCTGATGGAAGGGCGACCAGAACGTGCACCATTATCTGTTGATGCTCGTCCGTTTTTAAAACGCTTAAATCAGTTATAGGTTTGTGTAACCCCCAAAGCATTGTCATCAAATGCTTGTTTTGACATTTTATGAGTTTCTGCCACGTTCTTCTCAAATTTCTCACAAAACTTGATGCACACGCAATGATTTATCTTGCTCTCGTGTTCCTGAACTTCATTCTTCTGAATTCTCTACTCTCTGGCTTCGGCTTTCTCGTCATTCTCTGACTAAATACTGTATATCTGCACTGTTTACTTATCTCCTAATTCTACTGACTATCAAAAATTTTTGACTATCTTACTTCTACAATGGAACACATTCTATCCATTTCTCCCTTCTCTGAAATCACCATTCTAGGAGATTTCAATGTTCACCACCACCTTTGGCTCTCCTCTTTCACTGATCCACCTGGTGAACAAGCCGACATCTTTTCTATCCTTATTGACTTAGAGCAGCTTGTACAGCACCCTACCCATATACCTGACAGCCTTGGAGAGAGCTCCAACATATTTGACCTCTTCCTTACGACTAATCCTTCTGCTTACACTCTCTCCATTGGGCTCCTCCAACCACAACCTTCATACCTTGACCTGTCCTATTGCTCTGGTACGGCCTGTGGACCCTCCAAAAAAACGTCGACCATGGCACTATGGTGCTGCGGATTGGGAGGCCCTCAGGCAGTACTTCTTTGATTTTCCCTGGAATGATTATTGCTTCCATGGCCGGGAGCCATCTGATTGTGCATTGCACATTACAGAGGTTATTCTCCTGGGCATGGAAGCATACATTCCCTTCTCATATCCTTTGACTAATGCAAGAAAGCCTTGGGTTAATCACGCTTGTTCTAATGCTGTCCGCAATACGCAACAAGGAGAGGGCCTATAAAAGGTACCGGAGCCAACCCACCCCTGAATCACATATTTTTTACGTTTCTGCCCAGAATCGTGCTAAGTCTGTTCTTTGTTCTGCTAAAAATAAGTTCATCCATACTAAATGCTCTCAGCTCTCCGACTCGAATTCTTCCCGCTCCTTCTGGCACCTTGCTAAAAACCTTTCTAACAACTTTACCTCATCATCCTTCCATCCTCTTTTCTACTGTGATGGTTCTGTAGCTCTTTCTTTTACTGATAAAGCAGATCTCTTCACTCAGACTTACTCCTCCAGTTCCACCTTAGACGATTCCGGTGCTGTTCTTCCATCACTTACCCCCTCTCACTTCCTCATCGCTGACATTAAAATTTCTTCAGCTAATGTATTTTCTGCCATCACAGGCCTCAAAACTAACAAGGCATATGGGCCTGATCGAGTCCCTCCTGTTGTCCTCAAGAACTGTGCTTCTGTGCTTACACCTTGCCTAGGTAAACTCTTTCGCCTTTGTCTGTCAACCTGTACCTTTCCTTCTTGCTGAAAGTTTGCTCTCATTCAGCCAGTCCCAAAGAAAAGTGACCATTCCCAAACCTCTAATTATCATCCAATTGCTTTCAAAAGTTTTTGAGTCAATTCTTAATAGAAAAATTTGAATGCATCATTCTTATCACAACCTTCTTTCTGATCGTCAGTATGGGTTCCGTCATGGACGCTCCACTGGCAATCTACTCACCTACCTTTCAGACTCCTGGTCATCCTCCTTTCGGGACTTTGGGGAAAGCTTTGCCATTGCACTTGACATCTCAAAGGTTTTCGATCGAGTCTGGCATAAATCATTAATTTCCAAACTGCAATCCTATGGTTTCTATCCTTCTATCTGTGCCTTCATCTATAACTTCCTTTCTGGTTGTTCTATTGCCGCTGTTGTAGACGGCCATCGTTCTTCTCCTAGATCTATTAACAGTCGTAGTCCTCAGGGCTCTGTCCTATCACCAACTCTCTTCCTTTTATTCATCATTGACCTTCTAAGCTTTACTTTTAACCCTATCCACTCATATGCTGATGACTCCACCCTTCACCTTTCCATTCAGTTCCTGCAGTGTCCATCTCAGCAGTTACTTCAACAAACAAGGGATGAGGCTATGGCACACCTAATGTCTGACTTGGCTCATATCTCTGACTGGGGTAAAAATAATCTTGTTTTTAATATCACAGACTCGGTTCTTACACCTATCAACCCGACAAAATCTTCCACAGGTGTATTCACTAATGTTTCATAATATTCAGCTTAATCCTGCATCATCCTTGAACATGCCTGGGGTTTCATTTACTCGGGACTTATCTCGGAAAGATCATATTACATCTCTTGTAAAATCTGCTTGCAAGAGATTAGATGCGCTAAGCCGACTCTGTTCCTTCCTTACCCCTGCACAATTGTTGACTCTATACACGGGTTTTGTCCGCCCCTGTGTAGAGTGCAACTCTCATGTGTAGGAGGGCTCCCCACATACAGCTCTTCTCAATAGGGTGGAGTCGGGGGCTTTTTGTCTCATTAACTCTCCTTCTCTTACTGGCTCCCTTCAATCTCTGTCTCTTCGCCACACTGTTGCATCTTTATCTCTTTTCAATCGCAGCTTCAATGGTCACTGCTCCTCTGACCTGTCTGCTTGCATCCCTCCACCACTACGACAGGCACGTGGCGCCTCTCTGACAGCAGACTCTCATCCATTTTCTGTCCAACTGTCTAGTGCAAAACTTGACCGTTGCTCCTAGTCGTTCATTTGTGCGACAGGTCAACTCTGGAACTGTCTCCCTCTGTCTGTATTTCCTACTAGCTATGATCTCCAGTCTTTCAAACGCAGTGTCCAGGCATCTTGAAATGACCGGATCTTGAATTTGGCTCTCTCTTGTATTTTGTTCTTCTCTTGGAAGGAACAGTTATTGCGGGTTCATGGCCTTTGGTTCCTTCTTCCTAGCATTAAAAAAAAAATTCTCATGGGCATGGAAGCATACATTCCCTTCTCATATCCTTTGACTAATGCAAGAAAGCCTTGGTTTAATCACGCTTGTTCTAATGCTGTCCGCAGAAAGAACAGGGCTTATAAAAGGTACTGGAGCCAACCCACCCCTGAATCACATCTTGTTTATGTTCCTGCCCGGAATTGTGCTAAGTCTGTTCTTCGCTCTGCTAAAAATAATTTCATCCATACTAAATGCTCTCAACTCTCCAACTTGAATTCTTCCCACTCCTTCTGGTAGCTTGCCAAAAACCTTCCTAACATCTTTACCTTATCATCTTCCCTCCTCTTTTCTATTCTGATGGCTTTGTAGCTATTTCTTCTACTGATAATGCAGATCTCTTTGCTCAGACTTTCTCCACCAATTCCACATTAGACGATTCCGGTGCTGTTCCTCCATCATTTCCCCCCTCTGACTTCGTCGTCGCTGACATTAAAATTTCTTCAGCTGATGTATTTTCTGCCATCACTGACCTTAATACTAACAAGGCATATGGGCCTGATCGAGTCTCTCCTGTTGTCCTCAAGAACTGTGCTTCTGTGCTTACACCTTGCCTAGGTAAACTCTTTCGCCTTTGTCTGTCAACTTGTACCTTTCCTTCTTGCTGGAAGTTTGCTCTCATTCAGCCAATCTCAAAGAAGGGTGACCATTCCCAACCCTCTAACTATCGTCCAATTGCTATTCTGTCTCATAAGTTTTCGCATCAGCTCTTAACAGAAAAATTTTAAAGCATCTTTCCTATCACAACCTTCTTTCTGATCGTCAGTATGGATTCCGTTGGGGACGCTCTACTGGCGACCTTCTCACCTACCTTCCAGACTCCTGGTCATCCTCCTTTCAGGACTTTGGCGGAAGCTTTGCCATTGCACTTGACATCTCAAAGGTTTTCGACCGGGTCTGGCATAAGTCATTAATTTCCAAACTGCAATCTTACGGTTTCTATCCTTCTATCTGTGCCTTCATATACAGCTTCATTTCTGGTCGTTCTATAGCTGCTGTTGTAGACGGCCATCGTTCTTCTAGATCTATCAACAATGGTGTTCCTCAGGGCACTGTCCTATCACCAACTCTCTTCCTTTTATTCATCAGTGACCTTCTAAGCTGAACATTTAACCCTATCCCCTTATACGCTGATGACTCCACCCTTCACCTTTCGATTCGGTTCCCACAACATCCATCTCAGCAGTTACTTCAACAAACAAGGGATGAGGCTATGGCACACCTAATGTCTGACTTGGCTTGTATCTCTGACTGGGGTAAAAATATTCTTGTTCTTTTAATGCATCAAAAACTCAGTTTTTACACCTATCAACCTGACACAATCTTCCACAGGAGTACCCAGTAATGTTTAACAATATCCAGCTCAATCTTGCATCATCCTTGAACATGCTTGAGGTTTCATTCACTTGGGACTTATTTTGGAAAGATCATATTACATCTCTTGTAAAATCTGCTTCAAAGAGATTAGGTGTGCTAAGCCAACTCCGTACCTACTTTACCCCCGCACAGTTGTTGACTTTATAACGGGTTTTATTTGCCCCTGTGTATAGTACAGCTCTCATGTGTGGGGAGGCTCCCCACATACAGCTCTTCTCAATAGGGTGGAGTCAAAGGCTTTTCGTCTCATCAACTCTCCTCCTCTTACTGGCTCTTTTCAACTTTTGTCTCTTCGCTGCACTGTTGCATCCTTATCTCTCTTCTATCTCTACTTCAATGGTCACTGCTCCGGTGAACTGTCTGCTTGCATCCCTCCACCTCTACAACAGATGCGTAGCACCTGTCCAGCAACAAACTCTCAACCCTTTTCTGTCCAACTCTCTAATGCAAGAGTTAACCATTACTCCCAGTCCTTCATTTATGCAACAGGTAAACTGTGGAACTGTCTCCCTCTGTCTGTATTTCTACTTCATATGATCTCCGGTATTTCAAACGCAGTGTGCCCAGGCATCTGGAAATAAACGAATCGTGAATTTGGCTCTCTTTTGTATTGTTTTTGTGTTTTTCTTGGAAGGAACAGTTTGCGGGCACTTGTCCTTCGGTTCCTTCTTTCTGTGTGTGTGTGTGTGTGTGTGTGTGTGTGTGTATATATATATATATATATATATATATATATATATATATATATATATATATATATATATAAAACCCACTGGATCCCAGAGCTCCTGGGCGAGGTATTTTGCTAGGAGGATACTGAGCGTACCGCCCTCCGCCTATCGGCTCATAGTCGCGAAGCTCATAGGTTCCTACCCGGGGTTCCCTGTTTTATTAACTTTTGAAAATTCCCAGTCCTGTCCTATATTGAGGACACTGTGCTCCAATGATATATATATATATATATATATATATATATATATATATATATATATATATATATATATATATATATATATATATATATACTTTGTTACGGAACAGAGAAAGATAATGTACACACCAAGTGAGAATACTAAAAATCACTACTGTCCCGTAAAGTTCCAGGTTCAAAACAAAAGAGTTAGGTAAAATTACAAGTTAAAGTTTAATGCTCAAACTAACAACAAAACATTCAGGACTCATAAGGATAATATAATGGCAAAAAACAGGTTAAATATATGGTTAACTGCAATAGCCTCTATTAACACGAAATCAGCAAGAGTAAATTTATCTAAGTCAGCCCTGATAAAATGATAAACCGGATAATAAGCAGTGAATGCAAGATATATTATTACAGATACAAAATATTATCAAAAATGACTGACATAAAAACACATGAATCACAAAACCTTACTATGCCCAAGAATTAACACCTTACGCTACACAGTACAAGAAAAAATGCAATAACAGTTATACTCAAATTACACAGCTGCTAGATGGTTGGAGACTTCCTGAGCACTCACAATAATAACAACTGTACAGGGGAGGACAGAGATGTGAACAAAATGAGAGGTAGATCTAAGTGGCAATTAATGCAGAGACTGAGCTCATTATATAGGGGCCGGCAGAGCTTGATACAACTTGTAAGAAGGACGCGCAAATGAAGCCATAGGGGACAAAGAGTTGACAATCCTGCTCTGAACAACAGAAAGAAAGACTTACTGTACAATAAGGGAGGAGAGGGGGAGTGAGGTAAAACACGCTCGTGATCAAACATGCAGCATACTGTACGTTAGAATTACACAAAGGATGATGAAATCATAGGCTATGTAACACCTCCCCACAAAGAAAAAGAAATTTACAAAGGAAATTTCTTATTACTCTAAAACAATCTGTCTAAAGTCTAGATAAGCAATCTGCAATAACATTTTCTTTCCCCTTGACATGTTGTATGTCTAATGAATACTCCTGAAAAAGTAGACTCCATCTTGTCAATCTCTGATTTTTATCTTTAAACTTACTAAGGAATTTCAGTGGGTTATGATCGGTATAAATGACTATGGGGTCAAAACCAGAACACAAATAAAATGAAAAATGCTGTAAACCCAAAATCAAGGCCAAAAGCTCTTTCTCAATAGTTGAGTAGTTCTTTTGAGGTGGAGTGAACTTCTTACTGTAATAAGATACAGGGTGTTCAATACCCTGGTCATCCTCTTGCAGCAAAACAGCCCCAGCTCCTGTATCACTTGCATCAACAGCCATCTTAAAAGGCTTAGCAAAATTTGGAGTAGTGAGCACTGGCTGACTTAATAGGATAGCTTTAAGTTTGGCGAAAAAGGATTCACAGTTATCGGTCCAGACAAATTTAACTCCCTTTTTCAGTAGGTCTGTAAGTGGTGTTACAAGAATTGAAAAGTTAAGAACAAATCTCCTGTAATAACCTACCATTCCCAAAAATCTTTGTAGCTCTTTCCTACTTTTAGGTCTGGGAAGATCACTTATAACCTGAACCTTAGCTCCTGGTGGTGCAACATGTCCATCACCAATTACGTACCCAAGGTACTGAACTTTAGCTTGACCAAACTCACACTTTGATAAATTAGCTACAAGATTAGCCTGACCCAAACGCTCAAGAAATTTACTGACATGGCATAGGTGATCTTTCCAGTTGTCACTGAAAATTAATACATCATCAATATAAACAACACACCCTGCCAAACCCTCTGTTACAACATTCATGAGCTTCTGAAATGTGGCTGGTGCAGTCTTCATACCATATGGCATTACAGAACATGCAAAAGTCTTTCCTAGTGTTACAAAACATGAGATCTCCCTAGCACGTTCAGTCAGAGGTACTTGCCAGTATCCCTTTAACAAATCAATCTTACTTATGTACCTAGCCTTTCCGATCTTGTCTATGCAATCTTCCACACGAGGGAGAGGGTAAGTGTCTGTTTTGGTTATCTGATTAACACGTCTGTAGTCAATGCAAAGCCGCTGTGAACCCCCTGGCTTAGGGACCAGAGTGACAGGGGAACTCCACTCGCTCTGACAGGGCTCAATCATCTTGTGGTCCAACAGGTAGCCAAGCTCCTTCTGGATGAGAGGAACTTTCACTGGGTTCACACGGTAAGGAGGCAGTTTAATTGGCTTTGCGTCTCCAACATCGACATCATGCATCAACACAGTGGTTCTTCCTGGAGTGGCACGGAACACTTGCGGGTACTCCTGCAGTAATGCCGAAAACTCCTGCCTTTCCTCGGGAGGTAGATGAGAAAGCTTAGTCTGGAGATCATTCATGATATCATGATTCTTCCCCAAACTATCACTCAGGCTCATGCTGCATGGGAGAACTTCACTTGCAGACTCGGGTGGAACAGCTACAGTGCAGACTGGATTATTTTCGTCCCGCCTGTGATATAACTTTAGCATGTTGATGTGACAAAGTTGCTTGTTCTTTCTACGATCTGGTGTGGCGATGACATAGTTGACATCACTGAGTTTCTTCTCCACGAAATAAGGACCACTAAACTTGGCTTGAAGAGGTTGCCCATGCACTGGTAGCAGAATCAAAACCTGATCTCCTGGCTGAAAGTGGCGTAACCTGGACTTCTTCTCATACCAAGTCTTCATCTTCTCCTGAGCAGCTCCTAAATTCTCTCTTGCCAGCTGTAAAGCAGTGGACAGCCGTTCTTTGAACTTCATCACATACTCCAGCAGGTTGACGTCATCTTCCTCCGACAGCCAGCATTCCTTGAGTAGCTTAAGGGGTCCTCTTACTTCATGGCCAAACAGTAGTTCAAAAGGTGAGAAGCCCAGTGATTCATTTGGAGATTCTCTTGCGGCAAATACAACAAATGGAAGACCTTTATCCTAGTCTTTCTGATGTTCCAAACAGTATTTCTTGAGCATCGATTTGAGTGTTTGATGATATCTCTCCAACGCTCCTTGGGTCTGGGGATGGTAAGCTGAAGACGTGATCTGGGTGATGCCCAACTCTTTCAGAGACTGCTTGAAAACATTTGACATGAAATTACTTCCCCGGTCTGACTGTACCTCCTTGGGCAGACCAAACTTTGTGAAGAACCCCAGCATTTCCTTAACCACGTTCTTTGCTGAGATATTTCTAAGTGGAATGGCTTCAGGATAACGAGTAGCCATATCAATCAGGGTCAACACATAAGAAAATCCTGAAGAAGTCTTAGGAAGAGGGCCCACAATATCCACCAACACACGGGTGAATGGCGGCTCAAAAGGAGGAATGGGAACTAGAGGTGCAACCTTTTCGGTCTGATTACACTTCCCCACAACTTGACAGGTGTGACAAGACTTACAATACCAGGAAACATCCCTGAAGATACCTGGCTAGTAGAAGTGTTTCAAAATGCGTGCCACAGTCTTCCTTACTCCAAGGTGTCCTGCCAAACTGGAATCATGAGCCACTCTAATGATATCCTGCCTACAAACACGAGGGATGACAACTTGATGTACAACCTCCCATTCACTGTCGGCTGATGCCGTTGGGGGTCTCCACTTCCCCATAAGTACTCCTGACTTTATATAATAACAAGTAGAAGCACCAGCTGACTCTTCCTCACTGCAAGCAGAGTTAGCTAGACCTTTCAACTCAGGGTCAGCAACCTGCAACTCAACCAACTCTTGACGAGACAAATTATCAACACTACGGGGTACTGCCTCATCTGATGAGTGGTCCAAATTAGCAAGAAAAGTGTCAGCTAGGATAACGTCATCATCATCATTATCCTCTAAGTCACCAGTAACTTTAAACTTAGCCCTAGTGACAGCACATGCAGGGAACACATCAGGGACATCACAATCCTGGGCCGCAGCCACTGGCTCGCTAGACAACTGAGGAGCTGGACACACTTGACTTCCACCAATATCATTTCCAAGTAAGAAAGTTACACCTGACATTGGGAGTGTCTCAACCAACTCAACCATAACGGAACCATTAACAAAACCAGACTCTAAATTCACTCTGCACAGAGGGACAGAGAAGTAATTATTCCCTACACCTTGTAAGATTACAGTTTCATCAGAGGAATTAACATTAGAGCCTAGAACACTGGTCAGCATAAGGGATTGGCAAGCACCTGTATCACGATATATTTTAACTTATTTCCTGTCATTACTGTCCAGAGGACTGACAAAACCATCAGACAGGAAATTAGCACATGAACTCTTGAGAGTGTCACCCACGTTACTGCTCAAAAGAGGAGCTTCATCATGAGGATTTAATTTACCCCTCAAAGCAGGTTCAGTTAACTCAGTTAAAGAATTCCGGGAACTCTCAAGGGTGGACACTAGACCAATTGACTGAATATTTAAAGACTCCTTTTTGTTCACATCACGCTGTCTCCTGAAACATTTCTCCGTAGTATGACCAAACTTACTACAATAAGTACATTTACTTTTCTGAAATCTAGAGGTGAAGCTGGTATTTACTTCCTGAGAAACATCATCTTTATTCTCTTTCCTGTTACCTGTACTCTGAGTAGAGGCAACGTACTTACTCTCAGCTTTCCTTTTTTCTTTAGAATATCTCTTGTGAGTGAGAACATATTCATCAGCTAAAACTGCAGCATCAGACAAATTATCTATTCTTCTCTCATCAAGATATAGGCTTACATCTTTATAAATACACCTTTTGAAGTCCTCCAGCAAAATCATCTGCTTAAATTTGTCAAAATCAGAACCCACATTCTTAGAATTTAACCACTGCTCTAACAGATCTTCTTTGATTTTTGCATACTCAACATGGGATTGCTTATCTTGCTTATAAGTTGTCCTAAATTTTACTCTATAGGCTTCAGGAACAAGCTCATAGGCCTTAAGAATCAAGCTCTTAACTACATCATAATTATCACATTGATCCTGAGGCAAAGATGCATAAGTTACTTGAGCTTTACCGGTGAGAACAGTTTGAAGGAGTACTGGCCAATACTCTTTGGGCCAATTAAAACTTGTAGCTACCCTCTCAAACAACACTTAGTTAAATCAGATTCATTAAAAGGAGGGACAAGTTTAACATTTTTAGCCACATCAAAATCATCAGAGCTAGATGATCCAGTTCCACCTTGTTTCATGCGATACTCATGGTCTGCCTGAATCCTAGCAAGTTCAACTTGTGCCTGAAACTCAGCCTCCTTAGCATGAGCCTGAAACTCAGCCTCCTTAGCATGAGCCTGAAACTCAGCCTCCTTAGCATTTGCCTGAAATTCAGCCTCCTTAACACGAGCCTCCTGCAGGGCTAGCTGTAACTTAGCTAATTCAATCTGCGTTTGCTCATTTGGAGGAGTTACATTAAACAAGCTTTCATTAATCATGTCAACAATTTGATCTTTAGAATGATGAGAGCGAACAGCAATTCCCAATTGTTGAGCAACAAGCTTAAGTTCATTCTTTGTTCTGTTTTCTACATCACACACTGTTTGCACATTTGACAAAAATCTTTGGCTTCATCAAGTGTAGTAATAGTAGACATCATGAATAAATCACAGTCACAAAATATCAAGCAATATCCTTATGATAATATCCTGAATATCCTGATATGAGGTCGCCAAATTTATGTTACGGAACAGAGAAAGATAATGTACACTCCAAGTGAGAATACTAAAAATCACTACTGTCCCGTAAAGTTCCAGGTTCAAAACAAAAGAGTTAGGTAAAATTACAAGTTAAAGTTTAATGCTCAAACTAACAACAAAACATTCAGGACTCATAAGGATAATATAATGGCAAAAAACAGGTTAAATATATGGTTAATTGCAATAGCCTCTATTAACACGAAATCAGGAAGAGTAAATTTATGTAAGTCAGCCCTGATAAAATGATAAACCGGATAATACTCAGTGAATGCAAGATATATTATTACAGATACAAAATATTATCAAAAATGACTGACATAAAAACACATGAATCACAAAACCTTACTATGCCCAAGAATTAACACCTTACGCTACACAGTACAAGAAAAAATGCAATAACAGTTATACTCAAATTACACAGCTGCTAGATGGTTGGAGACTTCCTGAGCACTCACAATAATAACAACTGTACAGGGGAGGACAGAGATGTGAACAAAATGAGAGGTAGATCTAAGTGGCAATTAATGCAGAGACTGAGCTCATTATATAGGGGCCGGCAGAGCTTGATACAACTTGTAAGAAGGACGCGCAAATGAAGCCATAGGGGACAAAGAGTTGACAATCCTGCTCTGAACAACAGAAAGAACGACTTACTCTACTATAAGGGAGGAGGGGGGGAGTGAGGTAGAACACGCTCGTGATCAAACATGCAGCATACTGTACGTTAGAATTACACAAAGGATGATTAAATCATAGGCTATGTAACAATATATATATATATATATATATATATATATATATATATATATATAGATAGATAGATTATATATATATAATTTATTTATTTATTTCGTTTTATTTACCTTTATTTATTGGGTTGTGTGTGTGTGTGTGTGTGTGTGTGTGTGTGTGTGTGTGTATTCTTATATAATTGTTCGTACCTAATCGTATCTTAACTGGAATGAGCCAAGCTCAAGTGGAGTAGACTGTAGCACCAGTCGAGCAGGGCAGTACTCCCGAGGTGGATGGAAAGCTGATGACAGGGAGTGCTGGAGCTCCCGTTTCATCAGCCCTCAGGACTAGTTCCTGACCATCCCCTTTTGCTGAACTTTTTCAGTGTCTCAGTTACACAGAGAGTAGGCCACCATGCTCTCCAGTACAAATTTCTCTAACTATCTACACCAAACTACATGCACAGTACACACTACACTTCCTATTCTAAATTCAACAAAATTGGCGTCTTTTAATCAAGCCTCGGAGTCCCCGAGGGGGGGACCATAAATGCCCCCACTGTCCGCCCCTCTCCCGGTGACGACTCGAGGTGCCTGGAACGACTGTCTGACTCTCTTCTTCATTTCTGCAACATTCACGGCCTTTCCTCTAACTTTTGCTCTTTTGAGCACCACCTCTTCTCCTCTAAACCTCACCTTCTTTTTCTAACGAAGACTCAGCTGTCTGAGGCAACTGACAGCAAACCCTTTTCTGTATCCTCCTACTTTCTCTATACTCATTTCAAAGCCAAAGGTGGCTGTTGTGTATACATACGCAACGACTTATCTTGCTCTCGTGTTCCTGAACTTGATTCTTCTGAATTCTCCACACTCTGGCTTCGGCTTTCCTATCATTCTCTGACTAAATATGTCTGTGCTGTTTACTTATCCCCTAATTCTACTGACTATCAAAAATTCTTCGACTATCTTACTTCTACGATGGAACACATTCTGTCCATTTCTCCTTTCTCTGAAATCTCCATTCTTGGAGATTTCAATGTTCACCACCACCTTTGGCTCTCCTCTCCTTTCACCGATCCACCTGGTGAACAAGCCTACATCTTTTCTATCCTTAATGACCTAGAGCAGCTTGTACAGCACCCTACCCGTATCCCTGACCGCCTTGGAGAGAGCTCCAACATACTTGACCTCTTCCTTACAACTAATCCTTCTGCTTACTCTGTTAATCTTTTCTCTCCGTTGGGCTCCTCCGATCACAACCTTATTACCTTAACCTGTCCTATCACTCTGGTACGGCCTGTGGACCCTCCAGGGAAACGTCGTCTGTGGCATTTTGGAGCCGCGGACTGGGAGGCCCTCAGGCAGTACTTCTTTGATTTTCCCTGGAATGATTATTGCTTCCATAGCCGGGAGCCATCTGAGTGTGCCTTGCGCATTATGGAGGTTATTCTCTCGGGCGTGGAAGCATACATTCCTTTCTCATATCCTTTGACTAACGCAAGAAAGCCTTGGTTTAATCACGCTTGTTCTAATGCTGTCTGCAACAAGGAGAAGGCCTACAAAAGGTACCGGAGCCAACCCACCCCTGAATCACATCATCTTTACGTTTCTGCCTGGAATCGTGCTAAGTCTGTTCTTCGCTCTACTAAAAATAATTTCATCCATACTAAATGCTCTCAACTCTCCAACTCGAATTCTTCCCGCTCCTTCTGGCACCTTGCCAAAAATCTTTCTAACAACTTTACCTCATCATCCTTCCCTCCTCTTTTCTACTCTGATGGTTCTGTAGCTATTTCTTCTACTGATAAAGCAGATCTCTTCGCACAGACTTTTTCCTCCAATTCCACCTTAGACGATTCCGGTGCTGTTCCTCCATCACTTCCCCCCTCTGACTTCCTCATGGCTGACATTAAAATTTCTTCAGTTGATGTATTTTCTGCCATCATTGGCCTCAGTACTAACAAGGCATATGGGCCTGATGGGGTTCCTCCTGTTGTTCTCAAAAACTGTGCTTCTGTGCTTACACCCTGCCTAGGCAAACTCTTTCGCCTTTGTCTGTCAACTTGTACCTTTCCTTCTTGCTGGAAGTTTGCTCTCATTCAGCCAGTCCCAAAGAAGGGTGACCACTCCCAACCCTCCAACTATCGTCCAATTGCTTTAACGTCCTGTATTTCAAAAGTTTTCGAGTCAATTCTTAATAGAAAAATTTTAAGGCATCCTTCCTATCACAACCTTCTTTCCGATCGTCAGTATGGGTTCCGTCAGGGACGCTCCAATGGCGATCTTCTCACCTACCTTTCAGACTCCTGGTCATCCTCCTTTCGGGACTTTGGTGAAAGCTTTGCCATTGCACTTGACATCTCAAAGGCTTTCGATCGAGTCTGGCATAAATCTTTAATTTCCAAACTGCCCTCCTACGGTTTCTATCCTTCTATCTGTGCCTTCATCGCTAGCTTCCTTTCTTGTCATTCTATAGCCGCTGTTGTAGACGGCCATCGTTCTTCTCCTAGATCTATCAACAGTGGTGTTCTCAGGGCTCTGTCCTATCACCAACTCTCTTCCTTTTATTCATCAATGATCTTTTAAGCTGTACATCTAACCCTATCCACTCATACGCTGATGACTCCACCCTTCACCTTTCCATTCTGTTCCCGCAACGCCCTTCTCAACAGTTACTTCAACAAACAAGGGATGAGGCTATGGCACACCTAATGTCTGACTTGGCTTATATCTCTGACTGGGGTAAAAATAATATGGTTGTCTTTAATGCATCTAAGACTCAGTTCTTACACCTATCAACCCGACAAAATCTTCCACAGGTATACCCACTAATGTTTAATAATATTCAGCTTAATCCTGCATCATCCTTGAACATGCTTGGGGTTTCATTTACTCGGGACTTATCTTGGAAAGATCATATTACATCTCTTGTAAAATCTGCTTCCAAGAGATTGGGTGTGCTAAGCCGACTCCGCTCTTTCTTTACCCCTGCACAATTGTTGACTCTATACAGGGGTTTTATCCGCCCCTGTGTGGAGTACAACTCTCATGTGTGGGGAGGCTCCCCACATACAGCTCTTCTCAATAGGGTGGAGTCAAAGGCTTTTCGTCTCATTAACTCTCCCCCTCTTACTGACTCCCTTCATCCTCTGTCCCTTCGCCGCACTGTTGCATCTTTATCTCTTTTCTATCGCTACTTTAATGGTCACTGCTCCTCTGAACTGTCTGCTTGCATTCCTCCACCTCTACGACGGGCGCGTAGCACCCGTCTGGCAGCAAACTCTCATACCTTTTCTGTCCAACTCTCTAATGCAAGAGTTAACCGTTACTCCCAGTCTTTCATTTATGCAACAGGTCAGCTCTGGAACTGTCTCCCTCTGTCTGTATTTCCTGCTGCCTATGATCTCCAGTCTTTCAAACGCAGTGTGTCCAGGCATCTCAAAATGATCGGATCTTGAATTTGGCTCTCTTTTGTGTTTTGTTTTTCTCTTGGGGGGAACTGTTACTGCGGGCTCATGGCCTTTGGTTCCTTCTTCCTCGCATAAAAAAAATAAAAAAAAAAAAGCTCGTACTGTCCTGTGTATTTAATCATTTTTATCATACATATCCTTAGATTCATGAATTGTTTAGGCACACACTATTTCATTCGGTATTGCATTCCACTGGTCAATTGCCCTATTTGAGAAACTGACTTTCCATACGTCTATAACTCCTCTTTTTTTATGTAGCTTTTTGCAGAGTCCTATTGTTGGTACGTCCCCGTAGGTTATGTACCCATTTATGTCTATTTTCTCTTCCCTTGAGATGCACTTTTATAGCATAATCGTGTCTCCTCTTCTTCTTCTCTCCTGTAGTGTTGGTAGATTCATTTTTTCTGGTCTTTCTTCGTAGCATAGATCCCATAAGCTTGGTACCCATCTTGTTGTGGCCCGTTTTCTCTCTCTCTCTCTCTCCGTTTCTGATATGTGTAGGGTTGAACTTCCTAACTTATAATCCCAGTCTGGTCTTTTTTAACTTTTACCAAACTTAATTACATGACACTTGTCCACAATGAACTCCATTTGCCATTTATTGCTCCATTCATGAAGTTTATTTAATTCTTCTTATGGCTGTCTGCAAGAATTTGTTAGTAATTCTCCTTTGTATTCTTGAATCATCAGCAAACTTATTTAAATAGCTTCCATTTCAAATGTTACAGCCTATGTTATTTATGCATATTAAAAACATAATTGGTGCCAGCACTGAACCCTGTGAAACTCCGTTAGTCCCTTCTCTCCATGATGAGTAATTTCCTCTTCGTACTGTTTTCATTTCCCTTTTTCTGAGAAAATCCTGCATCCAACAGTACAGGTTGCCTTGGATTTCTCCTTGATGGTACAGTTTCCATAAAAGTGTGTGTGTGTGTGTGTGTGTGTGTGTGTGTTCTTAATAATTGTTCTTACCTAATTGTATCTTTAAAGGAATGAGTAAAGCTCGTAATGTCCCGTGTCTTAAACCATATTTATCGTACATATCCTTAAAATTTTGAATTGTTTTGGCACACACTATTTCATTCGGGAGTGCATTCCACTGACCAATTGCTCTATTTGGGAAATTAAATTTCCTTACGTGTTTATCACCTCTTTTCTTATGCAGTCTTTTGCAGTGTCCTCTTGCTGATGCTTCCCCATAGGTTAAGTAATCATTTATGTCTATTTTCTCCTTCCCTGATTTACATTTATATAGCATAATCATGTCACCTCTTTTCCTTCTCTCCTGTAGTGTTTAGTCTTTCTTCGTAGCTTAGATCCCTTAAGCTTGGTACCCATCTTGTAGCGGCCCTTTGAACTTTTTCAATCTTGTCTATTTGTTTTTTGAGATGTGGACTCCAGACTACTGATGCATACTCCAGGGTTGGTCTTATGAATGATGTTATTATCTTTCTTAGCATGTCTTCATTTATGTATGTGAATGCTGTTCTCATATTTGCAAGAAGTTTATACATGTTCCATACCTTCTCACTGATGTGGTAAGCCGGAGATAGTCTGTTACTGATAATCACACCTAGGTACTTCTCTCTTTCTGATGTGTGTAGGGTTTTATTTCCTAACGTATAATCCCAATCAGGTCTTTTTCCACTTTTACCAAACTTGATTACATGACACTTGTCCACATTGAATTCCATTTGCTATGTATTACTCCATTCATGAAGTTTATATAATTCTTCTTGTAGCTCTTTACAAGAGTCTGTGTTAGTAATTCTCCTTTGTATTTTTGCATCATCTGCAAACATATTTAGATAGCTTTCATTTCCAGTGTTACTCTCTATATCATTTATATACACTAAAAACATGATTGATGCCAGCACTGAGCCCTGTGGTACTCCACTAGTCACTTCGCTCCATGATGAGTAGGCCTAATTTCCCCTTAATACTGTTCTCATTTATCTTCTTATGATAAAATCTTGCATCCAAGAATACTGTACAGTTTGCCTCGGACTCCTCATTGATGGTACAGTTTCCATAAAAGTCTTTGGTGTGGTACTGTGTCAAATGCTTTCTTGAAATCTAAATAGATACTGTCCACCAATCCTTCTCTTTCCTGTAATGTATCTGTTACTCTGTCATAGTAGCTCAACAGATTAGTAACACATGATTTTCCTTTTCTGAAACCAAACTGTCTCTCTGTTATCATATTGTGTTCTTCTAGGTGATTTACCCAAGCTTTTCTTATAAGCTTTTCTAATACCTTGCTTACAACACTGGTTAGTGATACTGGTCGGTAGTTAAGTGGATTTTGTCTATTCCCTTTCTTGAATAAGGGAACAATGTTCGCTTTCTTCCAAATATCAGGTAATTTACCTTGACTTAAAGATTTATTGAAAATTAAAAATAATGGTTTACTTAACTCCTTTGCACATTCACGTAGTACCCAACATGAAATTTCATCAGGACCATTTGCTTTTCCTTTGTCTAACTTACTTAGCTCCTCCTGTATTATTTTTTCTTATGTTTGTATATCTGGTAGTATGTGTGGGCATGCATGTTCCACATAATCCCTCTCAAAATTTTTTTCCTCTATAAAAACTGATTGGAATTTCTTGTTCAGTGCTTCACAAATATCCTTCTCTTGTGTACAGGTGATTCCCTCGTCCGTAATGGATTGTATTTTATTTTTTACTTTGGTTTTGCTTCTGATGTAGCTGTAAAATAGCTTCGTTGATCACTACTTTTATTTATGATATCTTCCTCAAACTGTTTTTGGGCTTCCCTCCTTATTCTTGTATAATCGTTTCTTGCCTGTTTGTAATTATTATATGCCCTTTCACTATTGTGTCTTCTGTATCTATTCCACAACAAATCTCTTTTTTCTTTTGATTTTTTACATTCTGTATTGAACCATTTCTTTATTTTCTTTTTTTGCTTCTTTGTGCTTTGGGATGTACTTCTGGACTCCTATTTCATAAAGTTCACAGAATTTTATATATATAGCATTTTAATCTTGTCCTCTAAGCTCCTTTCTCCAATCAGTTTCTAAGAAGTACTTCTTTAAGTCATGATAGTTTCCCTTTTTATAGTTTAGGCTCTTTTTGTAACTTTCATTGCTGTTAACTATGTCATATGCTATCCTAAAGTTGCAATTTAGTACTGCATGGTCGCTTTTGCCGAATGGAGGGTGGTATATTAATTGTCAATATCGTTTTCTTGCCTAGTAAATATGAGACCTAGCATTGATGGTACATCGAGTCCTCTTTTTCTGGTGCATTCCCTTACATGTTGCGTTAGGAAAAACTCTTGCCCGAGATCGAGGAGCTTTTGGTCCCAACAGCTTTTTTGGCTTATTATATCTAGAGTATTCCAATTTATATTTGTATTAAAATCTCCAGTTAGTATAATTCTTTTCGATTTCTCTTCCATTTTATGTAGTAATGATCTTAAACTCTGAATTGTATTCTCTGCCAGGTCCTCATACTCGTCTTTCCCATGTGTTTGACTTGGGTGGCATGTGTACAAATTGGCTTCAGTTACTTTCCCTTCAGATGTATTGATCTCTACTGCAATCAGTTCTACTTGTGAGGGTATATCTAGTTCTATTTCGTTGACTTTTAGATTTTTCTTAGTTAATATTATGATTCCTCCTCCTTTGTTTAAGTTCCTATCTCTTCTCCATATATTCCTCTAAGTTTAGGATATCATTTGATAGCCTTGGTGTTAATTTTGTTTCAGTTAGGCATATTATATGTGGTTCATTTTCTCTGACATAATCATTCATCTCTAATAATTTAGATACCATTCCATCCACATTTGAGTACATCAACTTAATCTTCTTGTTTATATACTTGTCATGACTTGGTTCTACTACCTTCCTCCTTTTTATTCCCTCCTGTTTATGTACCACTTTCGTACCTGCAATCCTATTACTTTGTAAAAAAAAAAATGTATTCTTCTCCTCCTCTGATCTTCCCTCATTTTTTGTTTTTGCTTCCTCCCTCTTCTCTTTCAGTAATTCCAGGTCCTCTTGTGTTAGAAATCCTTTTATCCATACATTTCTGAACTCCTCTTTTTCCATAAGATTCTTTGCATTTTTTTAGTATCTCCTCCATGGTGTTTACACTCTGGAATGTTGCCTTTAGGTGTCTTGACTTGCTTCTCTCGTATTTCCCTAACCTTTTGTGTTCCCCGAATGTCTTTACTACAGATTTCTTCTGATACTTCATTCAATATGCTCATTACATTTGCCATCTCCTTTTTGTCTCTTGAGATCTTGTTTTTTACTTCTTCCTCTTCTATACCAGTGATTACTATAGATTTGTTGATATCTACTGAATCACTGACTAGCTTAGGATTGTTTTGGATTATTCTTTTCACTTCCTTTTTAATTCTTTTTTCTTCCACCCTTGTTTCTAAGTCCTTCTTTACTTTCACCATTTCAGCATAAATGGTTTCCACATCATTTTTGTAGCTTTGCAAAGCTTCATTCACCTGTGTTATCTTCTCCCCAATATCACTGCTCTGGTCTATCAGACTGCTTACTTGCCTAATTGTCTCTGTATCATTTTTGAACTCATCCATAATACTCTCATGGTTGACTACTGTACTTGCCATTTCACTAATTTTTCTCCTAAGGGAACCCAGTTCTACTGTCAGCTCATCTATGGTTGTGTCTTTCTTGTTGACTTCTTTCCTAATTTTTCTATTTCTTCCTTTTGCAAGTGCATCTGTTTCTTAATTTCATCAATCTCATTTTGAAAAGCCATCTCTAGCCAGTGTACTCGTTCCACCAGTTTATTGTGAGTCTCCATTTCAACCAGTTCTTGGTAGAAATCATCGTCCTGCATTCTACCTTTATCCCTTTTCTTTTCCAAATTTGCAGTACTAAAAGCACATATGGTACTTACATTCCCTGGGGCAGTTGTAGACTAAACAAACGATCAGGTGATTGTGCGCATTCTTACTCTAATTTGTTTTCTTTTCTGTTTGAACAAGTCTTGCTTAAAACTTCTTTTTTTTTTTATTATTAGAACACTATTTAGTCTCTTTTTTTTTTTTTTTTTTTTTTTTTTTTTAATGTGCTCGACTCTGGACATAGGCTTCACAGCCTGCTCTCGAGGCCCAGTAGTCCTCCTACATATCATACACCTCTTGACTCATATATAGATACTAATTTAGGTAATGCCACTGGCCAAGTTGGCCGTTTATGGAGCAATGGCGACGTGTGTCTGGTCTCCTTTGTGCCTTGTGTGTATGTGTGTGTGTGTGTTATATGTGGTGATAACAGTGGTAGCTGAGATACTGAATAAGAGTTAGTCACCCCTTTTGGTTTGTACAAAAAGATTGCCTGGCCCTTTTTTTACCCATAGTTTGCCCTCTCTCCTCTTGCCTTTGCCTTTTCATTTCTAGAAAGTGGGGTCGGAATGGACAAACTTTGATCAACACTTCTTTTTATCTTTGTGTTTTTATCTTTGCTTCTCATCAATCTGTGTTAATGAGCGAAATTACCTCAAACAGAGCTTCTTGGAAAATATATACTTTTTGGCCAGTTTGCATTTTTCCTTCCTTCCAAAGAACCGATACATGTATCCAAGAAAAGGATTCATGTAAGCCATGACTTACCACTTACCGTATTAAAAGATTTCCTGCCTTACAAGAAATCATTTGACTTGTCACTCAATGTAGAGTCCACGCTGAGTGAGTGGATGATGGGCGCCCACATTCACCATTAACACTGAATGAGTGGACCAAGGGAACATAACACATCTTTGTCATACACCTGTGTTAATGCTGTAAGACTACTGACATTGCCTAGCTTCACAATGCTGTGCTACCCTCATGAAAGGATTTTTTTTTTTTTTTTTTTTTTTGTGTCCGACTCTGGGCATAGGCTTCACAGCCTGCTATCAAGGCCCAGCAGTCCTCCTACATACCATACACCTCTACATGTCACCACTTCGGCGCTAACACCCACCGTCCGTATTGAATACATGCTAGGGCTGTCTCATACAGGACTGGTGTATTGGTATTACACCAACAAGCTCTTTTCTATATTACAAATACCAACTTGCTCAAAATCAGCTCTTAGGAGATAACTGTGGGTTTATTGACTGGTCATCTACCTACCCAATGATGTACTGGACTACATTGCCCTACCCTCGGCACCTGCACCTCAAAGGGGATAATACAGGACCGTTTAATTTCATAAAATTGTACCAAGGGCTTCACAAAATATGAGAATGATCTCATAACATATTCACTCTGACTAAAAACCATGGGAACTTAGGTGAGAATACGTTCAAAAGTGTACTAGTGTGTATCATGTACTATTACTGTGCTCACAACAACAATTTCCTGTTACAGCCTCCCAGCGACTGATAGGTGGTGCCAACAATCATCTACTCACTTGATGTAGTACTGCCTACTTCCCGAGGTGACTATACTAAAGGACAAGACTAATATTTTCCTATAACAAAGCAAACCATTTACCATGCTGGATGGAAACCACATCTGCAAGTAACAAGATAATATGGAGCCGAGAGTGATGCCCTTGTTAACTGGCTGGAGATGCAGATGCGGCGACCATCCAGGAAGCAAGCCTCCACACTTCGCTGCGCTTACTGTGGCGCGATGCTGTCCACTGCGAGGAAACATCAGTTCATTGTACAGGATGGCCCTGCCAGGGTGACTGCCTGCCCTGAAGGTGATGGGAATGCTTGGCCAGGCAGATTGGTTGCCACTACTACTACTACTACTGCTGCTGCTGCTGCTGCTGCTGCTGCTGCTGCTCACACAGCCACTGCTACCATATCCAGGCCCGCAGCCAGGGGGAAGGTGGGGGTGGCGCTCCACCTATCAAACCTCTGAGTTCCATCTGGCTAAAGTTATAACTTTAGCCAGATGGAACTCAGAGTTTTGATAGGTGGCGCGCCACCCCCACCTTCCCCCTGGCTGCGGGCCTGGATATGGTAGCAGTGGCTGTGTGAGCAGCAGCAGCAGCAGCAGCAGTAGTAGTAGTAGTAGTAGTGGCAACCAATCTGCCTGGCCAAGCATTCCCATCACCTTCAGGGCAGGCAGTCACCCTGGCAGGGCCATCCTGTACAATGAACTGATGTTTCCTCGCAGTGGACAGCATCGCGCCACAGTAAGCGCAGCGAAGTGTGGAGGCTTGCTTCCTGGATGGTCGCCGCATCTGCGTCTCCAGCCAGTTAACAAGGGCATCATACTCGGCTCCATATTATCTTGTTACTTGCAGATGTGGTTTCCATCCAGCATGGTAAATGGTATGCTTTGTTATAGGAAAGTATTAGTCTTGTCCTTTAGTATAGTCACCTCGGGAAGTAGGCAGTACTACATCAAGTGAGTAGATGATTGTTGGCACCACCTATCAGTCGCTGGGAGGCTGTAACAGGAAATTGTTGTTGTGATCACAGTAATAGTACATGATACATACTAGTACACTTTTGAACGTATTCTCACCTAAGTTCCCATGGTTTTTAGTCAGAGTGAATATGTTATGAGATCATTCTCATATTTTGTGAAGCCCTTGGTACAATTTTATGAAATTAAACAGTCCTGTATTATCCCCTTTGAGGTGCAGGTGCCGAGGGTAGGGCAATGTAGTCCAGTACATCATTGGGTAGGTAGATGACCAGTCAATAAACCTACAGTTATCTCCTAAGAGCTGAATTTGAGCAAGTTGGTATTTGTAATGTAGAAAAGAGCTTGTTGAGAGCAACAAAATCCTTTCATGAGGGTAGCACAGCATTGTGAAGCTAGGCAATGTCAGTAGTCTTACAGCATTAACACAGGTGTATGACAAAGATGTGTTATGTTCCCTTGGTCCACTCATTCAGTGTTAATGGTGAATGTGGGCGCCCATCATCCACTCACTCAGCGTGGACTCTACATTGAGTGACAAGTCAAATGATTTCTTGTAAGGCAGGAAATCTTTTAATAAGGTGAGTGGTAAGTCATGGCTCACATGAATCCTTTTCTTGGATACATGTATCGGTTCTTTGGAAGGAAGGAAAAATGCAAACTGGCCAAAAAGTATATATTCTCCAAGAAGAGAGAAGCTCTGTTTGAGGTAATTTCGCTCATTAACACAGATTGATGAGAAGCAAAGATAAAAACACAAAGATAAAAAGAAGTGTTGATCAAAGTTTGTCCATTCCGACCCCACTTTCTAGAAATGAAATGGCAAAGGCAAGAGGAGAGAGGGCAAACTATGGGTAAAAAAAGGGCCAGGCAATCTTTTTGTACTAACCAAAAGGGGTGACTAACTCTTATTCAGTATCTCAGCTACCACTGTTATCACCACATATAACACACACACACACACACACAAGGCACAAAGGAGACCAGACACACGTCGCCATTGCTCCATAAACGGCCAACTTGGCCAGTGGCATTACCTAAATTAGTATCTTTATATGAGTCAAGAGGTGTATGATATGTAGGAGGACTACTGGGCCTCGAGAGCAGGCTGTGAAGCCTATGTCCAGAGTCGAGCACATTAAAAAAAAAAAAAAATAAAATAAATAGTGTTCTAATAATATAAAAAAAAAAAGAAGTTTTAAGCAAGACTTGTTCAAACAGAAAAGAAAACAAATTAGAGTAAGAATGCGCACAATCACCTGATCGTTTGTTTAGTCTACAACTGCCCCAGGGAATGTAAGTACCATATGTGCTTTTAGTACTGCAAATTTGGAAAAGAAAAGGGATAAAGGTAGAATGCAGGACGATGATTTCTACCAAGAACTGGTTGAAATGGAGACTCACAATAAACTGGTGGAACGAGTACACAGGCTAGAGATGGCTTTTCAAAATGAGATTGATGAAATTAAGAAACAGATGCACTTGCAAAAGGAAGAAATAGAAAAATTAGGAAAGAAGTCAACAAGAAAGACACAACCATAGATGAGCTGACAGTAGAACTGGGTTCACTTAGGAGAAAAATTAGTGAAATGGCAAGTACAGTAGTCAACCATGAGAGTATTATGGATGAGTTCAAAAATGATACAGAGACAATTAGGTAAGTAAGCAGTCTGATAGACCAGATCAGTGATATTGGAGAGAAGATAACACAGGTGAATGAAGCTTTGCAAAGCTACAAAAATGATGTGGAAACCATTTATGCTGAAATGGTGAAAGTAAAGAAGGACTTAGAAACAAGGGTGGAAGAAAAAAGAATTAAAAAGGAAGTGAAAAGAATAATCCAAAACAATCCTAAGCTAGTCAGTGATTCAGTAGATATCAACGAATCTATAGTAATCACTGGTATAGAAGAGGAAGAAGTAAAAAACAAGATCTCAAGAGACAAAAAGGAGATGGCAAATGTAATGAGCATATTGAAAGAAGTATCAGAAGAAATCTGTAGTAAAGACATTCGGGGAACACAAAAGATTAGGGAAATACGAGAGAAGCAAGTCAAGACCCCTAAAGGCAACATTCCAGAGTGTAAACACCATGGAGGAGATACTAAAAAATGCAAAGAATCTTATGGAAAAAGAGGAGTTCAAAAATGTATGGATAAAAAGATGTCTAACACAAGAGGACCTGGAATTACTGAAAGAGAAGAGGGAGGAAGCAAAAACAAAAAATGAGGGAAGATCAGAGGAGGAGAAGAATACATTTTTTTTTTTACAAAGTAATAGGATTGCAGGTACGAAAGTGGTACATAAACAGGAGGGAATAAAAAGGAGGAAGGTAGCAGAACCAAGTCATGACATGTATATAAACAAGAAGATTAAGTTGATGTACTCAATGTGGATGGAATTGTATCTAAATTATTAGAGATGAATGATTATGTCAGAGAAAATGAACCACATATAATATGCCTAACTGAAACAAAATTAACACCAAGGCTATCAAATGACATCCTAAACTTAGAGGAATATATGGAGAAGAGATAGGAACTTAAACAAAGGAGGAGGAATCATAATATTAACAAAGAAAAATCTAAAAGTCAACGAAATAGAACTAGATATACCCTCACAAGTAGAACTGATTGCAGTAGAGATCAATACATCTGAAGGGAAAGTAATTGAAGCCAATTTGTGTACATGCCACCCAAGTCAAACACATGGGAAAGAGACGAGTATGAGGACCTGGCAGAGAATACAATTCAGAGTTTAAGATCATTACTACATAAAATGGAAGAGAAATCGAAAAGAATTATACAAACTGGAGATTTTAATACAAATATAAATGGGAATACTCTAGATATAATAAGCCAAGAAAGCTGTTGGGACCAAAAGCTCCTCGATCTCGGGCAAGAGTTTTTCCTAACGCAACATGTAAGGGAATGCACCAGAAAAAGAGGACTCGATGTACCCTCAATGCTAGGTCTCATATTTACTAGGCAAGAAAACGATATTGACAATTTAATATACCACCCTCCATTCGGCAAAAGCGACCATGCAGTACTAAATTGCAACTTTAGGATAGCATATGACATAGTTAACAGCAATGAAAGTTACAAAAAGAGCCTAAACTATAAAAAGGGAAACTATCATGACCTGAAGAAGTACTTCTTAGAAACTGATTGGAGAAAGGAGCTTAGAGGACAAGATTAAAATGCTATATATATAAAATTCTGTGAACTTTATGAAATAGGAGTCCAGAAGTACATCCCAAAGCACAAAGAAGCAGAAAAGAAAATAAATAAATGGTTCAATACAGAATGTAAAAAATCAAAAGAAAAAAGAGATTTGTTGTGGAATAGATACAGAAGACACAATAGTGAAAGGGCATATAATAATTACAAACAGGCAAGAAACGATTATACAAGAATAAGGAGGGAAGCCCAAAAACAGTTTGAGGAAGATATCATAAATAAAAGTAGTGATCAACGAAGCTATTTTACAGCTACATCAGAAGCAAAACCAAAGTAAAAAATAAAATACAATCCATTACGGACGAGGGAATCACCTGTACACAAGAGAAGGATATTTGTGAAGCACTGAACAAGAAATTCCAATCAGTTTTTACAGAGGAAAAAATTTTTGAGAGGGATTATGTGGAACATGCATGCCCACACATACTACCAGATATACAAACATCAGAAAAAATAATACAGGAGGAGCTAAGTAAGTTAGACAAAGGAAAAGCAAATGGTCCTGATGAAATTTCATGTTGGGTACTACATGAATGTGCAAAGGAGTTAAGTAAACCATTATTTTTAATTTTCAATAAATCTTTAAGTCAAGGTAAACTACCTGATATTTGGAAGAAAGCGAACATTGTTCCCTTATTCAAGAAAGGGAATAGACAAAATCCACTCAACTACCGACCAGTATCACTAACCAGTGTTGTAAGCAAGGTATTAGAAAAGCTTATACGAAAAGCTTGGGTAAATCACCTAGAAGAACACAATATGATAACAGAAAGACAGTTTGGTTTCAGAAAAGGAAAATCATGTGTTACTAATCTGTTGAGCTACTATGACAGAGTAACAGACACATTACAGGAAAGAGAAAGATGGGTGGACAGTATCTATTTAGATTTCAAGAAAGCATTTGACACAGTACCACACCAAAGACTTTTATGGAAACTGTACCATGAAGGAGGAGTCCGAGGCAAACTGTATTGTTGGATGCAAGATTTTCTCATAAGAAGATAAATGAGAACAGTATTAAGGGGAAATTACTCATCATGGAGCGAAGTGACTAGTGGAGTACCACAGGGCTCAGTGCTGGCATCAATCATGTTTTAAGTGTATATAAATGATATAGACAGTAACACTGGAAACGAACGCGATCTAAATATGTTTGCAGATGATGCAAAAATACAAAGGAGAATTACTAACACAGACTCTTGTAAAGAGCTACAAGAAGAATTATATAAACTTCATGAATGGAGTAATACATAGCAAATGGAATTCAATGTGGACAAGTGTCATGTAATCAAGTTTGGTAAAAGTGGAAAAAGACCTGATTGGGATTATACGTTAGGAAATAAAACCCTACACACATCAGAAAGAGAGAAGTACCTAGGTGTGATTATCAATAACAGACTATCTCCGGCTTACCACATCAGTGAGAAGGTATGGAACATGTATACACTTCTTGCAAATATGAGAACAGCATTCACATACATAAATGAAGACATGCTAAGAAAGATAATAACATCATTCATAAGACCAACCCTGGAGTATGCATCAGTAGTCTGGAGTCCACATCTCAAAAAACAAATAGACAAGATTGAAAAAGTTCAAAGGGCCGCTACAAGATGGGTACCAAGCTTAAGGGATCTAAGCTACGAAGAAAGACTAAAAAAATTGAATCTACCAACACTACAGGAGAGAAGGAAAAGAGGTGACATGATTATGCTATATAAATGTATATCAGGGAAGGAGAAAATAGACATAAATGATTACTTAACCTATGGGGAAGCATCAGCAAGAGGACACTGCAAAAAACTGCATAAGAAAAGAGGTGATAAACACGTAAGGAAATTTAATTTCCCAAATAGAGCAATTGGTCAGTGGAATGCACTCCCGAATGAAATAGTGTGTGCCAAAACAATTCAAAATTTTAAGGATATGTACGATAAATATGGTTTAAGACATGGGACAGTACGAGCTTTACTCATTCCTTTAAAGATACAATTAGGTAAGAACAATTAGGTAAGAACACACACACACACACGCACAATTTTATGGAAACTGTACCATCAAGGAGAAATCCAAGGCAACCTGTACTGTTGGATGCAGGATTTTCTCAGAAAAAGGGAAATGAGAACAGTACCAAGAGGAAATTACTGATCATGGAGAGAAGGGACTAACTGAGTTTCACAGGGTTCAGTGCTGGCACCAATTATGTTTTTAGTATGCATAAATAACATAGGCTGTAACATTTGAAATGGAAGCTATTTAAATACGTTTGCTGATGATTCAAGAATACAAAGGAGAATTACTAACACAAATTCTTGCAGACAGCCATAAGAAGAATTAACCCGCCCCGTCCCGACCACTTTCTCACCACTGGTACCCCCCAATCCCGACCATTTTTGGACCCAAATTTTTTTTGCTAAAACTTTCGCTTTTGGTCAGAAACAATGGTCAGTCACGAAGAAATTGTTCCCCGGGGTCCATAAGTGCCCTAAACAGGTATGCCTTGGTCACACCTGGCACCGTGTTCTCTGTAGGTGGTCTGAGCCTCTAACGTTTTCTATGGTATTATAAGTCTGGGAAACCAATGAAAGTAAGTAGATATGTATTTATTACAAACATAAAAACATGTGATAAAAGAGTAAATTGGATTTTATACAAAAATAGAGCTGAAATAAGCATTGTACCATCGTGCGAAACGAGCAAAATCGGGCAGACTGGTCATGATGAATCGCTAACATTCCAGAATCATGATACATATAATTTTTTCTACTTACATAATACTTCTACAATAACATTATACCATTTTACATTTTATTGAACTGTTTTTACGTATTCACAGGCCTTTCGATAACATTTAGCGTAATGTTAGCGCTTATTTACGTAGTGAGTGAACTTGCTGTGACTGTTGTTTCAACTCGTATTGTGTTTTTTCTACTTACATAATACTTTCCTAATAACGTTATACACTCTTCAACTTTAGAGAACTGTTTTGAGATAGTTTCAGGCCTTACGTAAATATTTAGCGTAATAATAGCGCATAATAACACACACGGTGAAGTCGCTATGACTACTATTTCAACTTACAACCTATTTTTGTACTTATATAATAATTCTCCACTAACATTGCACATGTTTACACTTGATATAATTCATTCATTCATTGCCAGACGCCATGTATCCCAGACAGGGTGGCCAAGGGCTTAGAGTTAATTGTTTTACAGGGAGGGGCACTAATCCTCCACCAACCCCACTAGACGTAGGGATGCCAACAGCATCTGGTGTTCCCAGGCGGTCACCCATCCAAGTACTAACCAGACCCAACGTTGCTTAACTTCGCTGATCGAACGGGAAGCGGTGTACTCAACGTGGTATGTGATATCACATAATTTCAGACCTTACGATTCAACTGAGCGTCATATTATCGCGTACTTACACAGTGAGTGTTATCGCGATATCATTTGTTTCATCTTACACTAGTATTCAACTTATAAATTACCTTACTACTAACATTACAACCTTTTCCACTTTATATAATTCCTATCACATACTTACTGACCAGAATGTTCTACTGAGCGTAATATTTTCGCAGATTTACACAGTGGGTGTACTCGTGACATCAATTATTACAACTTACACTATTTTTCAACTTATACGTTTTATTCATGCTAACATTACACCCGTTTCCACTTTATATTCTTGCTATCACATATTTACTGACCAGAGTGTTATACTGAGCGTCATATTTTCGCAGATTTACACAGTGGGTGTAGTTTTGATATCACTTCTTTCAACCTACACTATTTCTCAACTTATACATTACTTTCCTGAAAACATTACACCCGTTTCAACTTTATATATGACTTAGCACCTACTGACTGGCCTTACCATTATAATGAGTGTCATATCGCAATCCCACACAGTTTCAGTAGTGTAGGAAATTATGGTACTCTTTGAAACAAGGCTAAAGGCACAACGCAACATTGCACTCGACACACTCGTACCTTGTGTCTTTTCTCTGAGTGGATGGTCTGACTGTCGAGTGCTTGCATACATGGCAGCGGCGCTGGGGTTTACGACGGTTTGGGTCGGAAGGGATTGTGCTAGGATAGTGGCGTCCTGCGAGGCGTAGGGGAGTCTGGGCAGCCATGGGGGTGCGGGTGCGGTGTGTGGGTCTGTCCTGGGCATGCTTGGCGATTATTTCACGTGCCAGCTCCCTCACAAACCCCTCAAAGGTCTCGGATACTCCGGTGGTCATGGCGTGCAGGTAGTGTGCGTTCAGGACCGTGATGTCGAGCAAGTGGAAAAAGAGTTTCTTGTACCACTTCATCGTGGTCCTGGCACAGTCAACACTGGAAATCATCGAGTCTGACTGATCCACTTGCCTCATGTTCAGATTATAGTCCAGTACAGACTCGGGTTTCCAGACGTTGCGCCTCCTCTTGCTACGGTGATCCACGGAGTCTGTGCGGTGCATCAGGGGTCTGTGAACAGTTGATAGGAGGCAAACTTCCCTGTTGTGGTTCCACAGGGTGGCAAGGATGTTATTAGCCTGGAAGAAAACCACCTCGTTCTTGTCAAGTGTCGTCCCTATCTTGACCATATGGCGACGGTTTCTCTTGACTGTACCACAGACTCCGGTGTCATGTTGGTGGAGGAACCTAGCAAGAAGAGGGCTAGTGTACCAGTTGTCAAGGTACAACACATGACCACGATGAAGGTACTCCTTTATCATTGTCTTCACCACCGCCCCAGAGAGTCCTATACTACGATATTCTGTTATATCTGTCTGTGCGCCCGTGTACAAGACTATGTCTTGCACATAACCAGTCTTACAGTCACACATAACAAAGATCTTGAATCCGAAACGGTGTCTCTTGCTGGATATGTACCGTCTAAAGGAAATATTGCCTCTCCACAACACAAGACTCTCGTCTATGACGAGGTCTCTGTAAGGATAAAATGAGGAGTGGAACATTTCCCGTAAATGATCAAATACCAGCCTAATTCTCCTCATTTTATCTGTGTTATTTGCATTGGCTGGATCTTCTGCATCAAAAAAGTGGAGGCGGCCGAGAATATACTGAAATCTGTTACGACTCATCACCTTTTCAAAGAAAGGTGTGAGGATCATTGGGTCAGTTGTCCAGTAGGCAGGAATTTGGTTTTTCCTTACCACACCCATCAAGAGAACTAGGGCAAAAAATAAGAACATCTCTGAAATTGTAACGGGATAGTCATATTGTTGGGAATGCCTGCTCGTGGTTCCCAAACGTTCACTTTCACGGCACTATGTTCGTGAAAATATATTGGTCTGTTCCACTATGCGCCCCACAAACGCCTCCCCAAAGAACAAGTGGAAAAAATCCACCCTAGACGAACCCGCATGCACACCTGGAGCCGTGCAACCAGACCGCCACTCCTCAGTGAAAGGGTGAATGATGGGAGTAAAATTACTCCCATCTTCCCAGTTCCACGAGACACCACCGTCTCCAGACACGTCCCCATCGTCCCCTTCGTCAGGGTGGGGAGGTGAGGGTGGTGGGGGAGGTTGGGGAGGTGGAGAGCGGTGCCTCTCATGACTCGCACTTCTCTTCCCTTTCCCTTTTCCTTTACCCTTTCCCTTCCCTTTCCTTCCTTTCCCCACATCCTGGGGCTGTGGGGAGGAAGTTTGGGAATATTGTGGGGCGAAAGACGTGCTGGGGAGTGGCTCCACCTCCTCTCCCCTAGGCATACGTGCACCACATGCTCGTGCTGCCTCCCTCACACCACTTTCCCCTTCACCCCGCACTCCCGCCACACCACTTTCCCTTTCACCCCGCACTGCCGCCACACCACTTTCCCTTTCACCCAGCACTCCCACCACACCACTTTCTACTTCCCCAGACAAAAGACTTGCACCATACCTAATATGTCTTCTCGCCCCACCTTCTGATCCTCGGGGTGATATTTTTTCTTTTCCCAACCACGAGGCGATATCATGTCTAAGCCGCCGTCATCCTCATCGTCCTCAACCTCGTCCTCATCAGATTCGGGATGGAGAGATAGCCGTGCACGTGGTTGGGGAGCAGGCTGGCCTTCCATTGCCTTACGGTATGTCACATACCGCTTTTTCCGGGGCGAAGGGACCTCTTCATTACTGCTTGTTATTTCTTCCTCTGGCTGGACGTAATCGTGATCCACCACATCATCGTCAAGTGCAGAATCACTATCTCCAGTGAAGGCTTCCAGGGCAGATGCAATTTCGTCGTCTGAGAGACCTTTCCGCGCCATGTCTGACCTGGGTCACTGCTAACAGGTGAGTGACCGAGACAAGGGAGAGCGCGGGTCACGCAGGGTCTGGGACGCTGCCAGCCTGGCGGCAGGTAGGGGAGGCTTGGGTACGTGGGCGAATAGAAAATCTCGTGCGAATTTTGAAAATTGTGGAAATTATGAACCTAGCAATTGCAGGACGTTGAAGTACGTCAACGGGATTGGCAGTGACATAACGTGAGGACGTGGAAGTACGTCAACGGGACGCCGCGGGTTAAATAAACTTCATGAATGGAGCAATAAATGGCAAATGGAGTTCATTGTGGACAAGTGTCATATAATTAAGTTTGGTAAAAGTGAAAAAAGACCAAACTGGGATTATAAGTTAGGAAGTTCAACCCTACACATATCAGAAACGGAGAAGGGTCTAGGGTCAATAATCAATAATGGACTATCTCCGGCTGACCACATCAGTGAGAAGGTACAGAACATGTATGCACTGCTTGCTAATATGAGAGTAGCATTCACATACATGAATGAAGACCTACTGAGAAAGATAACATCATTCATCAGACCAACCCGGAAGTATGCATCAGTAGTCTGGAATCCTTATCTCAAAAAACAAGAGAGAGAGAGAGAGAGAAAACGGGCCACAACAAGATGGGTACCAAGCTTATGGGATCTATGCTACGAAGAAAGACCAGAAAAAATGAATCTATCAACACTACAGGAGAGAAGAAAAAGAGGAGACACGATTATGCTATAAAAGTTCATCTCAAGGGAAGAGAAAATAGACATAAATGGGTACATAACCTATGGGGACGTACCAACAATAGGACTCTGCAAAAAGCTACATAAAAAAAGAGGAGTTATAGACGTATGGAAAGTCAGTTTCTCAAATAGGGCAATTGACCAGTGGAATGCAATACCGAATGAAATAGTGTGTGCCTAAACAATTCATGAATCTAAGGATATGTATGATAAAAATGATTAAATACACAGGACAGTACGAGCTTGGCTCATTCCAGTTAAGATACGATTAGGTACGAACAAGACTTTCTCATAAAAAGAGAAATGAGGACAGTACTAAGAGGAAACTACTCATCATGGAAAGAAGTGACTAGTGGAGTACTACAGAGTTCGGTGCTGGCACCAATCTTGTTTTTAGTGTACATAAATGATATAAACAGTAACACTGGAAATGAGAGCTATCTGAATATGTTTGCAGATGATGCAAAAATACAAAGGAGAATTACTAGCACAGACTCTTGTAAAGAGCTACAAGAAGAATTAAATAAACTTCATGAATGGAGTAGTACATGGCAAATGGAATTCAATGTGGACAAGTGTCATGTAATCAAGTTTGGTAAAATTGGAAAAAGACCTGATTGGGATTATAAGTTAGGAAATAAAACCCTACACACATCAGAAAGAGAGAAGTACCTAGGTGTGATTATCAATAACAGACTATCTCCGGCTGACCACATCAGCGAGAAGGTACGGAACATGTATACACTGCTTGCAAATATGAGAATAGCATTCACATACATAAATGAAGACATGCTAAGAAGGATAATAACATCATTCATTAGACCAGCCCTGGAATATGCATCAATAGTCTGGAGTCCTCATCTCAAAAAGCACATAGACAAGATTGAAAAAGTTCAAAGGGCCGCTACAAGATGGATACCAAGCTTAAGGGACCTAAGCTATGAAGAAAGACTAAATAAACTGAATCTACCAACACTACAGGAGAGAAGGAAAAGAGGTGACATGATAATGCTATATAAGTGCATATCAGGAAAGGAGAAAATAGACATAAATCATTACTTAACATATGGAGAAGCATCAGCAAGAGGACACTGCAAAAAACTGCATAAGAAGAGAGGTGGTAAAGACGTAAGGAAATTCAGTTTCCCAAACAGAGCAATTGATCAATGGAATGCACTACCGAATGAAATAGTGTGTGCCAAAACAATTCACAAATTTAGGGATATGTACGATAAATATGGTTTAAGACACGGGACAGTACGAGCTTGACTCATTCCTGTAAAGATACAATTAGTTAAGAACAATTAGGTAAGAACACACACACACACACACACACACACACACACACACACACACACACACACACACACCCAATAAATAAAGGTAAATAAAACGAAATAAATAAGTAAATTATATATATATATATATATATATATATATATATATATATATATATATATATATATATATATATATATATATATATATATCATTGGAGCTCAGTGTCCTCAATACTGGACGAAGCTGGGATTTTTCAAAAGTTAATAAAGTAATGAACCCCGGGTAGGAACCTATGAGCTTCGCGACTATGAGCCGGTAGGCGGAGGGCGGTACGCTCAGTACCCTCCTAGCACAATACCTCGCCCAGGAGCTCTGGGATCCAGTGGGTTATATATATATATATATATATATATATATATATATATATATATATATATATATACAGAGAGAGAGAGACAGAGACAGACAGAAAGAAGGAACCGAAGGACAAGTGCCCGCAAACTGTTCCTTCCAAGAAAAACACAAAAACAATACAAAAGAGAGCCAAATTCACGATTCGTTTTTTTCCAGATGCCTGGGCACACTGCGTTTGAAATACCGGAGATCATATGAAGCAGAAATACAGACAGAGGGAGACAGTTCCACAGTTTACCTGTTGCATAAATGAAGGACTGGGAGTAATGGTTAACTCTTGCATTAGAGAATTGGACAGAAAAGGGTTGAGAGTTTGTTGCTGGACAGGTGCTACGCATCTGTTGTAGAGTTGGAGGGATGCAAGCAGACAGTTCACCGGAGCAGTGACCATTGAAGTAGAGATAGAAGAGAGATAAGGATGCAACAGTGCAGCGAAGAGACAAAGGTTGAAAAGAGCCAGTAAGAGGAGGAGAGTTGATGAGACGAAAAGCCTTTGACTCCACCCTATTGAGAAGAGCTGTATGTGGGGAGCCTCCCCACACATGAGAGCTGTACTCTACACAGGGGCGAATAAAACCCGTTATAAAGTCAACAACTGTGCGGGGGTAAAGTAGGTACGGAGTCGGCTTAGCACACTTAATCCCTTGGAAGCTGATTTTACAAGAGATGTAATATGATCTTTCCAAAATAAGTCCCGAGTGAATGAAACCTCAGGCATGTTCAAGGATGATGCAAGATTGAGCTGGATATTATTAAACATTACTGGGTACTCTTGTGGAAGATTGTGTCAGGTTGATAGGTGTAAAAACTGAGTTTTTGATGCATTGAAAGAACAAGAATATTTTTACCCCAGTCAGAGATACAAGCCAAGTCAGACATTAGGTGTGCCATAGCCTCATCCCTTGTTTGTTGAAGTAAGTGCTGAGATGGATGTTGTGGGAACCGAATGGAAAGGTGAAGGGTGGAGTCATCAGCGTATAAGGGGATAGGGTTAAATGTTCAGCTTAGAAGGTCACTGATGAATAAAAGGAAGAGAGTTGGTGATAGGACAGAGCCCTGAGGAACACCATTGTTGATAGATCTAGAAGAACGATGGCCGTCTACAACAGCGGCTATAGAACGATCAGAAAGGAAGCTGTATATGAAGGCACAGATAGAAGGATAGAAACCGTAAGATTGCAGTTTGGAAATTAATGACTTATGCCAGACTCGGTCGAAAACCTTTGAGATGTCAAGTGCAATGGCAAAGCTTTCGCCAAAGTCCTGAAAGGAGGATGACCAAGAGTCCGGAAGGTAGGTGAGAAGGTCGCCAGTAGAGCGTCCCCAACGGAATCCATACTGACGATCAGAAAGAAGGTTGTGATAGGAAAGATGCTTTAAAATTTTTCTGTTAAGAGCTGATGCGAACAGAAGAGCAATTGGACGATAGTTTGAGGGTTGGGAATGGTCACCCTTCTTTGAGATTGGCTGAATGAAAGCAAACTTCCAGCAAGAAGGAAAGGTACAAGTTGACAGACAAAGGCTAAAGAGTTTACCTAGGCAAGGTGTAAGCACAGAAGCACAGTTCTTGAGGACAACAGGAGAGACTCGATCAGGCCCATATGCCTTGTTAGTATTAAGGTCAGTGATAGCAGAAAATACATCAGCTGAAGAAATTTTAATGTCAGCGACGACGAAGTCAGAGGGGGGAAATGATGGAGGAACAGCACCGGAATCGTCTAATGTGGAATTGGTGGAGAAAGTCTGAGCAAAGAGATCTGCATTATCAGTAGAAGAAATAGCTACAAAGCCATCACAATAGAAAAGAGGAGGGAAGATGATAAGGTAAAGATGTTAGGAAGGTTTTTGGCAAGCTACCAGAAGGAGTGGGAAGAATTCAAGTTGGAGAATTGAGAGCATTTAGTATGGATGGAATTATTTTTAGCAGAGCGAAGAACAGACTTAGCACAATTCCGGGCAGGAACATAAACAAGATGTGATTCAGGGGTGGGTTGGCTCCAGAACCTTTTATAAGCCCTGTCCTTTCTGCGGACAGCATTAGAACAAGCGTGATTAAACCAAGGCTTTCTTGCATTAGTCAAAGGATATGAGAAGGGAATGTATGCTTCCATGCTCATGAGAATTTTTTTTTTAATGCTAGGAAGAAGGAACCAAAGGCCATGAACCTGCAATAACTGTTCCTTCCAAGAGAAGAACAAAATACAAGAGAGAGCCAAATTCAAGATCCGGTCATTTCAAGATGCCTGGACACTGCGTTTGAAAGACTGGAGATCATAGCTAGTAGGAAATACAGACGGAGGGAGACAGTTCCAGAGTTGACCTGTCGCACAAATGAACGACTAGGAGCAACGGTCAAGTTTTGCACTAGACAGTTGGACAGAAAAGGGATGAGAGTCTGCTGTCAGACAGGCGCCACGTGCCTGTCGTAGAGGTGGAGGGATGCAAGCAGACAGGTCAGAGGAGCAGTGACCATTGAAGCAGCGATTGAAAAGAGATAAAGATGCAACAGTGTGGCGAAGAGACAGAGATTGAAGGGAGCCAGTAAGAGAAGGAGAGTTAATGAGACAAAAAGCCCCCGACTCCACCCTATTGAGAAGAGCTGCATGTGGGGAGCCCTCCCACACATGAGAGTTGCACTCTACACAGGGGCGGACAAAACCCGTGTATAGAGTCAACAATTGTGCAGGGGTAAGGAAGGAACAGAGTCGGCTTAGCGCATCTAATCTCTTGGAAGCAGATTTTACAAGAGATGTAATATGATCTTTCCGAGATAAGTCCCGAGTAAATGAAACCCCAGGCATGTTCAAGGATGATGCAGGATTAAGCTGAATATTATGAAACATTAGTGAATACACCTGTGGAAGATTTTGTCGGGTTGATAGGTGTAAGAACCGAGTCTGTGATATTAAAAACAAGATTATTTTTACCCCAGTCAGAGATATGAGCCAAGTCAGACATTAGGTGTGCCATAGCCTCATCCCTTGTTTGTTGAAGTAACTGCTGAGATGGACACTGCAGGAACTGAATGGAAAGGTGAAGGGTGGAGTCATCAGCATATGAGTGGATAGGGAGATGTACAGCTTAGAAGGTCAATGATGAATAAAAGGAAGAGAGTTGGTGATAGGACAGAGCCCTGAGGAATACGACTGTTGATAGATCTAGGAGAAGAACGATGGCCGTCTACAACAGCGGCAATAGAACAACCAGAAAGGAAGTTATAGATGAAGGCACAGATAGAAGGATAGAAACCATAGGATTGCAGTTTGGAAATTAATGATTTATGCCAGACTCCATCGAAAACCTTTGAGATGTCAAGTGCAATGGCAAAGCTTTCCCCAAAATCCCGAAAGGAGGATGACCAGGAGTCTGAAAGGTAGGTGAGTAGATTGCCAGTGGAGCGTCCATGACGGAACCCATACTGACGATCAGAAAGTAGGTTGTGATAAGAATGATGCATTCAAATTTTTCTATTAAGAATTGACTCAAAAACTTTTGAAATACAGGATGTTAAAGCAATTGGATGATAATTAGAGGGTTGGGAATGGTCACTTTTCTTTGGGACTGGCTGAATGAGAGCAAACTTTCAGCAAGAAGGAAAGGTACAGGTTGACAGACAAAGGCGAAAGAGTTTACCTAGGCAAGGTGTAAGCACAGAAGCACAGTTCTTGAGGACAACAGGAGGGACTCGATCAGGCCCATATGCCTTGTTAGTTTTGAGGCCTGTGATGGCAGAAAATACATTAGCTGAAGAAATTTTAATGTCAGCGATGAGGAAGTGAGAGGGGGTAAGTGATGGAAGAACAGCACTGGAATCGTCTAAGGTGGAACTGGAGGAGTAAGTCTGAGTGAAGAGATGTGCTTTATCAGTAAAAGAAAGAGCTACAGAACCATCACAGTAGAAAAGAGGATGGAAGGATGATGAGGTAAAGTTGTTAGAAAGGTTTTTAGCAAGGTGCCTGAAGGAGCGGGAAGAATTCGAGTCGGAGAGCTGAGAGCATTTAGTATGGATGAACTTATTTTTAGCAGAACAAAGAACAGACTTAGCACGATTCTGGGCAGAAACGTAAAAAATATGTGATTCAGGGGTGGGTTGGCTCCGGTACCTTTTATAGGCCCTCTCCTTGTTGCGTATTGCGGACAGCATTAGAACAAGCGTGATTAACCCAAGGCTTTCTTGCATTAGTCAAAGGATATGAGAAGGGAATATATGCTTCCATGCCCAGGAGAATAACCTCTGTAATGTGCAATGCACAATCAGATGGCTCCCGGCCATGGAAGCAATAATCATTCCAGGGAAAATCAAAGAAGTACTGCCTGAGGGCCTCCCAATCCGCAGCACCATAGTGCCATGGTCGACGTTTTTTTTGGAGGGTCCACAGGCCGTACCAGAGCAATAGGACAGGTCAAGGTATGAAGGTTGTGGTTGGAGGAGCCCAATGGAGAGAGTGTAAGCAGAAGGATTAGTCGTAAGGAAGAGGTCAAATATGTTGGAGCTCTCTCCAAGGCTGTCAGGTATATGGGTAGGGTGCTGTACAAGCTGCTCTAAGTCAATAAGGATAGAAAAGATGTCGGCTTGTTCACCAGGTGGATCAGTGAAAGAGGAGAGCCAAAGGTGGTGGTGAACATTGAAATCTCCTAGAATGGTGATTTCAGAGAAGGGAGAAATGGATAGAATGTGTTCCATTGTAGAAGTAAGATAGTCAAAAATTTTTGATAGTCAGTAGAATTAGGAGATAAGTAAACAGTGCAGATATACAGTATTTAGTCAGAGAATGACGAGAAAGCCGAAGCCAGAGAGTAGAGAATTCAGAAGAATGAAGTTCAGGAACACGAGAGCAAGATAAATCATTGCGTGTGCATCAAGTTTTGTGAGAAACTTGAGAAGAACGTGGCAGAAACTCATAAAATGTCAAAACAAGCATTTGATGACAATGCTTTGGGGGTTACACAAACCTATAACTGATTTAAGCGTTTTAAAAACGGACGAGCATCAACAGACAATGGTGCACGTTCTGGTCGCCCTTCCATCAGCTCAACTCCTGATAATGTGGCCAAAGTTCATGCAACCATACTCAAAAATCGCAGGAGGATAATTCATGACGTTTGCGATATTATTAGCCTTTTGTGTGGAACTTGCCAACGCAATTTGCCTGGCAACGTGAAGCAAAAACGTCCAGACAAGTGGTGCACAAACAAATGGGTGCTTCACCATGACTATGCACTCACTCACACAGCTCCTGTTTTTCAGTAGTGTTTGGCATTAAAAAAACATGGTGGTTATCCCCCGCCCCCTGTATTCACCAGATTTGGCTCCCTGTGGTTTTTTCTCTTTCCAAAATTGAAAATCCAGCTGAAAGGAATCCTGCCTGTATTCTTAAATTTTTCCTTCCCTTTTAGATGCATGGGAATGTAAGCCTTCGCTGAACTGGTATTCTTAAAAAAAATCCTTCTCTTTCTGAGCTCCTCGAAGGGCAAGGTCTTCCCTTCGAGCAGCCAAAATTATTGGAACTTGACAGAATCATTTGACCCATCTCTTCAAAAATCCCATTGCAGTTTTTGTGCATTCTTTTGTAGTTTATTGTCTTAAATATATTTAAAATATCGAGGGAAGGATTTTTAAAGTGCTATTTGTATCTCATTAAAAGTGTTACCCATGTCGGCGAGATGTTTAGCCAGACATGAACGGAGCAGACGACTTACTACCTCTGATATTCATCCAGTCTTATATGATCTGACACTGACAAATCTTATACATTATGGCCAGGGTCACACGGGGATTTTTTTCAGGATATATTCTGCTTGTTAATTTGCCCGGAAAAGGAAAATCTGTCATCAAGGTCACACAAGTGGTTTGGCTCATGTCTTCCAGTTGTAAAAAGACAAGTGAGCGCCACCATGTGAGTAGGGGAAGGTGGGGTAAGATGAACCGCTTAACACAAAAGAGAGTCTGGAAACCACATTTATTGAATTTGGAGGGTTTCCAAAGGTTGTGATGATATCAGATAACAGATATCAGATAGATCCTGGACACAGGCCAGAGGCCTCTATGTCCAGATCTCCATAAACAATCCACGTACCGTACTCGCGTTGTTCGATGTCTGGCCGGCATAACCTCAAGTCTGCCTCAAATTAAAAAACTATCTCCTGCCTTGCCCAGTATCTAGCTAGTCTAGCCTTGAATGTGCCCAAAAGTTGAAGCACCTACGACCTGTTCTGGCAGACTACTCCATACATTCACCACACACGCAGTAAAATAATTTTGTTTAATTTTGGGAGTGCTCCTTATTTTCTTCATCTTATATGAATGTCCTCTTGTAATTCCATCCGCTCTAATATGTACTTTCGGTGACGATTTTGAATACTTAACCATATCTCTCCTAAGTCTCCTATATACTAGTGTAGGTAGCTCAGGTTTTTGCAGGCATTCCTTGTATGACAAATATCTTAATCCAGGTAGCATTTTGGTTGCCCTCCTCTGAACGTTTTCCATTGAAATAATATCTTTCCTTCTGTCTGGTGATTAAACTGAATTACCATATTCCAGGTGGTTTCTGACTAG
Source organism: Coenobita brevimanus (assembly GCF_032717465.1). Taxonomy (NCBI): domain Eukaryota; kingdom Metazoa; phylum Arthropoda; class Malacostraca; order Decapoda; family Coenobitidae; genus Coenobita; species Coenobita brevimanus. Next base: position 31,633,233 of record NC_137047.1, on the reverse strand, counting down.
AGCAGGGGACAAGTACTTGAATGACACGTGATCCAAATTTACAAAGGTCCTAATAGCCCATCATTTGGTTGGCTTTGTTGACCTTCTGCTGAATATGCTCCTCAAATTTTAAATTTTTATCAACTGTTATTCCCAAGTCTTTCTCTGAGTCACCCCCTCTCACATCTACATAATCATTCCTGCAAGCATCCACACTTTGCATAGTATTAATCCTTGGATCCTTAGTTTCCCGTCTCGAGACTGTCATTGTACAACATCTGTCTGGATGAAGTTTTAAATGCCACTTGTCTGACCACGTTAACAATTTATTTATATCCTCTTGTATTACTTTCTGATCACCATCTGAGTCTATCTCCCGATTCCACTTTGTGTCATCCGCGAACATGAACACTGGAGAAGTGATTTCGTCAGGGAGGTCATTTATGTAAATCAGAAACAGAGTTGGACCAAGTACACTTCCCTGAGGCACACCACTAGTTACCTCCACCCAATCCGAGTACTCTCCTCCTACTCCTACCCGCCGTGTCCTGCCTTTTTAAATACATCTCAACCCATTTCAGGATCTTCCCGCTGATTCCATACCCTCTTACTTTACCAGTAAATGTTGGTGGGCTTTCGTCCACATGTCCATCACTCTAAGCAGCTGCAGTGTGGTTGACCTACCTTTCATAAATCCGTATTGGTTCATACTAAAGAGCTCATTTTCCAACATATGCTGTACAACTTCATCTCTAATAATTGATTCAAGTATTTTACACACAACTGACGTTAAACTAACGGGCCAATAATTATGCGGGTCTTGTCGACTACTTTTTTTTGTATATTGCTGTTACATTAGCCTGTCGCCAAATGTCAGGTATCTTACTACTGTTGAGTGAATTGTTAAATAATATAGCCAAGGGCACACTTAGCTCTCTGCTTAATTCATTCAACAATCTCGGGTGTATATCGTCCGGTTCCTACTATTTATCCGTCCGCATGTTCTCCAGTTTCCTCCTGACTACCTCAGGTGTGATTTTTATGTTCTCAAGTGATTTGTACCACATCTTGCCTCCAAACTCTGGTATAGTCCCCACAGGTTCGGTTGTGCAAACACTACCAAAATAGTTATCCAAAACCTGAGCTTTTTCCTTATCCGAATTTGTTATAGCCCCATCCTGTCCTGTTCTTTTCAAATCTGCTACTCCTGTTGATACCTTCATACGTTCTCTGACGAACCTCCAAAGATGTTTTGAGCGATCCCTAACATGTCTTGCTATCTCTTTTTCACGCTCCTTCTGTTGGGCCCACGTCCTTCGTCTTGCCTGATTTCTAAGTTTGGTATATTCCTTGTACTCTCCCAGCTCCCTGGTCTTGATACACCTTTGCCATGCTTCATGTTTTTTTCTTAACCTTGAGATATGTTTCATCATCCAGTTTCTCCTTGTACCGTCCATCACATCCCTGTCCTACTATTCGAATAGGCACATACTGTTTCCGTGCATACTTCAGTAAATTCTCAGTTTTCTCCCATTGTGCTTCTGCATCGAGATTTTCCTATTCTTTGCTCCAATCCCTGTCTAATAAGGGCCGAATTTCCCCATAATTTCCTGTGTCGTAAAGATATCTCCTCCTATTTTTTATTATTTTCTCTCCCTGCAATGTAGGTTAAACATTAGCAAGCATTGATCACTCTTACCCAGTGGAGCGACATGTTCGACGTCAGAAACCATATGCTGTTACCTAGTGATTATCAAGTCTAGTATGTGTGGTACATCTAATCCCCTATCACCAGTTTCCTGCTCCACGTGCTGATATAAGTTTGCATCGCGTAATGCCTCAACAAACTTAAATTTCTCTGAATTCGTACTACCTTTGACTGTCCAATTTGTCCAATATTCCAGGATAATTAAAATCCCCGACCATCAGAATAGCTGCAGTCCTATTTTCCTCTATTTCGGTCAGTAGCTTCCTCAGGTTCTTATTGTTGTCACACACAGCCTGTAATTCTGTTCTTATCATTTCGCATTTTCAATTTAATCCACAGCATTTCCTCAAAGTCTGTGCTGACTTTTATCTCTCTTGCCAATAGGGAAGCCGCAGTATTTATTGCCACCCTCCTTTTTGAGCTACTGCAGTTTGACATATATAACTCATACCACGGAATTTTATATTCTGCAGGAGTCGGGACATTTCTAGTAGATTTGGGGTATATCTCAACCACAAGAATAACCATAAGTTTACTCTCTGCACAGCGAACTCTCAATCTTAATTCCTCCATTTTATTTAGTAGTGAATCTGGATTGGCATACCACACTCTGAGTACATTTTGCTCTTTCTTCACACTGCAACTAGCTAAATTTCTGCTCCCTGTCATCTCTAACTTATCTTGATTTGGATGTGATGCACTTACTATTTTTTCTGAATCTTTCTTATCCAGAGGTTGTTTGGTGTACCTCTCACTCTGTATATATACTTTCCTGACTGGTCCTCTCTCTCTCTCTTTCCGTTTCGCTTCCTCCAGTAATGCCTGCCTGTTTTTGCTCTGGTTTGGGGTATAGTTATGGTCAATCGAAATTCCAGCTAATTTATCAGCAGCATTTGCAAGCAAACTCAATCTGCTCATAAATTTGTACTTGGTGGCCTCAGAGTCCAACTTTACTAACAGTGGCCTATTTATATCATCTTCCTTCTTTCCTAGACGCGTTGCTGATATTACATTAGCTGGTGTAACATCTGAGATATATAACAGCCTTGAGTTTAATTCATTCACATATCTTTCATCTGTCTCAACTTGTTCTGTTCTGTCCACACGTTTCATCTCCTCAGCCTTAAATATGACCAGATTCATTTTACGGCTTTCCTCATCCCGTCTCTCTCTCTCTCTCTCTCTCTCTCTCTCTCTCTCTCTCTCTCTCTCTCTCTCTCTCTCTCTCTCTCTCTCTCTTTCTCGCTCGCTCGCTTTTTTTTTTTTTTTTTTTTTGTCCACAATTACTTCATGACCTCCTACAACACCCATCCCACTGTTCTCACCTGCATTATTTTGTTTAACTAGGCCTATGATCCCCTGGTTATATCCCTCCTTAGCCAATTCATCCTTCATCATTTTAGTGGCCTTTGGCAGTGAGTGATCTATTACGTTAGAAACAGCAACCTCTATTTCCCCAGAAAGATTCTCCTGTATGGAAAGTTATAGAGCTGCCACCTTGTCCGTCTCACTCAAACTGCTGCTGCCTCCTAGTCATTTCACTGTATTGTCTCCCCATGTTGACCACCATGTGGAATATTTGTTCACACCCCTCCTTACAGTAGCTGCAGTTCCAGTGCAGCTGTTCTGCTTTTTCCTCAATCAAGAATTTATATACATGGAGCAGGATGCCCTCACAATTAGCATGACACCATTTTTGACATACCTCGCACTGCAAAGCACTGTAATCTCCTTTGATCTCCCTGCTACATGATCTACACATATCTGTGGTTTTCTCACTTAAGGCGCTCACTTTGCTTGCCAGTTGTTTTGGGCCTGCAACTAATTTCATTTCTACCTACTGCTACTCCTTACTGACACAACTCACACACAAAAACCTCTTCCTCATCGTCCTCTATCTCTGCACATTCCTCATTTGCCCATCCCTCGCATATGGCACAACAAACCCAACCTTCCCATCGCACAGAATTACCAAACATGCCATTGCAATACATGCACATGGTTGAGTCTCCATCCTCACTGTTGCTGTCATGAGTCCAGGATGGCCCAGCTTTCGCTTGCTTTGTTTTTTTTCTTTTGTCTTTTTTTTTTTTTGTTAGTTTTTTGTTGTTGTTGTTGTTGTTGCTAGTTTGTCTTTCTTGTTACATTCTCTCTCTCTTGTCGTTTCTGTGCAAGTGCCAGTTCTTTTCCTTTTTTCTTGTGAATTTCTGACTCTAACTCTGTCTTGCATGGGGATCCTGTCAAAACAAGAGCTCGCCCTTAGGGCCTGAGTGCCTTCTTTCGTACAATGTTGGCCACCTTTGGAAGGGAATTATGTCCTGGGATAAACTACCATGGTTAAACAGCCTCCGAGCCACTTCCGGTGTTACAGGCCCAGGCACCACAGTTGGATTTTCCAGCTCGGCAGCCCCTTGCAGGTCAGGCTCACCCACCATGGTCATGATTGGTGGGGCAACTGGGTCATCCGGATCTTCCTCTTCCTCTTCACCATTTAATGGAACATCTGTCGGGCAGGTAGGTAAAAAATCAGCTTCACAAAAAATCTGGCTATTCAGTGGACAAATTCCGGTTTTTCTAAAGCCATTGATGGCTGTTTGGAACAGCAGCCTGTAGATAAGTCTCTCTGAACAATGCACTTAGTTTGTAGATGGGCACCTGCCTTCCGGGTTTGTTTCTGAGGAATGTCTCAATAGCCTTCACATAGTAGGCATTCAGTGGTTTCATGAAGGAAACATCCAATGGCTGCATTCAGTGACTACAGTGTGGTGGCAGAATGACAGTCGTGACATGATTTTCCCTGGCAAGATTTATCACATCAATATTCTTCGTGTCCATCCATAATCAATAATACTGGATCGTCTCTCCATGGCTTGGTGTGACTTAGAAAGTGCCGAAACCATTCAGTAAGAATGGAAAGCTGCATCCACCCAGATAGGTGGTATGCACATTCAGTTCTTGCTTCATCCGAACTCTTGGAAAGATGAGGAAGGGCGGAACAAACTGGCCCCCAGCAGATGTACAGCAAACTGCTGTGACTAGAATTCCTCTTTCTGCAGAAGTCAATATGCCAATCTATTTACCCCTCCCCCCCACAGACTGAGGATTCTTGTGAGCTTTGTCTGCTCCGTTGTAACACCTGGCTTATCGACATTAAATATCTTGTGTGGAGGAAAGTACTGGTCTGCTTGCACCGAAGATAAAATGTCAAAGAATTTGCCAACGTTCATCTGATTGAAGCATCTTGTTCTTGCAGCAGAAGTTGGTTCTGGGGTTCGACTTGCAAGTTGTGGCTGGCGACGTTGGAGGTCCAATAACCAGTCTTTACCCGCAAGTCCAACCTGGCATAAAGAAATAAAGAATTAAGTGCTATAGGCTGTAGAAATACAAACTCCAGTTGTAGCCTATTAGTCTGTAAACTGAGCATGATATGAAGAAACTTAATTTGTAGCCAGATCTAACCGTTCTGATTTGTGGTCCACATTATTTCTTTCCGCTGCATGGAAGGCAATGTAACGAACGTCCCATGTAGTCAGTCTGAAAATTGAGCCTCCATCGACAAAATGTGAGTTATCAACTCTGCTTCTTGTGCAGCACTGAATACAGTTCTGATAGCGCAATGCATCTGAAAAATAATTATTAATAAATATTTATTTCTTTTCTCATCATAATATAGGCCAATTATATATAAAATGCATAACATGAAAATAAGGTAGACACTATTTATTATATGTAAAAAAATAATAGGCCTAAAGGTAAAATATAGCAGGACAATAAGTAGCAAGCTTTTAAGACTTAACCCGTCACGTCCCGAGGTTTTCCGCACCTCCGACATCCCCCAGTCCCGAGGTATTTTCGAAAAAAAAATTTTTGGCTAAAACCTTCGCTTTTGGTGAGAAACATCGAAAATTCATAGAGAAATCGCTCACCTGAGGTTTAAAATACTCATTCCAGGTAGGAGTTCCTCCTTACCTGACTAGGTTTTCTAACATGCTGGCACCAAAGAAAACGAGTTCTATGGGAGGGTAACTATTTTATCCACTCATAAACGGTATTTATTTATTTACTTGGTACAAATGTATATGTAGTATGAGAGTATATTGGTTTTCAAGCAGTAATAAAGGCATTATAAGCATTGTTTCACTCACTAACTAATCACCATACCTGACCTTTTTTTGCCACATTACCTAATCATTATTTCTGGCTGTTTCTTCTTCTAATGCTATGTAAACATTGTCCTCCACATTGTCATCGATTGGGGAATCACTCTGGCCCTGAATATCTTTACTAGCCAGGTCACTGGTAACAGGTGAATTGCCGAGACAATGGCGTGAGGGGGGGGAGGGGGGAGGTTATGCGGTGTAAGGCATTGTCCCTGCTTGGCATCTTGTAGAGGAATAGAGGAAGCTGTCCCGTGTATACATACGAAAAATCACATGCGAAAATTGAAAATTGTGCAAATTAGGGACCTTGCAATTGCACGATGTACCGGTACGTCACCGGGACTGGCAAATGCAAATCGTTGCAATGTACCCATACGTCGACGGGACGGGGCGGGTTAAAGTTTTACTGGAAAACAATGCGTAAATCATTTCAGGGAGTGCTAGATAGGAAACTGAACTTTGTTTGACATGTGCTAGGCAGTATCTCACCTTTGTAGAACCAGTTGCCACCTTATTCGTCTCTGACATGGCAACCAAGTGTAGTCTTGGGCACGTTGAATTCCTTTGAGGCTTTTTTTCAAACCAATCTTGTTTGCCTTAACTGCAGCTATTGCACTTTCCATAGCTGCCTCATTCCATTCTCCTCTACAACTGATTCGCACATATTTCCGGGACATCTATAGAGAAAGAGAGAAGAAAATGTTAAGGGTTTGTCTTACCCTCAGAACTAAAATTCATTTGCTAAACAATTACCAAAACATCCAAATTTTGTATACCAGTTTATGGCACATGTTTAGACACACACATCATGGGCATATCCAGTGTAAGCAGTAAGTCATTACAACTAATATTTCAGTACGGAAAATCCAATTTCTTACGCTGTGCAAATGACATCAGCACCACAAAATAAGACAACATACTCTCTTGAACACACAAGCAACTAGGCATGGATGCTGCTAACAATTGTGCATCTGTTTGGTGACACGGAGGACATCTAGTGACAAATAACTGAACCCCGCCCATCCTGCTCGGTTTTAAAGGGGGGGGGGGTTCATCTCAGGTCCATCTCATCCCATTGGTCCGTCTTACCCCATCTTCCCGTACATGAGATGGACGTTAACAAATGATTCTTACATTTACAAATAACAACATTAAAGATAATAATATTCCTCGAATATAATTCATTATCAAAATATTGTCTTGAGGAGTGAACACCGCTGTGGTGTTGGCCAGAATGGCATTTATGACTGAATACAGACCAACAGTATTGTGGTGGCGACCTCCTACATCTCAAATGTGTTGTGCTTTCATTATCCAGCACGAGATATGCGTGTTTTGATGTATTAGTTTACAAATCTAATGTCCTATCATAACAAAATACAGCAAGATGGGTCGTTTAAGCTTAACAGGACAACAAACCTGAACATTTTCCCTTCCCTTCCCTTCCAAGGGAATCTTTTCGGATACCAACGGAAATCAAAACTCCTTCGACGGGAAGGAAAAGTTTAGGAAAGGGATTGTTTTTAAAAATACGCCTGTAAGATATGACACCATTAAGGAGATCTAGGTGAAAATCGCAGAAGGTCGTGAACAAGCTGATGCTCAAGGATTTTCCAGAACTCGTTGCTGTTGTGGGAGAAGCTCCAAGATCGATGTCAGCAACCCCAAGGAGACTACTGTACTTTCAAGGTGATGGTGGTGATTAGGACTAAGTAAGTTTTTTTTTTCCTTCTTTAGTCAAATTTCGGGAACTTTGGGTAACATCTCTATCTGTCTGTCTATCTATCCACTCTCTATCTATCTGTCTATCCACTCACTCAGTGTAGAGATGCTGTATGATCTTTGCACTGAGTGACAAGCCAAATGGTTTTTTCTACCCAAGAACCCATTTACTACGCTAGGTGGTAACCATATTATCGGGGTTTTTGGCGGGGTTAAGTATCCCCCAGATTCCTCTATCCAAAATCACTTAATCATGGCAGTTGTTTCAGAGAGCCTCGGAGGGCCCAATACCTGCCCAGGGCCCCAACCAAATGGACAGATTCGCATGGCCATGTGGAATGTGAGAGGTGTGAGTGAGGAGAGCAAGAGGGTGGAAGTGGTGAATGTGTTCAGGAGTGCGAGATATGCCGTGATGGCATTGTGTAAAACAAAGATGAAAAGGTGTGAGGCGGAGGAGTGGGAGGGTGTGAAATGTGTAACATCTGGCATGAATGGGAGAGGAAGTTGCAAGGAAGGAGTTGCTTTGTTGATGAATGATGCGTGGCAGAGTGGAATGAGAGACGACAAATGTGTCAAGTTCAAGTTTGAGAAGGTGAAAGTGGCGATAACTGTAACAGCTGCACTGTGTGAGGATGGGAGTGAGAGAGAGAGAGAGAGAAAGACAAGTTTTGGGATGAGCTGTATGAAGTAGTGGGAGAAATGCCCAGGAGCTACAAGATGATCGTAATGGTGGAATTGAATGGAAGAGTAGGCACTGGTCCTGAGGATAACATAATGGGTTGTAATGGAGTACCAGGAGAAAACAATAATGGGAAGCAACTGAAGGATATGTGTCAGGAGAGGAGGTTCTGCATTTGTAATTCATATTTCAAACACAAAGATGCACATAAATATACATGGCATAGAGGGAACGGGAATCGTGCTAAAAGAAGCCTAATTGATTACGTGCTCGTAGAGACGTCAATGCTGGGAATGGTTGCTGAACGAGAGCCGTGCGAGGACGATGTGGAGGTTTGTCAGATCATATGACTGTGGTATGCAAGATCAAGCTGAGAGGAGTGAGGTGGACCAGGAGAGAGAGGTGCAGTCAGGTCGAAAGACTGAAAGTTGAGAAGCTGGGGATCAAAGATATGGCAGATGAATACAGGACCAAAGTAGAGGGGGAGTTAGAATCAGTGAATTGGAATGAGATGGATCTGGACAGCCTGTGGAACGCATATAGGGATTGCTTAGTTAGGAATGCTAAAGCGGTGTGTGGTGTGGCAAGAGTAATAACAAAGAAGAAATGTACGGCATGGTGGGATAATGAGGTTAAGAGAGCAGTGGAGGAAAAGAAGAAGTGGCTAAAGTGGTTCCAGGACAGGGGGTTCAGTTGAAATAAGAACAATATATTGAGAGCAAGAAGCACGTAAAGAGACTAGAGACGAGGAAAAAGAAGGAGGTAAATGATGATCTAGGACGAAAAATGACTGCAAACTACTCTGAAAATACGAAGTTATTCCAGAGAGAGGTGCGGAAATGTAGAAATGAAAGCGGAAAGACATGTAATGGTGTGAAGGATGTAGGTGGTAGATTATTAACCCATGAGGATGAAGTAAGGACCTGATGGAAAGAATATTTTGAAAGCTTGATGAATGGGAATGGAGAGAACAGAGCGGCTGTAAACATGTTTGGTTTTGGGGGGTGTGCAGAGAAGGAATGCAGTGCCAGGAGACGTGACATTCGCACAGGTGAAGTGTGCTGTGAAACGGCTGAAAAATGGGAAAGCAGATGGGGTTCATGAGGTGCATGCAGAGATGATTAAGTGTAGAGGAGAGAATGAAATGAAGTGATTGTTGGAGATACGTAAGAAGGCATGGATGAGTGAAACTGCCAGCAGAATGGAAAAAGACTGTGATTGTACCTCTGTTCAAAAATAACGGTGAGCGAAGTGAGTGCAAGAAATATCGTGGCATAAGTTTATTGACTATGGCAGGGAAGGTATATGAAAGAATTAATATAAAGTAAGAGAGATATCAGAAGTCCTAGTGAGTGATGAACAGGATGGCTTTAGGGGTGGTAGGGGATGTGTGGATCAAATATTTGCAGCGAGAGAGATAGCAGAGAAGGCCTGTGAGAAGGACCATAAGGTGTTTATGACATTTATGGATCTGGAAAAAGCATATGACAAAGTGGACAGAGAAGGATTGTGGAGAGTTTTGCGCATGTACGATGTAGATGGTAAGCTGCTATGTGCCGTCAAGAGTAGTAAAGCATGGTAAGGGTTAATGGGCACGTATGTGAATGGTTCACAATCGGTGTGGGCGTGCGACAAGGTTGTGTGATGACCTCATGGTTGTTCAATATATGTATGGATGGAGTGATGAGGGAAGTAAAAACGCGAGTAATGGAGAAGGGGATGGCGTTGGTATTGAATGGTGATGGATGGAATATCTCAGATTTGTTGTATGCTGACGATGCAGTACTACATGCAAATACCAGACAAGAACTTGGTAGGCCAATGCAGAGTTTTGCTGATGTCTATGAGCATCGTGCCTTGAGAGTAAATGTAGAAAAGAGTAAAGTGATGGTTATTGAAAGAGAAGGTGACTCCCAGTGCTATGTTACAGTGAATGGAGAGAGACTGGAATTGGTGAGAGAGTTCATATACCTGGGAACGGTGTTAGAAAAGAGAGGAAAATGTGCAAAAGAAATGGAAAGTAGAGTGACACAAGGAAGAAAAGTAGCTGGTGCAGTGAAGGCCTTGACAAGAAACAGAGGCTTGAGTGTTGCAGCTGCACGAGGCTTACATGGGGTGTTAGTGCCAGTATTAACATATGGATGTGAGACTATGGTGTGGCATGAAAATGAAACGTCAAGAGTAAGAGCAGTGGAGATGGGACTACTGAGGAATGTATGTGGAGTACAGAGGGTGGATAAGATACGAAATAATGTGATTCGTGAAAGATGTGTAGTGAGGAAGTCGGTGGACACCAGAATTAAAGAGAGTGTACTGAGGTTTTATGGTCATATGGAGAGAAGGGATAACAACAGAGTGGTGAAAAAGGTATGTCTGAACGAATTTGAAAGAGGGAGGAGACGAGGTAGGCCAAGAAGGTGGAGAGCTACGGTGGATGAGTGTGTGAGTAAGAGAGGTTTGGAAGTCGGTGAGGCTAGGGAACTGACAAGAGATTGAGCTGGCTGGATGAATGTTGTGAGAAGAAGTGCATGATCAGGGATTTGGCACCCCTTTTTAATGTGGCAGCGTCCGGATTGGCTCTGTCAGATACGTTTATGTGAAGCTACAGAAGGTGGTGAATGTTTTTGGCGTATCCAATAGAGGGAGGATTCCGGGGACTTGAATGATGAGTGAATGGAAGCGTGGCCAATTGGATTGGGCAAATTTGGGCTGTCTGGACATTGCTACTCCTCACCCTGCCCTAGGGTGGTAAAGGAGGTCTGGTGATGATGATATTATATACTGTAAATATATATATATATATATATATATATATATATATATATATATATATATATATATATATATATATATATATGGAGCCTCTGTAGTACAGTGGTAGAGTGTGCGTTTCGTACATGGGTGAACCAGGGTTCGCGCCCCGCCAGGGTAATAAACTTTGGGAGTCTTCACCCGGCCACATACTGCATTGGCGGACACAAGGGGTGCTATGGTTGAACCAGTGTCGCTTACTATAAAGTATGCTTGCACCCAGTTGGCTTGCGCGGGCCAATTACACTTGGTTCACAGACTACACACACATCCAAAGTCACTCGAACACTACAATTACACTTACCTGTACAACCACTTCTCACCCTACATACAATCTCTACCAGACAGCCTAAGCCACTTGGAATAGATACATTGGCTGTATCGTCCCGACTTCGGTTGGGATAGGCCGGTCCTGCAGTGGATACTCAAACGGCTGATGATAATGATATATATATATATATATATATATATATATATATATATATATATATATATATATATCGTAAGAAAATCTCTCTTTCTCTCTCTCTATCCATTTATCTGTCTATCCATGTATGTATCTATCTGTCTACCTATGCCGTATATACTGTAATTAGAAATAGCTGATGCAAATGATTCTACTGTGATACTTTTTTTTTTTTTAATGCTAGGAAGAAGAACCAAAAGCTAGATGCCTGCAAATTGTTCCCTCCAAGAAAAAAAGAAAAACAAAATAACAGAGAACTAAATTCAAGATCCTTTCATTTCGAGATGCATGGACACACTACATCTGAAAGACTGGTGATCATGGCCAGCAGGAAATACAGAGGAAAACAGTCCCAGAGGTGACTTGTTGCACACATGATGAACTGGGAGTAATGGTTAACTCTTGCATTAGAGAGCTGGATAGAAAAGAGATAAGAGTTTGTTGCTAAACGGGTGTTACGTACCTGCTGCAGTGGTGGAGGGATGCAATAGACAGTTCAGAGGAGCGGTGACCATTGAAGCTGCAATAGAAAAGAGATAAAGATGCAACAGTGGGGCAAAGAGACAGAGGTTGAAGGGAGCCAGTAAGAGGAGGAGAGTTAGAGACGAAAAGCCTTTGACTCGGCCCTACTGAGAAGAGCTGCATGTGGGGAGCCTCCCCACAAATGAGAGTTGTACTCTACACAGGGGCGATTAAAATCCGCGTATAAAGTCAACAACTGCAGAGGGGTAAGGAAGACATGGAGTCGACTTAGCATACCTAATCTCTGTAAAGCAGATTTCACAAGATGGGTAATAATTATGGTCGTTCCAAGATAAATCCTGAGAGAACGAAACTCCATGTATGGTCAAAGATGATCCAGGACTGAGTTGGGTATTGCCAAAAATTAGAGGATATTCCTGTGGAAGATTCTGACAGGTTGAAAGATGTAAGAAATGAGATTCTGAAACGTTAAAAACAACAAGATAACTTTTACCTCACTCGGAGATATAAGCCAAGTCAGACATTAGGTGTGCCATAGCCTCATCTCTTGTTTGTTGTAGTAACTGCTGAGATGGACTCTGTTGGAAGAGAATGGAAAGGTGAAAGGTGGAGCCATCAGTGTATGAGTGGATAGGGTTAGATGTACAGCTTTAGAAGGTCATTGATGGAAAAGAAAGAAGAAAGTTGGTGATAGGACAGAGCCCTGAAGAACACCACTATTGATAGCTCTAGGAGAGGAACAAAGGCCGTTTACAACAGCAGCTTTAGAACAACCAGTGAAGCTAGAGATGAAGGCACCTATAAAATGCTAGAAATCGTAAGAGGGCAATTTGAAAATTAAAAATTTATTCCAGTTTCGATCGAAGGCCTTGAGGATGTCAAGCGCAATGGCAAAGCTTAAGTCAAAGTCCCGAAAAGAGGATGACCAGGAGTCTGAAAGGTAGGTGAGAAGATTGCCAGTGGTGCGTTCTTGGCGGAACCCATACTGACGATCAGAAGGAAGGTTATGATAGGAAAGGTGCTTTAGCTTTTTTTGTTAAGAATATATATTTAAAAACTTTAGAAATACAGGATGTTAAAGCAATTGGGCGATAGTTAGAGGGGTGGGAGATTGTAAATGGCTATTGGCTAAGTAAGAAAATGGAAAAAAAAAGAGCGGAGGAGTACTATGAAGCGTTTTTTTTTTTTTTTTTTCAACTAATTGATGCCATTTAAATGACCTTATATGAAAAGAAGCAGTTGTAACTGTTGGAGAATATTTTATTTCCGACTTGAGATCTGCAGATGACTAAAGCCTGGAAGTTTAGGCAAAATGACATGACATGCCCTTTTTTGCCTTTGGGGGAATTCGAGTGATAATGCCTATTTTACAAAATTAATGCTCATTGTGCCTTTTTTGCATATATTCCGACATAGTAACACTCCAGACACGTGACCAAAGTTTCTGAGCACCACAACTTATCCACGGAATTGAATCTTCTAGCCACCCCCATAAGACGTTACCAATGCAGAGATTCAGTACTCCATTACACTTGGCACCACTGCTTTCGTTGGCACGAGACACACATCACTGCATCAGTAACAGGCTAACAGCAGACTTTGATTGCTCCTGAGTGCCAGAGCATGTAAAAATGCCGAAAGTTGATGTGTCCTCTGACAATAAGCTGAATAAGCTTGTTCGGGAGTTGGGAAATATGCTTTTTCCACTGATGGCTCAGTGCTATTTTACAAAGTCTGTGAAAAACAGTGAATTTCGAAAAAAAGTACTTCGTTTCACAACATGTGCAGACTGCAAAGCATCAAACTGCTGTTCAGAAGACGAATTCAGTAACCCAGCAAACGAGTCTGCTGACTACATGCAATGCATCCTCCAACCGCGAGTCTGTCTTTTCATCAGAGCTGTATAAAGCCTTTGTTGATGCTGGTATTCCACTGCGCAAGCTAGAGAACAAGTCTTTAAAGTCTTTCTTAGAAAAATACACGAAGCAACACATCCCAAGCGAGTCTACTTTAAGGAAGAATTATGTAGACACAGACTACACCTTGACGATGCAGAGAATTAAGGATGGCGTGTAGGGTAAGGAAATATGGATTTTAATTGATGAGACAACGGATGTCATGGGTAGGTTTATTGCCAACGTGATTATTGGTATCTTCTAAATTGATCAGATGACGAAAATTTACTTGCCATACCCAGAAAAACAACAGAAGGCTAACAGTTCAACAATAGCTCAGCTTTTTACGACAGCCCTTGCTTTGCTTTGGCCAGAGGGCATCCAGCACAAAAATGTATTTATCTTCCTGATAAATGAAGCACCTTACATGAAGAAGGCAGCAGCGACACTTGAGCTACTCTTCCCGGAAATGATACACCTGACTTGTTTAGCCCAAGCGCTTCACTGGATTGTAGAACATGTACGCAGATTGTTGCCCAGTGTTGACAAATTAGTTTCCAATGGCAAGAAGATATTTCTTAATACTCCATCAAGGTGTAATGTATAGTATTCAAGGAAATGGCACCTCAACTCGCAATGCCATCATAGCCAATTTTGACGAGGTGGGGAACGTGGATTTCGGCTGCACTACGAGGCTTCTAATTCTGATAAGTTTCAGGAAATCATAACGAGTTTCGACGTTAGTGATTCTTCTGCTATCCTAATCGTGAAGGAACTACTGCAGGAGAAGTCGCTTTGCAATGATCTTGCATTCATCGCTTCTATCTTTGCAAAGCTGCCAGAGGCCATCACTGTGCTGGGGAAGAATAACATGCCTCTGATTGATGTGTTGAAGTGTCTTGAGACAATCGTTGCGAACATTACTCAGGATCCTGGCGAGAAAGGAAAATCTGTAAGTCAAAAACGTGACTGAGTGATTGTTGCAAACCAAGACCAGGAAAACGTAAAGACTAACGGAGAAGTCCTTGAAGGAAAGACTGATGCAGATGTTAGTGATAAGGATCTGCAGACTGTGGCATGTTTTAAATATGCTCCTGTTACGTCGGTGGAGGTGAAGGGATCATTCTCGCTTTTCAAGCATCTTCTGTCTAACAGAAGGCATGGGTTCAAATTTGAAAACCTCAAGAAAATGCTTGTTAATTTGTGTAACCAGGCGGATTATTCTGCGTATGTGTAACAGTGAAGTTTGCAGTCATTGTCACTTATAGCTTTCTTTAATGTTTTCTGTTTCATATTCTTATTAATCACATGCCTTTTTTAACGTTCAAAATGTTGAACGGATTTATATTTCTGTAATTGCTTTGGATATAAATGCCTTTATTACTGCCTTTTTTTTGCCGTTTTAATTTGCTTTTTTGCTTGCCTGTTTCGGAATTTTTTAGTGCCTAAAAATGCGGGCTCTAGTAACCACTAATGACAAAGAGGCCAAGTATGTTTTTAAATCATGACTCAGAAATTATTGTTGAAACTGGAGGCTTGTCCATACTTTCATGCTCTCAGGTTTAATAATGCTGTCCTAAATCTCTCTTTCTTATATTATATCATAACTGTTCGTGAAATATAGTTTATGACATCATCAGAATAACTCCCAGAAACAGCTGACACAGTATATCTTAGTTTGTTTTTGATACATCCAGACGATTTTATAATGTCGGGATAAATCGCTCGGGATGTCGGTGTTAGAAACATTCTCCATTAAGCTCTTCACAAGATGATGCACAGTACCGCGTATCTCACTAATCATAATAAAATAGTCTGGGTGTAACGGGGAAAGAAGTAACCGGGTTGACAGGGATAAATGATCATTTTAATATGCCTAATTCTTGCGCCCATCATTGCTTACGATGGTTAGTTGTACAATTGTGAGCCATAGTTTCTGCTCATATGTTCTCTATACCGGAGGGAGGTGGAGGTCAAAGAACCCCCCCACATCATATTTTAATCCCATAGTGATATTCCGCTTTAATGACCCTTGCAGTCGATAGGCATGAAGCTATTTAAACTTACTAACTCCCTACCCTGGCTGGATGTAACTGGTAGCCAGGTTTCCCTCTGACATAAGACCTGCTTTTAGTGGTTTGAAACTTTCCCAAACTGCACGATTAACAGTGTCATCTCGAAGAACTTGTCTTCGTGCAGTCTAGCTAAGTTTCGGACTGCCACCTTAACACCAGACAACAAGTTTTCGTTCAGTGTTTTCCCAAGGAAAGGGGAAAGGGTTAGCATAGTACATTGCCCATGCGTGTTCATGCATCAGGTACCAGCAGTGCAACTCGTGGAACAGTACCTCCTCAATCACCCGATGTTTTCCTGGAGCTGATTTTTGATGGCATGAGCTTGGGCCGCCACATCTACCTCTGGGGTTATCTGCTCCGTGCCCATCTACCTTGGTACCATACATTTTAGATGTCATACAAGGTGATGCCATTCCACGGAGTTGAGAGACGCGGAAAACCTGGCAAGAGTCTACGTGGAGGAGACTGCCTAACTTGTGATGGAAGTAGTATCTGGTAAGGGGTGCTGTCAGACCTTGAATGGAGTGGGCAGTATGCAGGGGCAGCCAGGAGAGGAATGGTGGCAGGTGGGGGTGGTGGTCAATCTCAGACGCACTCTTCAGCGTATGCCTGAGAGATAAACCGCACAACGTTATGTCCTGCCTATTTGGGGAAATGCTGTTTGGACTGGATTTGGTGAGTCGGGTTGCCTGCCACTACGCCAACGTATAGCTTAATATAACACGAATTGGCCTTGTCCTCCCTCATCTACCCTCCTCACAGGATGCTGAATCACAGCAATAACTTACATTGCAGGGTGTTCACGACACATGCTTGAATGTGACCTTAAACTCAAGCCAGTGACGTGTGTGTACATTTAATCCTGCTACCTTCAGATGTTTTCATTCAGCTGATGCATAGAAAGAAGATTGTACATAATTCCATCACTACAGATATTTTTTCTCAAAAATAACCTGATTTTCTGAAGGTAGCAGGAATTAAAAAAAAAAAAAAAGGGACACGTCATCGGACTGAAGAGGTAAATTTTTCCATTCTTTAAGTGATGTAAATATTTGTGTTAATTATTTCTGTATGGGATATTTTAATCTCTTCACTACGATGACCCAATACTTTCTGATTGCTACCTCCAGACGATTTTACTGAACTCATGAGAGATATTGCGAAGTGGATGGGTTAGATACAGCTTGCATTAATCACTGGCTATGAGGAGCCTCTCCAAGGCTAATAAAATCTTATGTCTGGTGGTGGTAAGAAGAAAATAAATGTCGCAGAATTCTCGAACTTAGGTGGCTCAGAGAGACATGGGACCTAGATCATTATTACTAAGTTTGTACTCAGTTCCTTATCAAGAAAAGAACTTAGATCACATACTGTACATAGATGTTGCATATTCATACTTACTGTGTATTGGACTTATGATTTTGATAATAGCCATACAAGAGATCCTCGTGGTTATTTCTTAGGCTGCGTAAGTACTGCGTACATTCAAAAATTTCACTTTCCTGTAGAGTTTTAATATTTTAGAGATATGAAATATAATTACTGCATCCATTCACTTGCTCTGGACCTGCAGTTTTGTACTGTGTAATATTAATATTATTTTGAGCAAAACAGTCAATGTAAGGGGCGCCGAGCGCCGAAGGCGCGAGACATTAAGGTCTTGGGTGAGCGGTAGCTCCCTCAGCGGGGTCCGGGGCGGAGCCCCGGCTACAAAACGCTTTTTAACATTTGACAAGCATTTTGAAAGCATTTTGGGGCAAGTTGTGTTACTTTTATGGTGGTTAATATGTAAAACCTATAACAAATAATTCGTGTTAGATGGAAGCCAGTTACATCTCTACCGATTGATTGAAATTGGAATGTATTATAGATTCAAACATTTCGCTACCAATTGATCAAAATTGAAATATATATTGTTACGGAACAGAGAAAGATAATGTACACTTTAAGTGAGAATACGAAGAGTCACTACTGTCCCGTAAAGTTCCAGGTTCAAAACAAAAGAGTTAGGTAAAATTACAAGTTAAAGTTTAATGCTTAAATTAACAACAAAACATTCAGGACTCATAAGGATAATGTAATGGCAAATAAACAGGTTAAATATATGGTTAACTGCAATAGCCTCTATTAACACGAAATTAGCAAGAGTAAATTTATCTAAGTCAGCCCTGATGAAATGAGATACCAGATAATACTCAGTGAATGCCAGATAAATAATTACAGATACAAACTATTATCAAAAATGACTGACATAAAGATCCATACATGAATTACAAAAACTTCACTAAGCCTACAAATTAAACTTATGCTATACAGTACAAGAAAAAATGCAACAACAGTTATACTCAAATTACACACAGCTGCTAGATGGTTGGAGACTTCTTGAGCACTCACAATAATAATATCTGTACAGGGGAGGACAGAGATGTGAACAAAATGAGGAGCAGATCTAAGTGGCAATGATGCAGAGACTGAGCTCATTATATAGGGGCCAGGAGAGCTTGATACAACTTGTAATGAGGACGCGCAAATGAAGCCATGGGGACAAAGAGATGACAATCCCGCAAAGTATAACAGAGATGTCGACTTACTCTACTATAACGGTAGAAGGGGGGGACTGAGGCAGAACACGCTCGTGATCAAACATGCAGCAACTGTGCGTTAAAATTACACAAAGGATGATGAAATCATAGGCTATGTAACACCTCCCCACAAAGAAAAAAGAAATTTACAAAGGAAATTTCTTATTACTCTAAAACAATCTGTATATGGCACTACAGACCATGCAAAAGTCTTTCCTAATAGTACAAAACATGAGATCTCCCTAGCACGCTCAGTCATAGGTACTTGCCAGTATCCCTTTAACAAATCAAACTTACTTATGTACCTAGCCTTTCCGATCTTGTCTATGCAATCTTCCACACGAGGGAGAGGGTAAGTGTCTGTTTTGGTTATCTGATTAACACGTCTGTAGTCGATGCAAAGCCTCTGTGACCCACCTGGCTTAGGGACTAGAGTGACAGGAGAACTCCACTCGCTCTGACAGGGCTCAATCATCTTGTGGTCCAACAGGTAGCCAAGCTCCTTCTGGATGAGAGGAACTTTCACTGGGTTCACACGGTAAGGAGGCAATTTAATTGGCTTTGCGTCTCCAACATCGACATCATGCATCAACACAGTGGTTCTTCCTGGAGTGGCACGGAACACTTGCGGGTACTCCTGCAGTAATGCCGAAAACTCCTGCCTTTCCTTGGGTGGTAGATGAGAAAGCTTAGTCTGGAGATCATTCATGATATCAGGATTCTTCCCCAAACTATCACTCAGGCACATACTGCATGGGAGAGCTTCACTTGCAGACTCAGGTGGAACAGCTACAGTGCAGACTGGATTATTTTCATCCCGCTTGTGATATAACTTTAGCATGTTGATGTGACATAGTTGCTTGCTCTTTCTACGATCTGGTGTGGCGATGACATAGCTGACATCACTGAGTTTCTTCTCCACGAAATAAGGGCCACTAAACTTGGCTTGAAGAGGTTGCCCATGAACTGGTAACAGAATCAAAACCTGATCTCCTGGCTGAAAGTGGCGTAACCTGGACTTCTTATCATACCAAGTCTTCATCTTCTCCTGAGCAGCTCCTAAATTCTCTCTCGCCAGCTGTAAAGCAGTGGACAGACGTTCTTTGAACTTCATCACATACTCCAGCAGGTTGGCGTCATCTTCCTCCGACAGCCAGTATTCCTTGAGTAGCTTAAGGGGTCCTCTTACTTCATGGCCAAACAGTAGTTCAAAAGGTGAGAAGCCCAGTGATTCATTTGGAGATTCTCTTGCAGCAAACACAACGAATGGAAGACCTTTATCCCAGTCTTTCTGATGTTCCAAACAGTATTTCTTGAGCATCGATTTGAGTGTTTGATGATATCTCTCCAACGCTCCTTGGGTCTGGGGATGGTAAGCTGAAGACGTGATCTGGGAGATGCCCAACTCTTTCAGAGACTGCTTGAAAACATTTGACATGAAATTACTTCCTCGGTCTGACTGTACCTCCTTGGGCAGACCAAACTTTGTGAAGAACCCTAGCATTTCCTTAACCGCGTTCTTTGCTGAGATGTTTCTAAGTGGAATGGCTTCAGGATAACGAGTAGCCATATCAATCATGGTCAACACATAAGAAAATCCTGAAGAAGTCTTAGGAAGAGGGCCCACAATATCCACCAACACACGGGTGAAAGGCGCCTCAAAAGGAGGAATGGGAACTAGAGGTGCAACCTTTTCGGTCTGATTACACTTCCCCACAACTTGACAGGTGTGACAAGACTTACAATACCAGGAAACATCCCTGAAGATACCTGGCCAGTAGAAGTGTTTCAAAATGCGTGCCACAGTCTTCCTCACTCCAAGGTGTCCTGCCAAACTGGAATCATGAGCCACTCTAATGATATCCTGCCTACAAACACGAGGGATGACAACTTGATGTACAACCTCCCATTCACAGTCGGCTGATGCTGTTGGGGGTCTCCACTTCCTCATAAGTACTCCTGACTTTACATAATAACAAGTAGAAGCACCGGCTGACTCTTCTTCACTGTAAGCAGAGTTAGCTAGACCTTTCAACTCAGGGTCAGCAACCTGCAACTCAACCAACTCTTGACGAGACAAATTATCAACACTACGGGGTACTGCCTCATCTGGTGAGTGGTCCAAATTAGCAAGAAAAGTGTCAGCTAGGATAACATCATCATCATCCTCTAAATCACCAGTAACTTTAGACTTAGCCCTAGTGACAGCACATGCAGGGAACACATCAGGGACATCACAATCCTGGGACACAGCCACTGGCTCACTAGACAACTGAGGAGCTGGACACACTTGACTTCCACCAATATCATTTCCAAGTAAGAAAGTTACACCTGACATTGGGAGTGTCTCAACCAACCCAACCATAACGGAACCATTAACAAAACCAGACTCTAAATTCACTCTGCACAGAGGGACAGAGAAGTAATTATTCCCTACACCTTGTAAGATTACAGTTTCATCAGAGGAATTAAAATTAGAGCCTAGAACACTGGTCAGCATAAGGGATTGGCAAGCACCTGTATCACGATATATTTTAACTGATTTCCTGTCATTACTGTCCAGAGGACTGACAAAACCATCAGACAGGAAATTAGCACATGAACTCTTGAGAGTGTCACCCACGTTACTGCTCAAAAGAGGAGCTCCATCATGAGAATTTAAGTTACCCCTCAAAGCAGGTTCAGTTAACTCAGTTAAAGAATTATGGGAACTCTCAAGAGTGGACACTAGACCAATTGACTGAATATTTAAAGACTCCTTTTTGTTCACATCACGCTGTCTCCTGAAACATCTCTCCGTAGTATGACCAAGCTTACTACAATAAGTACATTTACTTTTCTGAAATCTAGAGGTGAAGCTGGTATTTACTTCCTGAGAAACATCATCCTTATTCTCTTTCCTGTTACCTGTACTCTGAGTAGAGGCAACGTACTTACTCTCAGCTTTCCCTTTTTCTCTAGAATATCTCTTGTGAGTGAGAACATACTCATCAGCTAAAACTGCAGCATCAGACAAATTATCTATTCTTTTCTCATCAAGATATAGGCTTACATCTTTATAAATACACCTTTTGAAGTCCTCCAGCAAAATCATCTGCTTAAATTTGTCAAAATCAGAATCCACATTCTTAGAATTTAACCACTGCTCCAACAAATCTTCTTTGATTTTTGCATACTCAACATGGGATTGCTTATCTTGCTTGAAAGTTGTCCTAAATTTTACTCTATAGGCTTCAGGAACAAGCTCATAGGCCTTAAGAATCAAGCTCTTAACTACATCATAATTATCAGACTGATCCTGAGGCAAAGATGCATAAGTTACTTGAGCTTTACCGGTGAGAACAGTTTGAAGGAGTACTGGCCAATACTCCTTAGGCCAATTAAAACCTGTAGCTACCCTCTCAAACAACTGAAAATACTTAGTTAAATCAGATTCATTAAAAGGAGGGACAAGTTTAACATTTTTAGCCACATCAAAATCATCAGAGCTAGATGATCCAGTTCCACCTTGTTTCATGCGATACTCATGGTCTGCCTGAATCCTAGCAAGTTCAACTTGTGCGTGAAACTCAGCCTCCTTAACATCAGCCTCCTTAGCACGTGCTTGAAATTCAGCTTCCTTCACACGAGCCTCCTGCAGGGCTAGCTGTAACTTAGCTAATTCAATCTGCGTTTGCTCATTTGGAGGAGTTACATTAAACAAGCTTTTATTAATCATGCCAACAATTTGATCTTTAGAATGATGAGAGTGAACTGCAATTCCCAATTGTTGAGCAACAAGCTTAAGTTCATTCTTTGTTCTGTTTTCTATATCACACACTGTTTGCACATTTGACAAAAAATCTTTGGCTTCATCAAGTGTAGAAATAGTAGCCATCATGAATATATCACAGTCACAAAATATCAAACAATATCCTTATGATAATATCCTGAATATCCTGATATGAGGTCGCCAAATTTATGTTACGGAACAGAGAAAGATAATGTACACTTTAAGTGAGAATACGAAGAGTCACTACTGTCCCGTAAAGTTCCAGGTTCAAAACAAAAGAGTTAGGTAAAATTACAAGTTAAAGTTTAATGCTTAAATTAACAACGAAACATTCAGGACTCATAAGGATAATGTAATGGCAAATAAACAGGTTAAATATATGGTTAACTGCAATAGCCTCTATTAACACGAAATTAGCAAGAGTAAATTTATCTAAGTCAGCCCTGATGAAATGAGATACCAGATAATACTCAGTGAATGCCAGATAAATAATTACAGATACAAACTATTATCAAAAATGACTGACATAAAGATCCATACATGAATTACAAAAACTTCACTAAGCCTACAAATTAAACTTATGCTATACAGTACAAGAAAAAATGCAACAACAGTTATACTCAAATTACACACAGCTGCTAGATGGTTGGAGACTTCTTGAGCACTCACAATAATAATATCTGTACAGGGGAGGACAGAGATGTGAACAAAATGAGGAGCAGATCTAAGTGGCAATGATGCAGAGACTGAGCTCATTATATAGGGGCCAGGAGAGCTTGATACAACTTGTAATGAGGACGCGCAAATGAAGCCATGGGGACAAAGAGATGACAATCCCGCAAAGTATAACAGAGATGTCGACTTACTCTACTATAACGGTAGAAGGGGGGGACTGAGGCAGAACACGCTCGTGATCAAACATGCAGCAACTGTGCGTTAAAATTACACAAAGGATGATGAAATCATAGGCTATGTAACAATATAAATTCAAACCATTCTCTACCTATTGATTAAAACTGAAATATAGATCATTCAAACCATTCTTTACCAGTTGATAAAAACTAAAATATGTCATGGATTAGTTAGGATATATACATATTTTACTAGTAAAAAGAAAATGGCATATTTGGCACAGGTATTTAATTTATGTTTCACAAACGGTACAGCATTGGCCATACTAGCATATTATTGTAGCTTTTTATTTTTACTGACACTTATTTGTTAATAATCAGCTCTTGGGGGCGCCTAAAGGGGGGGGGGGTGTCGGCCGCTCCCCCCGCCTCCCCCCCACCTGGATCCGCCACTGAACTCAGGCCCATAGGAAGGTGGGGAGGCGAGGATGGCATTCACTCCCACCTCGGAGATCTGCCACAACAAAATTTCCCTCATTCTCTATGCGACTAGTGCTACAAGGTTATATATATTTTCTTTATTCACCAAATCTTTAACACTGGGGACCAGTGATCATATTTCAGCCCCCCTCAGCCAAAACGCGATTTATTACGAGGCCTTAATTTGCTTGGTGCCGGAGAAGAACACCATGTGATGGCACCAATGTAACTGGGCAGATCCGCCGCCTGGTTGTAGAGCAATATCCCTGTCCTCCAAAAGTAAGATGGTTAATTGCAGAAGCTTAACATCAATCAGCAGTTCACTGGGCTCAGGCTTAGTTGAGCCTGGGGCACAGGATCAACAATAGATATACTGTATGTGCCTAAACTCTGATACTTTTACATCCATATAAGCATACATGAATATGTAGAAACATTACTACAGCACACACACACACACACACACACACACACACACACACACACACACACACACACACACACACACACACACACACAATTTATTTTTGTGGGATCATGAAATCTGAAGCCCCTTAACATGGATAATCCATATGGGAACCATATGAGGTTTTGAGCATGAGGGAGTCTGTCAACAGTTTTCTTACTCTGGTCGTTTCGAGTTTCCCTTCCATTCCCCGTACAGTCTGTAGTCTTCCTTTCCTTCTACTTTTTTTTTTTTGTCTTATCCTTTTCATACATCCCTAACTTATCAACTAAGCGCCTTCCTATTTCCCATTTTTTTTTTTTTTATGTGTGTCTATATCAAGAAGTCTTTTCCATGAGATCCTTAGTTCTGTAATGCACAAAAAGATGGTGCGTATATCCTTACATATTACCTTTTGAGCAGTAATACAGAACACTCTATTGTTTATGGGAGGATATGTCAGAGCTAACACATTCATGACTGACTGATCGGGTTAGACCGGGCTCTTACACACACACACACACACACACACACACACACACACACACACACACACACACACACACACATATTACAGCAGAGTTTAGCTACTATCAGTAACCCGGGATGGTCGTGTCATTGCTGAGTCATAATCGTCTTATTACATCACTTGAATTAATTGCATTAAACGTTTATTGGACAAATATCGTCCTGTGTCAGTCTGTTCGTTCCTGGACAAAGACTGAACCTCAAGTTTTTACACTAAACTTTGATGATTAGTGGTGTCAGAGCATGCGTTTGTTTTTGACAGGATGGGTAGTGTTTCCAAGCCGTCAGTTTGTTTTTGACAGCCTGGGTTTAGTATCCCAGCCGTCAGTTTGTTTTTGACAGCCTGGGTTTAGTATCCCAGCCGTCAGTTTGTTTTTGACAGCCTGGGTTTAGTATCCCAGCCGTCAGTTTGTTTTTGACAGCATGGGTTTAGTATCCCAGCCCTCAGTTTTGTTTTTGACAGAATGGGTTTAGTATCCCAGCCATCAGTTTGTTTTTGACAGCATGGGTTTAGTATCCCAGCCCTCAGTTTGTTTTTGACAGGATGGGTTTAGTTTCCCAGCCATCGTCGTGTTTTTGACAGGATGGGTAGTGTTTCCAAGCCATCAGTTAGTTTTTGACAGGATGAGGTTAGTTCCAAGCCATCAGTTTGTTTTTGACAGGATGAGTTTAGTTTCCGATCCATCAGTTTCTTTTTGACAGGATGGGTTTAATTTTAGAAACTGCCACAGCAAACACAGGTGGATAAATATAAACTGCCACAGCCAACACAGGTGGGTAAATACAAACTGCCACAGCCAACACAGGTTGGTAAATACAAACTGCCACAGCCAACACAGGTGGGTAAATACAAACTGCCACAGCCAACACAGGTGGGTAAATACAAACTGCCACAACTAACACAGGTGGGTAAATACAAACTGCCACAACGAACACAAGTGGATAAATATAAACTGCCGCAGCCAACATTGGTGGGTAAATACATATGCCACAGCCAACACAGGTGGATAAATACACTGCCACAGCCAACACATGTGGATAACTGGGGTTGGCCTGTGATGGCCTCGGTCAAGCTTTTCTGTGCAGTGACAAGCAGTTCCATGACTCCAAATTTTAGTCCCATCACGCAGGTCCTGGGTTCTCGATTCACTTGGTATGGTCAGTTATTACTTTGACTTAGAGTTAATTGGTGACGATACGGTATGTGAAAAATAATTAAGAAAAGTTAATGTGGGACACAAAAATGTATGAGGTGCTCCTACACAAATGAATTTAAATATTCCAGGAAAATATTCCCACCAGAAGCATTTCTTGAATAAAAGTTAGCATGATGGCTTGAGTTTTGACATTCCAGACTACTTCTAATAAGGAGTAGTCTCTGGTATGTAATCCCAATATACTTTGTGGCGTTTATGTATCGTGCGCAGCCATTCCAATGGGTGTGGTTAAAACTGGATCAATGTTTGTTTTTTTTATTACAGACAGACACAGGTCGGACTTAGATCATACCCTGTGACCTTGACCTTTGACCGATTGTTCTCGTGACAATTACTTCAATTTTGCCTAACCCTCAGTCTTTCCCACATGTTTGGTGCCAACTGGATAAAGCTGTTTATGTTAATAATGCTAGGTCACTGTTTAACCCAGCCCTAGATCTTGACCTTTCACTTGTTCTCAGAAACAACTGGTTCCTTTACTGGCTGAACATCAAACTTTTAATCAAGTTTGATTAAAACTGAATTAAAATGTTTGTGATGTTTTGCTACACACACACACACACACACACACACACACACACACACACACACACACACACACACACACACACACACACACACGTCGAGTCTCTCAGTCTAGCTGTTTTCCCTTTTTGAGCCAGAATCCTCCCCAGTCCTTGTTACGAAGAGAAATGGGGAAGTGATGAGGATAATGATAATGGTGATGGTGAAACTGCGTAGTGTTATCCCCGTAAAGCCGCTGAGGACAAGTTGTGAAGTTGGTGTGGGCTACTAGGAAATTGGCGGGCCATAAAGAGTGCTGATTCTCTCATTTTTAAATTTGTTTCTACTTTAATGCTCGCGCGTGCAGATAAATGAATAAATAAATAAATCATAAATAAATAAATAAATATATAAACAATAAGTAAATGAATAATAAAAAAAATAATAAAAAATGAATAAATAAATAAATATTTATAAATAAATGTGTGTGTGTGTGTGTGTGTGTGTGTGTGTGTGTGTGTGTGTGTGTGTGTGTGCGTGTGTGTGTGTACTTTATGTGTGTGTTCTTGAGCAGATAAGTTAAGAACTGTATTATTATAGCATAAGTCCTTGAATGGACAGTTATTAGTAGACCATCGCACCAGTGTCCCTCAGGATTGCACACACCCAGAACAGTTGATTCAAGAAAGTTGATGTAAAAAAAAAGAAAAGAAAAAAAGAAAAAGTAAGAAAAAGAAAAACAAAAGTAAACTGCTTTTCCTTTTTTACCCTATTACAAACTCAGACATATCGGACATGAGAAAAAGTAATGTTTTTATCAGTCATTATTTTTGGCAGATGTTAGTTTTCAGGGTCGATACCATTCGTCAGGCGGTGGCTGAATCGGTTGACAGGCGGCCTGTATTCCTAATGGACCCAGGTATGAATCCCAGCTGGGGCAGGGAGCAGTTTAAGGATTTGAATGTCAAAAAGCAGAAAACCCGCCGACATGTCGTAAAAATACCCCAGCTAATACCAATACACAAGTCCTGTATGAGAGCCCTAGCATGTATTCAATATGGACGGTGGGTGTTAGCGCCGAAGTGGTGACATGTGGGGGTGTAGGAAGACTACTGGACTTTGGAATAGGTCACTGCCCCCGAGAAATAGGCTCTGACGCTTTTGCCCACGGTCAGACACATACTGCACAAAAATAATGTGCATTCCACACGCATGATTACGATATATCTGCAGAACATCTCACAGCCATGTCTGTATGTGTGTTACAGGTGGCCATTGATCTCAAGATAAGAGCTGAACATTGCCAGTTTCGCATGCATAAGACCTATATGATTTAGAAAAATTCCATAAACAGGTTTCATCACAGCACTGATTTAATTAGATCTTTGATCAGATGATCTTACTGGAACATTAGTTTCGTTTTTACCTTATGAGGGCATCCAGTACAGTACCTGTGAGCCACCTAAAGAAACATTAGAATGAGCAGATTATTAATGGTTTCTGCTGCTTACGCTCGTGTCTTTGCTAGAGTACTCTTTCTCTGAAGATGCATGTTACTGCTTTTCCTGCCGGCATTTTACGGGAGCTACTGTTAAGGAGGGAGAACATACTGATAAAAAGGGCTGGGGCATGGAAAAGGAATGATACTTCTAGTCATCTGACAGAATAAATAAATAAATAAATAATGAACGACACCTAAGGAGTGGTCAGATTTTGTTAAGTCACAATATTACTGAGAGAACTGGGCCTTTCTTTTCGTCGTCACTGTGAAGACTTTGGTGCAGAAGTCCTCAGTATCAGAACTTAAAATCAGTTTTTGGCCCACATATCAATGGAAGTATTTGCTCTGAAACAAAAGAAGCAAAGAACTATTAAGTATTGCTTGATGAAACTCAAGATTTACCCAAAAAGAACAAATTACTAATCTTATTAGGAACTTCAGTGAAGGCATGGCGAGGAAAAGTGCCATTAGAACGACCACATGGCAAAGGTTGATGCAGCCAGTTTACGTGATGTTGCTGCCTGCGGCAAAACCTGCAGGTCTATAAGTGGTAAGTGGTACACCTTGGAGATCTTTTTTTTTTTTTTTTTTTTTTCTCCTTCAAAGAAAGTTCGAATATCTGCTCTTAGAGAGCTCTGAGCAATGTTCTTATGACATACAAAGTTGCTCAGCTTGAAATTTTGAGATGATTTAACATGTCAGCTGCTGCTTCAGTTGACGGTTCAGTTGCCTATTAGGCGATTTTCAAATTCTGCTGTAAGAAGGCATTTTAGTGACTTTCTTATTAGATGCAAAGTTGCTCACCTTGAAATTTTGAGTTGATTTGATATGTCACTAACTGCATCAGCTGATGCATCTGCTGATTAACAGTTTTCCGTTTTGGCCGTTTTAACGACATACGAATGAAATACAAAACAGTTTCACATATTCTGAGGTTCAAGGGGATAAATTCTTAAAAACTGACTGCAATGGTTTCGCTGCAGGACTATGAAGATAGTCTCTTCTTGCTTATAACAACGCTGGGAGGGAAAGCAATGTTCTTATGAAATACAAAGTTGCTCAGCTTGAAATTTTGAGATGATTTAACGTGTCAGCTGCTGCTTCAGTTGACGGTTCAGTTGCCTATTAGGCGATTTTCTCTAACGTTTTGGGCTACACAGAACCCATCTTAGGTGATGTAACTTTTTTATAGCAATGTTGGGTGGGAGAGAGACACAGGGTTGAGCTCGAAGTCTTTATTTTCTCTAACACTTCGGGCTAAAATGGGTTCTGTGCAGCCCAAAACATTAGAGAAAATAATGAATTCAAGCTCTAACCTGTGCCCCTCTGCCACCCAACATTTCCACTTGTTCCAGTGGATCATCTACAAATTTAAAACAATGCTGAACAGGCTGGTTTGATTTAATGAAAGTGTGGTTCAGTGTTATGACGGCGCCGGTGTTACTTGTGGTTGCTTTAGTGGGGTCCATACAATATTTAGAAAAAGTTCTTCAAGTAATATACTAATATACATTGGCTATTATGCACACTAAAATTAAGTACTAGTACCCGTATTCTCGTCTGCAATGGAGGCTCCCTGGCACCTCTTCCTAAACTAATTATTATGCTTATTACAGCAACCGGTTGCTGAATGGAGAGTCTGACTGGAACAGAAAGGTTTGGAGTCAGCAGATCCATTATTTGGCCCTTGGTCTTTGATTGATGCTGCTACTGTGAACAGGGCAGGATGCGAGTGGGGAAGGCGGCAGGTGTGTCTGGGTTGACTGCTGAAATTCTGAAGGCCTCAGGAGATATAGGAGTGGGGTTAGTTACTGGTTTGACATATGCGAGTATATATGCGTGTGTTTTTCCAGATCACTGGCTGAGGAGTGTAATTGTAAATGTGTATAAGGGGAAGGGTGATGCGCTGGAAAGAGGCAGTCATAGAAGCATAAAATTTTTTGGACCAGATAATGAATGTAATGCAGAGTCCTAGAAGGTACGAGAGGGGAAAGACTGAATACTGATGAGATGCAGTTTGGGTTTATGCCAGGCAAAGGGACCACTGATAACATATTCATTGTTCGACGGCTTCAGGAAAAATATGTAGGAAAGAAGAGGGATCTGTACTTTGCTTTTGTTTGATTGGAGAAGGCCTTTGACAGAGTCCCTAGGGAGGTGGTGAAGCGGGCAATGAGGAAGCCTGGGATCAAGGAATGGCTTATTAGGGTGGTTATGATTATGTATGTGGGTGCTCGCATTCAGATGAGAGTGAATGGGATTTGAGTGATGAGTTTTCCGTGAATGTTGATGTGCATCAGAAGTCAGAATTGAGCCCCTTACTGTTTGTCATGGTGCATGAAACTTTCTCACGTAACTTCAGGAAGGGACTCCTATGGGAGATAATGAACGCTCCTGACTTGGTTTGACTGCAGAAAATGAAAGGGGAGCTGAGGAAAGCTGTAGGAAATGGAGAGAAGGAATGGGGCACAAGGGTTTGAGAATAAATGGGAATAAAGCAAGTGAGAATATCTAGGGGTAGTGACGACACTGTCACAGTAGAGGGAGTATTGTCACGTGCGGTTTGTTAAAAGGGTGTGAAAAGTAACTCCATCTTGTGCAGTGTTTGTGAGATGTGGGAGCATAAGAGATATAGTGATATTAGAGGTAGACTGTGAACTAATGATTTCGTGTGCGTGGTGTGTCGTAGAGAGCATGTAGAGATCGTCAGGCGTGATAGAATTTATCTTACTGGAGTGTCTGTCGAGTGTTTGGAGGTGTTTTGTTACTTGGGAGATATGTTATGTGCTGCAGTTGGGGCTGGTGTAAGGCTAGGGTAAGGAGTGGTTGGAGGAAGTTCAGGGAGCTGTTGCCTCTCCTATCATTGAGACGGCTCTCCCTCCGTGCTATGGGAGCTTTGTATGTGGCATGTGTTAGGAGTGTAATGGTGTTTAGTACTGAGACCTGGACAAAAAAGGAAGAGGATATTCGTACGCTCAAATGCACAGGAATGACAGTGGTTAGATGGATGTGTAGTGCATCCTCGAATGCGAGGCTGGGGAGGTGGGGAAGTGCTAGGATGACGACTGAAGAGTTAAGAGGAAGGATGGGATTGGAATGTGTTGATGTTGTGATGAGAAGGGGTAGATTGAGATGGCTTGTGTATGTTGAGAGGATGGAGGATGACAACCAGATGAGGAAGGTGAGAAATTTGAACGTCAGGGGTAGGGCTGCGAGAGGCAGACCGAAAAAGACCCGGGACGAGGTCATGGATTGACCCCAGGGATAAGGTACTGAATAGAGAGGCTGCCAGGGATCGAGCAGCATGGATAGCCCCCATTTCGTGACGAAGACCGATGCATAGAACCATCTTGGCACCTATGTAAACAATACAATACGATACGAAACGATTATGCCTTACTGTCGTGTGTATTTTAAGTCATTCTAATACCGCCATACTCTGCATAAAACGTACAAAAGGATGTAGTAACTCTAGGAGTAAATATTATCAAGACTTTAAAAAAATGATCCAACAGAAATGAAAGCATCTCCAACGTTAGGGCATATCATTCATAAACATTACATAAAAAGTTGCCTTGTGCAGCACTTAAGCTTTTTATGTAATTAGTGATTTTCTTGTTCACTACTTTGCTGTGCAAACCATTGTTTACATTGAGGGAGGTGAGCGATCAGCCCACAGGTCTAGTCAGGAGGTCGGTTTCTGAATTTTAAACTGATGTGGCCTGAAGTATAACTTCCATTAACCATCCATAAAAAAAAAAAAAAAATTGGAAAGGAAGAGAACATGGGCAGATGTAACTGCACGCAGAAAATCAATGGGTTTTCTTAATTTCTTTTTAGTTATCAGCACACTTTACGAATTTATTACCAATAATAACACTGGAAATCAGCATTTCATTTGTGTTCATTAAGATCTCCAAATCATGTCACCAGAAGGGCCTACCATGGTCATAATGTATCCTTCCCTTGGAGACTCTTCTTTACGAGGTACCAGAGGTTTTCAATCGAGTTGACGTCTGGGCTATTTCCTGGCCAGTCTGTCATGAATGATACCTCGCAGTCACGAAGCCAATTGGTGACCGATTTGGCCTTGTGAGCAGGTGCACCGTCCTGCTGAAACACTCGTGCACCTATTAGCTCGAATGAGTCTGGTAAATGATCACACAGAAGCTCCAGGTAAACATCCTGATTCACTCTAACATTCTTGGGAAGCACAACAAGCTTCCCCAAACCTTGTGTATGTGTGTGTGTGTGTGTGTGTGTGTGTGTGTGTGTGTGTGTGTTTATATATATATATATATATATATATATATATATATATATATATATATATATATATACTCGTATATTGGCCAGCTCATGCTGCCCTTATTGTTAGTCACGTTTTCTTACTTGGTTTCTTTTGCCCAGCTCCATGCTGCCCTTATTGTTAGTCGCGTTTTTTTCGTTCCTTTAATTCGTTTGGCCAGCTCCATGCTGCTCTTATTGTTAGCCGCATTTTCATTCCATCTTGTATTGTTTCTTGTTTAATTGTTGCAGGCACTTCCTCCCTTCAGAATTAACCGATTCGACCAAACCTGGACACAATGACCAGCCTATGACCTAGTTGTGTCCGCAAGGTTTTGGTTGCTAGGCAACCACTTGTTGCCTAGCAAAGGCCGAAAACCCGCTTTTTTTTTTACTTTTCACACTTTGGGCTATACAAGCATAAACAATGGGCGTAGAAAGGTCTGACTTCCTTAGGAGCAATCCTGAAGTCATTCCCTGTCGAAAGTGTACCATCCATTTTTCCCCTCTATCCTCTAGTTATCTAGTGGCGACCCTGCGAAGACTGGCCTCAGTGTTGCTAGCAACCACTACCGGTTTTCAAAAATTCCCCCCTAGTTTCCCATTACCTCGATAGAACTGAATGAAAGTTTGCATGCTTATAGAAATTAACTAGTTCTACACTTATGTACACCTATGTGCGACATTGGTCAGGTCAGGGGTCAAAGGTCATCAAATGCAAAAATGGTGAAAATAGCTAAAATCTCGACTATGCTCATGCAAAATGCTGAGGCTCTGAATGTTATTAAGCCAGGGCCATGATTCTTGGGCAGAATGTTACACTGGAGAACCTCCATACAAAAATTACATTTAGTGTCGAAACTCATTTCCAGTCCCTGGCACTGCTACCTAGAATTTGTACCTTTGGTGGGCCATTCCACGAATTTCAAGTTCTCTAGGGCCACAGTGGATGGATCGAATCGATTGTAAATTGTATGCTAATAGACGTTAATGAGTACTACAAGTGTGCTACGTACATGCATGACATATATCCGGCAGGCCAGGGATCAAAGGTCATCAAGTGTTGAAAAAATGAAAATTGCTAAAATTACGACCTAGCTAGAAATGCTATGGCTCCGAAGATTATTAAGTCAGAGCCATGATTCTTGAATGGAATACTGGGGTACTTCCATACAGAAATGACTATTAGTGTCAACACTCGCTTCCGGTCATTGGCAGTGCCACCTGTAATTTGTACCAAAAGTTTGGTCAGCTTAGAGCTGGCCATTGTCGCCTACCGGCTAGGGTGGTCCTTAATTTTCAAGTTGAAAAATTTGCTTCAGCTGCTGCGGATCTTCGTTCCTATTGATTAAAAAATGGCGTATGCAAATCTTCATGTTTATTAGATAATGTTAAGTGGTGCTGCATCATGTTTAAAGTTATACTATTTTGGCGTAATGTTAATATGTCATTGGGTTACCTAGTTCCCCCTCTTTGCAGAACATTAGCCTCTCACTTGGTGGGGGGGCATCATGGGAACCCAACTCCTACTCATTGTTGCCTAGTTTTATGTCTTGTAATTGCTGCCAGCTGTAGCCTTCTTCGAATCTGGACACACTTACCTGTGTTGCTCAACGACCTGGAGAAGAAACTGCCGTTGATCGTTCTTGGTCAAAGCTTGATAAAACTCTTGAATCAATGCTATCCCTCTTTCAGCAAAGTCATTTGTTACCAGCAGCCCCTGGATGATGCGCTCAGCTTCCTTGTAATCCTCACGACTTTCCCATGTGGATGGGTTGAATTCTAGGAATAAATGAGGAAGGCCAAGTAGTGTGAAGCTCATGGTGTTCTCACCACAAAACTTGAAACCGTTTTCTAATTCAGAGCTGTCGCCTCAAGTTCAAATGTTGCTCTCTTTAGTTGATCTTTGCTTCCTTCTTCGTTAAGAGCCATCACCATTTTTCACTTTTCTGTAGGGTCAACAGTTGGATAAAAAAAAGATCAATCCAACTAATTGCTCTGACAAATACCACAAGTGACGACCGAATGCTTTCAAGCAGGCTTGTAAGACGTCCTTATCAGGATAAAGCGGCAATTCCTGGAGAAGCCTCAGATCGTTTGCTGGAGCTAAAGCTGCTTTTGTTGCCATGAACCATGGTTTCAGGTATTGCTTCATGATGAACACAACAAACCACTTCAGTCTTTGGCCTTGTTTCAGTGTGATGCTTGTCTGATGATGGAAAAGCTAGATTTTGATGCTGTATATAACTCTAGCCATCCATCTGGCGTGGTGGCAAGCACCCGGCCACTGAAACTGTGTTACAGGAGCGGTACACAACCAAGACAACAATGGACAGTCTTAGCAGTTCTCAATAATCATTTCGAGGACGGCTTGCTTGTAACTGTTTCATACAAAATGCTTTGAGCTCATCACATTGCTCACCATCAATCACCGGCATTTCCTCATTGTCATTCAAGATCTGAATGCGTGTTGTGTCAGTGGTATTCCATTTGGCTTTGAACTGCTTGAATCTGTGAATGTCGGGACCAGAGAACTGTCCAAGGCAAATGATGAAGACCTTTTGATCAAGGATCTCAAAAAAATGTGATGCTGACAAGCCAGGTGGAGGAGATCCTTGAGTTACTGTTGTTGAATAAGGATGCAAGCCCATGCCCACAATCCGGTATTGCTGGCAGTGGTGTCGAATGCCATTCCTACCACAATTTCAGATATACCCCAGTCATTCAAAGTTTCAATTATGACGTTGGCCATGGCCTTTCCTGTCCCTGATTCCAAACTAGGTACATTCAAAAGCTTTGAAACTCCTGCACTTGAGACGAGAATTGGAAAGCGTTCAGTGACATTTGCTCCTGTTACATCGGAAATAAATTTTCCATCCCAGTGCACTAAAGTGACACGGTTGTATGGAATTTCTTGAGCCATTCTGCAGATTCCCTCAGACTCTTGATTCGATCACGGCGGATACTTTGCCTGTTGATTGTATACATTGCTGGATATTGTCCATGGGCAGAAATGGTCGCAGAAAGCAGATGGACTGCAGCACGGTCTGATGTCTTGGTCAGATCTAAATCAGCAGCAACTGGAGAAGCGACAACTGTTTTTCGTGCTCGTTGGCGTTTCAGAGGAGGAGCTGCAGCGGAAAAGGAAGGACCTGCTATATCCGTTTAATTGTCACCTGTTTCGTTTCATCACTAGTTGGGCTTTCCTCCAGCTCCACTATTTCCTCTCCTACTGGTCGATGACATTCCTCACGCTCTTTCCTCTCCTGTTCAATCTGTTCTCTCTCTCTCTCTCTCTCTCTCTCTCTCTCTCTCTCTCTCTCTCTCTCTCTCTTCGTTCTTTTCAATGGAGGTTGAAATTAATACCCTGCATAGAGCCTCGCCACTCTTTCTCCCTCTGCTCCACAAAAAATTCCTTATCCTCACATCCTCAAGATTTTTGATGAGGTCGAAGGCATTCGTGTGTGCAGTGTCAGAGATACGGGTATTATTAAAATGTAGTCTCCAGTGAAGTGACACAAACACTTTTTTCAAATAACAAAAAAGATTATCACACCGATAATTTTGATTATTAGGCTCAAACTTTGGGTAAAACACGGCACTGTTATGAGTCCATATTATATTTACAAATCATACTAGATAGATAGATAAATAGACAGATAGACAGCTCTATGTGAGCCTGGGAATGTGAAATGATCTTGCAAGTTACACTGAGGAAAAGCTGACGACAGATTACAAAGTAGCCAGTCAAGAGATGATGCAGTTAGTTTGTCAGCGATACAGCAGGAGAACAAAGCCTTGTTGACCATACACACACATACACACATACTCACACACAGGCTTCTAGAACTTTCCAACCACAGTGAACACACGTGACACGACTCCTGTTTCACCAGAATTTAGGAAAGAGAGCTCAGAAGGAGAGAGGCCATAGAAGCGGCAGGGAGTGGGAAGAAAGGCTTAGCAACTTGGAAGAGAGAGAGAGGGAGAAAGAGAGATAGGGAGATAGCTAGCGGGACTCTACTTTATACTTTGCTCTGTGTGAGAGACTTGTTAATATTTCCAAGACAAATAAAAATAGTCCCATACTATTCTTTACCTCTCCTGTCATTGAATGACAAATGGGAAAGAAGATTATCTACTTACAAAGCTACTCAAGTATAACAACCGCTCGTCCACAAGTCTAATATATATAACTTCTCTACAAGTAACTACAAAGTCTTTTTATGACAGCACCAGTAAATATCCAGTTCGGCAATAATATGGTGTCTCAAAAGAGTTTACACATACTCTCACAATATACACAGCCAGCAAACAAAATATTCCAGAATTAATTTTCCCCCTTAGTAATAGGGACCACCATCTATCTGTCTATATTTATATCTATATCTATCTATCTATCTATATCTCTCTCTCTCTCTCTCTCTCTCTCTCTCTCTCTCTCTCTCTCTATATATATATATATATATATATATATATATATATATATATATATACACACGAGTATATACGAGTATATTGGACTGTGTTACGAGAGACAACAAATCAAAAGTTGCAAGGACTGAAGTTGGTGATGAATGTTAAGAAGTGGAGTATTAAGAATCTGATAGCTGATGTTATGTTGCCTGCAGTCCGTGAATCGATTCTTCTTAGATTAAATCAGTGGTCTGTGAATTTTTGTAAGTAGTAATGTTCAAAAGTAATCCAGTAAGAGTATAACAATGGTTGTTGGGAGAGAAGATGTCCCACAGTGTACAGTGTTGAGAAAATAAAAAAGACTTGATCTGATTCAATTGGATCGGTGCAGTGATAGAGAAGAGAATGTAGTGAAAAAAGCGGAGCAGACTGTGGGTTAAGGAAATAAAGTAGTTGGTGCCACGAACACCTTGAAAAAGAACAGAGATCTGAGTATCGAGTCTGCAAGAAGGTGTAGTATTGTCCACATGAGCGTATGAGTGTGAGATTTAGAACGACATGAACATTAGAAACATAAAGTGAGGAGACAAAAAACGCTTGTTAAGGAATATATGCAGTTTGTGTAGGTTGGATGGAATATTACATGGTAAATTTATGAAAGATATGCAGAAAAGAAATCTGCTGACCAGAGGGCAGAAGAAAATATGCTGAGATGGCATGGTCCCATTGAGAGAACCGATTGAAAAGTATACTCGTTTTTATGAGAAAACTTGTGGGTAGAAGAAATGAAAAATCAAGAAGGTGGATGGATACGGTGGGCGACTGTTTAAAACCAAAAAGGTGGAAGGACGTGGTGAGTGAAGCAAGGCTGGGAAGTTGAGGAAGCAAAAGAATTGACAAATGATAAAGAAAGAATGGACAAAGTATGGAGACACAGATACCAATGGTTAAACCTCTTTATAAACTTTTCAGTCAATGGAATGATCTCTGTCCCACAGGCATAATTAAGTACATTTTTGTACAGATCCTTTGGCCTGTGAGGTGACCTCCATATTT
This sequence comes from Coenobita brevimanus, assembly GCF_032717465.1. Classification (NCBI taxonomy): domain Eukaryota; kingdom Metazoa; phylum Arthropoda; class Malacostraca; order Decapoda; family Coenobitidae; genus Coenobita; species Coenobita brevimanus. The sequence goes on along the minus strand of NC_137047.1, from coordinate 31,595,616 downwards.
ATGAAGGCTTAAATTATTTGTATGTGAATATGTGACTCATTTCACTAAGAATGCCACTGAAAATTTGTTTAGTTTAACACGATTATATTCTATTTCTGGGTTCTTTTCTCTTCATGAGCTGGTGGGAAATATAATTTGGATGTTCATCCCTGTGATAATGATCAACTTAGGAAAGAGAAACGAATGTGCACGAAACTGTTTAGAAAATAAATGTTTTTTGGTTAACAGTGCAACCCAATGGGGATGATATTCATTGGATTATGTTCGGATAATGATCACCATTCTTTCACTGTATATAAATTATATTTTTTCGTTTATCATAATTCATATCCTTGTTCTCATTACATTCGCGTTTGCGAAATAGAAGTGAGTGCTATGTTTAACTCTACATGTGTGTGTGTGTGTGTGTGTGTGTGTGTGTGTGTGAAAAGCATACAGTTTTTGTTCGATTTTAACCAAACTTGGTGGAAGGTTTGACGGACAGCCAAGGGGTTGACTCACTTTTTTTTTTCTTTTTTTAGGATAATAAGTCAAAGGTCAAAGTCACTGGGCTATATCAAATTTTGACCTAGCAAGGTCGACATGCTCGTATAGTCTCCATCCGATTAAAGTTAAATTTATTGGAAAAGTTGACAGTAAGACAATAATGAAGGGTTTCCATTTTAAGAAAAATCAGTCGGAGGTCAAATGCAAAGAGTAAGGTAAAAGATCCGCCCATGTGTCGGTGTGTGAGCAAAATAACTAGAACAGTTTTGATTTGATTTGAACAAAACTCTGTGGAAATTTTTAGGATCAGCCAAGGGGTTGATTTACTGTTTTTTGGAAACACTTGATGAAAGGTCAAGGTCACATGGCAAGGTCAACTAAAACAGCTTTTATCTGATTTAAACCACCAAATGGTAGATCCGGACGTTGCACTCAATTAGTGCTCTTTCGTGTTTAAAATGAATTTCAGGATATCCGTTTTACTTTTCAAAGTCTATAGAGTGTTACATGATGTTTGAACGTGTTATTTCCTGTATATTTATGTGATTATTTTGTAGTATGTTATGAAGCCAACCCTTAAAACCCGGGGGGCCCAACTTACCCACTTGACTCTGGCTAACTCAAAACGACTTGCCTCGCCACTAGGAAACCTAATGTCTGAGAAATGTAAATTACTGTTAATATTGGCAATAATTTTATTGTGAAACTCTGTGTATAATCTGCTGTTTTAAAATGAATTGTTATTGCTCTGCAATGTATGATTTATTTGATGTATGATTTAAGTCTACAAGAGACTAAGTTGAATAGGTACGAAAGCATATAGATTCCCATGCATCTCTGATCCCCGCTCATCCAGACCCAGCTATCCACACAAACAACACAGTGCAGGTTTTTACTCATTTGCTCATCGTCCTCGCACCCTTCTTCCAGTCAGCTCCTTTGCTCCATTATTTGTCCCACATAGTTTATGAAGGTGTGGTTTCTTCCAAACCAGGCAAGTAATTTTTGGTGTATACTTATTTTGCCAAGTATAAGAAGCCCAATTCAGCACACTTTCTGCTTCCTTTGGTCTCCAGTTAGGTTAGATGCGCAGTGTCTCATCATCCCCTCATTCCTTCATAGCATATCTACACTGCAACTTTTTATGTTCTAATTATTCTCTACTTCCCAACCCAGCCACAGACTATTACTCAGTCTGTTCCAACCTTCATTTTGCTAAGTCACTGCACTCTTCCATAGAAATAAGCTTCTTCCCAAAAATATCATGTGTTCTCTCTATCGCTTTACTCTCTTTCTTTTACTTCACTCCTGTCCAATACTTAAAATAATTTAACGCTCTTACCCTGCTAAGGCACTCCGTTCTTATTTTATAATCCTATAACCTTCATTTACCAAATTCTCCGCACTTACTAAACCCCTCTTCTTATCCGACACAGTTTCCCTCCCGACGCCGCTTATTTATTTTTTATTTATTTTTATTTTTTTTTTTTTTTTTTTTTTTTTGACAGATCACTACCTCACTCTCATCGCGACGGGAGCTACACCACTCAGTCACTCCCCCCCGATATTCAGACCCGGCCTTGTGAGTTGTGTACTGGACGCTGGTGTTTGGATCCCACCCAAGGCCAGTGGAGGAGGGCAGATGAGATTGGTAATAAGAGAGAAAAGGCAACCTGGACTTGGTAATTATAAGTGTCGTACTGACGCACGTTGATACCTCCTGAACGAGGAGGACTGTTTAATTGTGGGCAATAGTATCGTTTCAAGCTTCAGTAAAAACGCTGTGAAACTTTTCCATAATATTCTGAAAAATAGGTTGAGCTCCGAAGATAGCATCCTTGTATCTCAAAAGTCACTATTGACTTTCGTTGTTCATTGTTATCTCTCACCATTGCTCTCCTGATGCTACACATGCCTGAAGATCAAGGTTAATTAAACAGCAGCGGTGCAGCCTTGAGATGGTGTCATGTTAGGTATTCTTTAGCACCTTCAATATGTTTTCGTGCTTGCAATGCTGTTCATTGCTTAGGATACAAGCTGCTTTGTCGACGTGATGGATTTCCGTGGGGAATATAAGTTGCCCATAAAAATGCATATTGCCGGCCAAAGATGTGGCTTATTGTCTATCTAGTGTGACGAGAAGATGCCGTATTTTACATGCAAATTCCTATTTCCTTGCCATATAGGAACGTCAAAGGGAAATTTTAAGAGCCAGCTAAGGCGTGAGGGGTATGCGTCAACAGAACCAAGTGTCTTACCTCTTCTCATACCACCACAACACATCACGAAGGCAAAGATTACAAACACGATTGGGTCCTTAGATGTAAACACAGGTCTCTCAAAATACACACACACACACACACACACACACACACACACACACACACACACACACACACACACACACACACACACACACACACACACACAGAAGGACTAATTGACTGCATTTCGAGATAAGGGTGGTAAACAAAATGTCTAACAGCCATAGTGAAGGTAATGTGTGTGTGTGTGTGTGTGTGTGTGTGTGTGTGTGTGTGTGTGTGTAGTGGCAGAGGGTCGTCACTTAGTCTCTCTCTCTCTCTTTCTCTCTCTCGTGTGACAGTAGAATATAGATGAAGATAGTACTGAGTACAGTGAATGGTGACGGTTCTACAGACAGATCTGGTGTGAGAGAGTAATACAGTGGTGGATTGCTTGGTGGCAGTGGTATGGTGGTGGATGTCTGTATTATAAAGCAGCATTATGGTGGTTGGTGGTGTTGTTGTTCTGGCTGGACACCCTCATGATTTACACCGTAGTCGGTTTGTTATTATCAGATGGAACTGGGGAACTACCACAACTTTAATACCAAGTTGTGGGTGCATGAAATTCGATAATTTTTCTCTCTTGAGTTTCCTCGGTTATAACAGCGTTTTTGTTTAACCTGACGGAGACTCCAACCCCATTTACCTCAACTGGGGGCTAAATGTTGTCAAACTGATGCGTCGATCTGATCAGTAACCAAGGAGACTTGTTCCACTACCTAATGGTTATGATTCGTCAAATTTCGTGATATCAGTACTTATTACTCAAGATCTGTGTATATCCCAGTTCCGTCAGGTGAAAACAAACCAACTACAATATAGTCAATATCGACCCTCGAGTCTGACTTCACATGACCGTCAGTTGAGCTGAAAGAGGTTAGGAAAAAAAAAAAAAAAAAGAGTCTCTATATCTGAGCAGACCTGCGACACGGAGATGGCCGGCTGCTTTCAATATGGTGGACCCCAGCCAGCGCCACCTACAGAGACCCTAGCAATGGTTTACTGTTGCCCCTGCTGTGTCAAAACTGGACAACGTGCTGTTTGGTGTGGGGTTGCTGCTTTCATAGTGTATAGTCAAAACTTCGCCTAATATTCCAACAGTTCTTCTCACTGCCTCACAGCGGCTAACATTATAAATCTGAGAGGCGTTTAATATACTTGTTTGCCCATAAATGACTCTCTGTGATATGATGCGTCAGGGAGAAAATTAACCGATAGGCCCAAAGTGTTAAGTGCACGGAATGGATTTTAGGGGCAACTTATGTCACAGACTGTACGTAGTTTTTTTCCCTGTTATCTCCGTGTATGGGTTTTGATCTGTTTGGGAAGTTGGGTCAGGGCAGTGTCTATCGAGTGACCAGGGATATAAGCAGTGTGTCGTTCATTCGTATTTGCATATATTTTCTGATGATGGAATGGTATTGTAGACGTTATTATAGTCTATAGTTTGTTTACGTTCGGGTGTCATTGTCTGTCTATCTATCTGTATACCTAGGCTGCTTCCCCCAAGGAAAGGGAGGTAGCCGAGACAGGACGACACACTCCCAATTTACTCATCCAGTCAGACACATTCATTCTCATCTTAGCCCCAAAGGGGAGAAGAGACAGAACCTCATCGCACCACACCGCACGAGGGTCAACTGCGCAGTGCAATCAGGGACATCCGCAGCAGGGCCCGACGGCAGAGCTTGTTTACCCCTGCCACATCATAACGGACCCATCCCCTTACCTGCACCTGACCTGATCAGGTGATCAGACAAAATGCGGGAGAATATCCCCTCAGGGCTGCGTCATCATTTATTCATTCACAATTTCTCTCCATTCATTTCTCACTCACAGCCACTCTTCCTTGCTCAACAGACATCCCTCGCACATCCAATGCTCTCTTCACATTGTCCATCCATCGTATTCGTGGTCTCCCTCTCAGCCTTACACCTCTCACATCAGACCTAGTTATCTTTTTCACCAATTGCTCATTATCCATTCTCTCCACATGCCCAAACCATCGCAACACTCTCTGCACAACTTGATTAGCCATCTCCCGAACAACACCAGTTCCCCTTCGCACTTCATCATTTCTCACTCGATCCATATGCGTCACTCCACACATACTCCTCAGACATCTCATCTCCATAATATTCAAACTTTTCCTCTCTGCTACACCCGTATTCCATGTTTCAGCCCCATATGATGCGGCCGGTACCACAACACCCTCATACAGCCTTCTCTTTACATCCATTCTAAGTAAACGACATCTAAACACGTTTTTCATTCCTCCCGGCACCTCTCCTACTTCGTTCATTCTAAACTTGACTTCTGCATCTATTCTTCCAAACACAGCAACATGTGATACTAAAATTAAAACAATCTCCCTTCTGAAGCAACTCACCATTCAAAACTATATTCATCCTTCTACCATCTACCAACCTTGTACACTTCATCTCTTTACTCTTATTCTCATTTACTTTCAATTTCCTCCTTTCACACACCCTTCCAAACTCATCTACCAACTGTCTCAGTCTCTCCTCTGAATCAGCCACCAGTGCAGTATCATCCACAAACAGCAGCTGCTTCAGATTCCACTCTCTACCCTCAACATTCAACAGACTCAGACCTCCACCTAACACTCTTGCATTCACCTCCCTTTGGGAGAGGCGGTGGCTCAATTGGTAGAGAGTTGGCCTGCAGTCCTAACGGACCCGGGTTCAAATCCCGCTGGGGCAGGGAACAGTTTAAGGATTTGAATTTCATAAATATCAGACTTTACTGATCTACCAGAAGACCCGCCGACATGTCGTAAAAATAAACCCACTAATACCAATACGCCAGTCCTGTATGAGACAACCCTAGCATGTATTCAGTATGGACGGTGGGTGTTAGCCCGAAGTGGTGACATGTAGAGGTGTATGGTATGTAGGAGGACTACTGGGCCTTGAAAGCAGGCGGTGAAGCCTATGCCCAGTGTCGGTCACATAAAAAAAAAAAAATCCATATAAACATCAAACAACCAAGACGACATCACACATCCCTGTCGCAGCCCCACTCTCACGGGAAACTAATCACTCGCAGTATTTCCCACTCTTACACACGCTCTACTGTTTAAATAAAAACTTTTCACTCCTTTTAGTAACCTACCATCAAGTCCATACAATCTTAATACAGTCCACAAAGCCTCCCTATCAGTTCTATCATAATTATGCTTTCTCTAAATCCATGAACATCCAAAACACATCCTTACCTTTCACTAAATATTTTTCACACACCTGTCTCACAGCAAACACCTGATCCAAGCATCCCTTCCCTATCCTAAAGCCACACTGCTCATCACCAATCACTCCCTCTGTACCCTCTCTAACTCCCTTAATTAACACTCTGCCTTACACCTTACCAACAACACTCAACAGACTTATACCCCTAAAGCTAGGACATTCATACTTATCATCCTTACTTTTATACAACAGGACCACGCAAGCACTTCCCCAGTCAACTGGCACCATACCTTGCACAAAGCACACATTCAATAGTCTTACTAACCAGTCAATAATAGTCGCTCCACCACCATTCAGACATTCCACAGCACACCCATCCATACCTGCAGCTTTCCCTGTTTTCATCTCCTTTACTGCCTCCTGCACTTCCTCCTTCGTGATCAAAGAATCATTCAACGCTCCCAACACATTTATTCCTTGCACCCTTCCGTTCGTCACAGTCTCAGCCTCCCTTTCCTCCTCTACATTTAACAGTCTTTCAAAATACTCCGCCCATCTCTTCCTTACTGCATCCATCTCAATTAACATCCTTCCATCTTCTGCTTTTACTCGCTCTTCCCTCCTAGTCTCTCCCTTTTGCACCGTTTTCACCTTCTTCCAAAAAATTTTCTTATTCTGTTGAAAATTCTCAGTCAACCACCGACCCAACCTCTCATCTGCTGCCACTTTAGCATCACGCACAGCCTTTCTCGCCCTATTCCTCTTTTCCCTATACTTTATGACACCTCATCCTTCCACTGCAGCAACACTTCATATGCACGTATCTTCTCAGCCACAGCCATACTTACTTCCACGCACCACCAATCACTTCCTTTTCTTACACCACCACCCACTCATCTCATACCACACACCTCTTCCGCATGCCCCACCACAGCACTGTCAAACAACTGCCATTCCTCCTCCACACTGCCATTTTCCTGATCTTTCACACGTTCCACTCATCTTTCAGTTTCTCCTGATACTCTATAATTTTCTCTCATTTATCCAACTCACTCACTTTCAAAACCTCCCTGCCACACCTAGCTCTCCTAAGTCTCACTCATCTCTTACACACTCTTAACTTTCCCTCCACCAGGTAGTGGTCAGACATACCTCCACCCTCTCTTCTCAAAACTCTCACATCCAACAATATTCCTATTACATTCCTGGACACAACCACATAGTCCATCAAAGCTCTATCAACAACCCTTCCACCCTCCTGCCTCACCCATGTACAGTATACTTATAAATATCTTTCTTCTCAAACAGGGTATTTCCAGTCAACATCTCTCGCTCAACGCACATCCCTATCATCCGTTCCCCATTTTCATTTTTTCCAGGCACACCATGCATGCCAACTACACCTCCAACTGCTTCATTTCCATTTCTAGCATTCTGATCTCCCATCATTACCACATTCACATTCGCTCCAAAACTCTGCAGACACTCATCAACATCATTCTAGAAAGACTCCCTCTCTTCTTCATCCCTTTCACTACCAGGCCCATATGCACCCACAAATACCCACAACTCACGTTCAAATTTCGCTGTCACCCACATCAGTCAATGACACCTCCTTCCATTCAATCACACACTGCTGTACTTCCGGACTCACTAACAAGGCCTCACCTTCTCTTGCCCTTCCTCTATCAACACCTGACAATCTTCCATTCATACTTCCAAACATAGACTCACCCTTCCCTTTCATCTTTGTTTCACTTAAGGCTAACACATCCAACTTTCTTTTCACAAACATTCTCCCAGTCTCCTCCCGTTTAGCCTCAATTGTACTACATCCACGCACATTCATAGACCCAATCTTCAGGGTACCGGGATATCTCAATACCTCAGCCCTTTCTCTGGCCTGTCTCTTTTTAGAAGCTATAAAACAGAGGAGGGGGTCCCTAGTCTCCTCACCCCGCCATTTTTAGTCGCCTTTTACGACACGCATGGAATACGGTGGCAGTATTCTTCCTAGCAAAACCTGGCCGCAGAATAGTAGTACCACCCCATAGTGCAGTCCCCCCCACCACAGAGGGGGATTTGTTGTGGCAGATTGTTGTAATTGATGGTGGTGGTGTGGAAAATGATGAAAGTAATGGTGGGTGGGTAGCGATGATGTTAGTGGTGGTGGGTGATGATGGTAGTGGTGGTGGGTGATGATGGTAGTGGTGGTGGGTAATAATGGTAGTGGTTATGGGTGGTGATGGTAGTGGTGGTGGGTGATGATGATAGTGGTGATGGGTGATGACGGTAGTGGTGGTGGGTGATGGTAATGGTGGTGGGTGATGACGGTAGTGATGGTGGGAGATGATGGTAGTGGTGGGTGGGTAGAGACGATGGTGGTGGTGGTGGGTGATGATGGTAGTGGTGGTGGTGGGTGATGATGGTAATGTTGGTGGGTGACGATGGTAGTGGTGGTGGATGTTGATGGTAATGGTGGTAGGTAATGATGGAGGTGGTGGTGGGTGATGATGGTAATTTGGTGGTGGGTGATGAAGGTAGTGGTGGTGGGTGATGATGCAGTAGCGGCGTTGGGTGATGATGGTAGTGGTGGTGAGGTGCAAAAACTGGATTTGTGGTGTATGGGTGGCGGGTGTGTGTTGGTGGTGTAATGGGGGATTGTGTGTGTTGCAGGTTAGTGATGCATGCGGTGTGTGAGTGCATGGGTACAGTGAAGGAAAGCGTCATTCAGTGTCAGCGGATGTGTATGTTGTAAGTGAAATGTAAGAGTTGTTATTGTTGTTATTGTTGTCTGTCTGTCTGGCCCAACAAACCCATCAACCGCAAGCAAGCAATAGCCCCCGCAGAGCCGCCCAGTGCAGCAAACCGATTTCCTTAGTGGTAGATAGCGTCTCGCCACAGAAAGGCGCCACAGCGAGGTTCAAGAAGTGTGTAGTTTCCCAGATGGACGCCGCATTTACGTCTCTCCACCTAGGTAACAGGGGTACCATAGTCGGTCCCACATCAACTTGTTATTTGATTTGGAAAGGGTATTGCATTGTCAGTGGATGTGTACGTTATTGGTGAAATGTGAGAGCGAGCTGCAGATGTGCTGCTGTAACTTGATGCAGCGCGCCCCCGCTCATTAGTGTGTGTGTGTGTGTGTGTGTGTGTGTGTGTGTGTGTGTGTGTGTGTGTGTGTGTGTGTGTGTGCTACAAGTATGTAACTAACTGATGTGTACAATGTCTGTGGCTTGCAGATGTATGTATAATAATCTGGGTTCGAGATAGGAGTGTGTACGACGGGGCTGCTGAGGTGTGTATACAGTGTGGTCCGTATATCACATGCTGCTGGGACGGCTGAGTCTACTGGTGTGAGGACTGGACACATTTGGCTGCTTTGTGAAATTAACAATATACAGTTAACAGACTTAAAAGAGCAACCAGTATAAAGAGTGAATAGGGTTTTGGGAAAAAGAAATGGATGTAGAATAGACACTGATAACCCTGACTGAGCCGTTCCCTCAACACAGAAGAAACAGCCAGGCGGAGCGTTATATACCAGTACCTGCTGTATATTTTACTGTGTAGGTGTACCCATTGGTAAAACTACTTTCCACGTAAAAGTTTGGCTCTTAGATAATTTTCTATATTCCTTTCTGTAGTGCAGATTGGGAACGACTGGGCAGCCGGCTACGATATGTTGCTGATTCTCATTGTTTAACTGCTAAGAACAACCCTTCACAAGTACAAATTTTGAAGAGGGAAAATCAGTGGATCTCATACAGATTTTTTTTTTTTTCTGTGGGATGCATTTGCCTATTGAGGATCGTACACTATACTCAGTGTTAGACCTACTATTTTTTACGACACATCATTAGAACTACTTTCTGTCTTCAAGGCGTAATACCCACCTTCTGGGTAGGCAGTGTCTAATCTCCTTGATATCTCGCAAGTGTTGTCACTGTCTTAAGCTTTTCAGGTAATTTGTAGATTTTATAATCTTTCTCATTGTTACGCCCGCGCTCGCGAAGAGAGAGCTGGTGTTATATTATACTCATCGTGTGTGTGTGCGTGCGCGTTTATATGAACAAAATAACAGTTTTCATTCAACTTTAAGCAAACTTGGTGTAAGTGTTCAGGGTCAGCCAAGAGGTTGACTTACTGTTTTTAAGAGCAATAGGTCAAAGGTCAAGGTCACAGGGCTAGGTAAAATTCTGAACTAGCAAGGCCAACTTAAACAGATTCTAATCGATCAAGACCAAATATGTTGGATGGGTTGAGGGTAAGGCAAGAACGATGGGATTCGCATATGAGAACAATTAGTCTAACTTCAAAGTCGCAGGGCAAGACCAGATATCGACCCGTGTGGCTGTGTGTGAACAAAATAACTGAAACAGTTTTGATCTGGAAAAGCAATACCAGTGCTGCAACGAACAGCATATTTATTATGTCCAGACGTTTCGACATATTCATCTATGTCATCTTTAGTGGATCTAAAAAGATAAAAAAAAGACCTGTGAGGTATATAAAATCCTAAAAGAACTATTTGAGCATGAGCTCATCGTACTTACATAAAAAACTACGTTTTCTTTTTTATGTAAGTATAGTGAGCTCATGCTCAAATAGTTCTTTTAGGATTTTAAATACCTTACAGGTCTTTTTTCATCTTTTTAGATCCACTGAAGATGACATAGATGAATATGTCGAAACGTCTGGACATAATAAATATGCTGTTCGTTGCAACACCGGTATTGCTTTTCCTGTATAAGTTGCGGTTCCCTCAGAACAAGCCTGTCTCAATAGTTTTGATCTTATTGGGACCAAACTTGGTGGAAAGGCTGAGGATTAGCCAAGGGGTTAACCTATCGTTTTTTTGGAACAATAGAATAATAATCAAAGTCACTAGCAAGGTCGACTTATACAGCTGTTATCCGATTTAGATCAAACTTTGTGGAACGTTCAAGAGTAAGGCAAGAATACACAGATATTATTTTGAGAACAGTCATGTCAGGGTTCCATGGCAAGGTTAACTAACACGGTTTTGATCCGATCTGGATCAAACTCGGTGGAATAGTTAAGGGTTTGACAAGAATGAAATCATTCGAGTTTGAGAGTAACCGATTGAAAGTCAAGGTCACAGGCCAAAGGCAAATGGTCGTCTCTTAGACCAACTGGTAGGAGTGGATGTTGCACTCTGTGAGTGCTCCTTGTTTTCTTGTTAAGAAACTTAGGAGAGAAGGAGAAATGGAGAGGTTAGATAATTATAGTCTTATTAACACCATCATATTGTGGTAGGTGGGGGCGCTCACCTACACTCCCTCTTCTGTCTTTCTTTCCTTCATTCTTTCCTCTTCCTTCTGCCTGTGGGTGACTCTACACTCGATGACAAGCCTAATGGTTTCCTGTACACCAGAGAATCATTTACTACGCTGGGTGGTAACCATATAACCAAATTTTGGTGCCTGGTGGTTTAGTGGGTAATTACGGCGCCCCAGTCGGATTCAGCCGGTGCAAGGTTATATCCAAGGGGTGGTCGGGGTTTACTGCTCACATAATGCCACTCAGGGATGAGTGAGGTTGGTCACTGTCATCTTAAATGTAAGGACCAATTTGTCTAGCCGCGGGCTCCTACGCTTCTCATGGGGCAGTGTAGGATTGGATGATGAATGAATGAATGAAAAAACACCATCACAACTAAGGACAGTAAGAATACAATGTAAAGTACGTTATCGGAATTAAATGACTTTTTGACTCCTAGAACTGCTCTCGACTAAAAAAAAAAAAGTTTAATGTTATCCAAAATAACACTCATTGCAACACAAAACAGAGGTGAAAGAGTGACTAGGGGAGTAAAAGATAATCTTTAAGACTTTCCCGAACAAAACCGCCTGGTGTTGGCCTGAGTGAAACACTCGAGTTCACCGACAGCAGCGATGGATTAAGTGGCAGAGACAAAGGAGATGGGGACCTGAAGTAAACAAATGACTGACTGCGTTCCTGTACCTGTGTGGAAGTGCCAAAATCTTATTTGCGCAAGTATAAAAGAAAATTAATTAAAATGTATGAAAGTGTAAGGATAACAATGCTGCTGAAATTTCCGACAATTTTTGTAACACTGCCATCCCTACATTTTCATACATTTTATAAATTTTTTTAATTACAGTACTTGTTTTGCTGATTTATCAAAACCCTGTGTAAGAAAACTCTGAAGCTTTTTTGTAAAATTTTCAACTTGAGAGCGTCGTTTTAGTGAGAGGATTAATGAAGGCTTTGACTAACCCACTCAATTTCGAAAGGCTCTCTAGAGCTAAATAAAATTTTCTGGAGAAAAGAAAGAAAGAAAAAGAAAAGAAACAATGAGAGCACACAACATCCAAGCCTTGCCATCGATCTAAGACCTAACTTTTGACTTAACTCTGTCACCTTGACCTTTGACTGATTGTTCTCAAACTTCAAATAACTCATCCTTGTGTAACCATAAACCCCAACACTAAATTTGGTTGAAACTGAATGAAAAGTGTTTAAGCTCCTTTTGCCCTGTGACCTTGACCTTTGTTTTTTATTAAACGTACAGTTTAATCTGTCTGACACTAAATTGTTGAGCCATGTTAAACCAAACTGAATAACAACTTCTTTAGTTAAGAAACCAAAAGTTTGACACTATCATATAATCTTAAATTTTGGCCGATTAATCTCGAAATCGAAACGCTTCACACTTTGTTCACCCATTACCCTTCTACCGAGTTTTGTCTAGACCAGAACACAACTGTAAAAGTTAACATATTCCCGGCCTTTTAACTCTGACCTATTTCGGCTAATATCTGTGGTGCTTCCGACCCAGTGGAAAATGAAAATGAAAACGGAAGAATCACTGTGATCTGTTTTGCCATTTTAGAGCTAGAGGGGTCTAAGAAAGAAGAAGAAGAAGAAGAAGAAGAAGAAAGAAAGAAAGAAAGAAGGAAAAAAAGAAAGAAGTAGAAATCGGGATTGTTGTTGTGTCAGCGTGTTGGCGTTATGTTTTATCTGCTATGGGTGATGCTTTAGGTACAGGGAAGCATGAAGATTAAGGACAGATGCTTAAAAAAATGTAATACCTCCGTGTTTGGGTGTTACGAAGGATTAATTTTCTTACGGCGTATGGGTGCTTCGGCGCCATCCCTACATGAGTGCCTACCGACATTTTGATAACCATCAACTAGCCAACTGTCTGCCGGTATAGCCATCTGTCAGCACAGCCACCTGCTGGCATAGCCATCAACGACATATCCTTCAGTTGGCAAAGCTATCAGCAGGAATAACTCAGCAAACATAACTAGAAAATCAGTAAAAATCGCGTACTATTTTTCCGAATGGTTCAAGTAGGACAGATTATTATAGTGGTAAATTTAGACAGCGTCAGGTTCATTGAGGCCTTTCACATCCATTCCGGCCCAGTCAGAATAATTTCCATCCACTCAGGTCACTTCACGTACTGTTGCATCTATTTCTTTAAGTATTTGTAGTCGTTTTTTAACCTAACTTGAGTAATTCATGCCCACTGTCCTCAGCTGAGGTCCAATAGACCCCCTAACCTGTTAATGTCTTTTTACTCTGATTCTTGGTGTTGGTGAAGTACGCCTTCATGCGGAGGTACCAATATAACCAGGCAGTGCCACTGCCTGACTATACAAACGTCTCTGAAGTGCCAAGAGACAAATTAAACCTACAGTCCGTCGGGTTCAAATATGGATGAGCAAGGGACCACCACAACTACAGCTGTCATTCTTGGCGTATCACCAGATGACTTTCTTTCCCGTCCCCGCCCCGGAGGGGCTCGGGGGTATTGTTTTCACTCGGCTTGTCTGTTTGTTTGTTTGTCTGTCTGTCTGTCTGTCTGCTTGTCAGTCTGTTTGTCTGTCTGTTAACAACTCTACTCGAAAACTATCGGTGCAATAGTGACTAAAATTACAGGGATGATGGGGTATGACCTTCTGATCATTTGATTAAATTTTGGGCCAAACTGGGCCAAGGAATGGCTGTAGGCCCGAGAAAGGTAAAAAAAAAAAAAATCGTTTTTCCCCCATAACTCCTTCCAAATTCGTCATATCGACATGAAACCAAAACCTAAAGGTGCATCTTTCAAACCTGCACGCTATAACATGCCTCATTACATCAGGGGGTCCCCCCCCCCAGTTAGGAGTAGGGGGGTTAGTGTCATATGGGTCGGGCCTAAAATTTCAAATGGACATAAAATCGCAAATTTTCATTCGATTTCCTCCAAATTTTATATGTGATATCTTTTACTAGATATCCTGTTGCTTTTCGTCTCATTAACTCTCCTCCTCTTACTGACTCCCTTCAAGCTCTGTCTCTTCGCCGCTCTGTTGCATCTTTATCTCTTTTCTATCGCTACTTTAATGGTCACTGCTCCTCTGAACTGTCTGCTTGCATTCCTCCACCTCTACGACGGGCGCGTAGCACCCGTCTGGCAGCAAACTCTCATCCCTTTTCTGTCCAACTCTCTAATGCAAGAGTTAACCGTTACTCCCAGTCTTTCTTTTATGCAACAGGTCAGCTCTGGAACTGTCTCCCTCTGTCTGTATTTCCTGCTTCCTATGATCTCCAGTCTTTCAAACGCAGTGTGTCCAGGCATCTCAAAATGATCGGATCTTGAATTTGGCTCTCTATTGTATTTTGTTTTTCTCTTGGAGGGAACTGTTACTGCGGGCTCATGGCCTTTGGTTCCTTCTTCCTCGCATAAAAAAAAAAAAAAATTATACGCCAGCATTAAAATGACGGCCGGGGAAGGGTTTGCTGTGCCTTGGCACCGATTCTTGTTTCATTTTGGGAAGACTTCACAACGAGGGGAGTCCCCTAAGCTTAATAAAGTCCTTCGGTGAAGGTCAGAATACAATGCACATTTCTTCCTCAGGCTGTGGACGTTAAGGAATAAAATTAAACCACGCAGGTCAAGTCAAGTGGTAGCCGTTCAGGTAAAATGAGGTCAAAAAATAAAATCAGTGGAAGCCATTTACCTCCCATCCATGCGTTTCTAATCTGTTACGACACAGGCAGGTCATATCGGGGTGGCTGAGGTCATTCAGGACCAGTAACAAGAGTTGCCACTTCTGGTATATTTGGGATGTTCACGTCCGTTTTGGATCGGCCAGGTCAACCGAGGGGCAGTTAGATCCAACCTAGCCCATTGAAGCCATTTCATTCAGGTCCGTCATATTCATTTAGATCCAATTCATTTTGCGACCATTCAGTACTGATTAGGTCGTACACATCCGGAAGTCGGTTGGTTTACCTGTCGGGACTGGGCAACTCATAACTGAAATGTCGTGGTTTTATGAAATTTGATGGGCCTTAACTATGAGATAACACTGAGGGTCCTTGGATAATAGTGATACCATCCTTCTGTTGTGACTTTTCATGACCATCAGTTGAGCTGAAAGGGCCTAGAGACCCTCATCAGGGCAGAAAAGAGACACGTTAGAGTGTGTTTGTTGGTAAGCCTGAGCGACACTTAACTGAATAGGTTCACGGCGTCCCTTGCCTAGAGATGTCCACCACCACATTAATCATGAGATACATTACTGATTTGTTCGTTCTATCTCCAGACGATTAATTTCAGATTAGAATAAACTTTTCGGATGCGAAGAGTTGTGTTATAGCTTGAATTCAAGAGGCATTTCCTGTTGAATAAATCGTATGGAGATAGAAAAATATAAAATAACATCATGTGCCTGAAGGACCGTGGCCAACATTTGAGTTAGAACTAAGTTAGGGCAAAGTAGCCAGTGGAAGGTTGGTCATCCATATATACTGAGAGTGGCCCAAGAGCAGCACCCCACTGCTTACCATTCCTATCTTCGAACTCAATTACTCTCCCACTCATCCTTTTCCACCACTTCCAAACACTCCTCATCCTGACCCCCACATTGCTACTGATGCTGCTTTCTCTCTATTACACACACACACACACACACACACACACACACACACACACACACACACACACACACACACACACACACACACAACGTTCTCGCTTGCCAACTGGTGGACGGGAGTTCGCGCCTCGCTGAGGTTGCGAAAAGTTTCACTGACGAAGTGGGTGGTTACTGTCCCCCTTGATCAAGGGGACGGGTGTGTGCGTGTGTGAAGATCACAGCTTTGCCCTTAGATCGGACTATATGAGCTCCCAGCTCCCTTCCGGGAGGGTAAAAGCTGACGATCACGACCATCAAGTGATCCTGACCTACCCGGTGAATTACACACGGAGAAAAATATATCTTTCAACTCCAGAGGGGTTTAAATTACGAGAAAGGTGGATGACCCCCCACGTCCCATTTCCTATTCACCCTTCTGGTGCCCACCTCAATTTCCCAGCTTCATCCTGCTCCCCATCTCCACCTTCCCTCCCCTTCCTGCGCCTCTCCTCCACCTCACATCCTTTCTGTTGCCTCACTTCGTATTATGCATTATATGATTGTGTGTGAGCGTGTATGTATCTATCATTCTATCTATCTATCTCTCAATCTGTCTGTCCGTCTATCTGTCGATCTGTCTACTTCTATATGTATATATGTATAACCCCTCTTGCCGTCCATCACCCAGCTTCTTTGTTCCCTCTCTCCTCCAATCGCCTCCGTCCTGTACATTATTATGCTGGCAGTTATAGCTAAGTCAAGGGGAAGGGGGGAGGAGAGTGAATAAGATATTTCCTCTCTTATTTTGTATTTTACAACTGTTCTCCGGTATTCTATTGTATCCCTACAACATTTTTGGCTTAACTTCTCTTCATCAGATTTATTCGTATTATCTTTCCCCTCATAGAAAACAATGATAGTCATCGCAACTCAGGTCCTCGTTTTCTATAAAGTACAGGTAAACAAAAACCATCTCAGTATCTGCGCACTGACTTTCACAAGCAGCCACAGGGTTTACCAGTACACAACAAAGAAAGACAGCTTGCCAGACCTGGTCTGTCTGTCTTTTCAGGAGAAACAAGAAAAACTAATACTTCCAGCCGGGCTGAGTCCCAGCATGAAACATTATAGATTGTGGTGTCTAGGCGAAAGAACTGCACCTGAAAGCAAAGTTCGTCAACAGTGATGACTTGTGGAACACTTATACTGTCGTCATGACCCTTGAAAACACACAACTGGACCTCAAACTGCGTGTGAAGAAGAGGCTGTACAGGGCAGTCAAGTCCTTGCCAAGCTGCAGTCTTCGTCTACAACACGACCAACAATAGTCGGTTTTATCCCGTGTCTCCAGATGTACTGTGGAATACACAAGGAAAACGAGAAAACTCGTCTAATCGGCTGAGAAACGATGTTGGGTTCCTCTGACTGAAACTTGGATGTGCTAATGAAAGCATTACCTGTCTTCCAACAGCATGTGGTATCCATTTAAGGAGAAATAACCAGACTATCTAGAACTGCAATAGGTTGTTGTTTTGAGTCAACCGGGAAATAACCTATTTTTTCTAGGACTGCTATGTCAGCAGGAAAACAACAGGTTTGTCTTGGCTCTGCAGCTTGCGTACTAACTCAAGTGGGAAATTTCCTCGATGGCCAGATGATTGGATGCGAAGAAAACAATAAACTTTTGATGTAATTTTAGTCTTATTTATTGGGAGAGTTGAGGGTCATGCAGTAAACTAACGTACTGCTTATGAGCAATAGGTCAACGGCCAAGGTCACGTCTCGAGATCAACCTAAACAGTTTTTATCCCAGACTAGTCTGTCGAAGAGTTGAGGGTGCACCAAGAATGAAGGGATTCGAATTTGAGAACAATCCGTCTAAGGTCAAGGGCACAGAGCAGTATAAAATGTTCGACCCTATATCTTAGGTAGTTTTAATGTGATTTAGACCAAACTCGGTGGAAGTACCAATTGTCAGCCAGGGATGATGGGTATCGCTTTGGAAAACGGAAGGTTAAAAGTCAAGGCTTAAGGAATAGTCACCTCAGAGCTAGTATTTCTTTTAGACCAAGCTTCGTGGAAATGGTGACCGTCAGGACAGAATGAAGTTCTTCGATCTGAGAACAATCGGTCGAAGGTCAAAGCCAGGGTAATTCCAAATAATAGATCCATGGACCATTTGTAGAGTGAGGGTGTTGTGCTCTCTGTGTGCTCTTTTTTGTTTCCAATTCAATGGCGAACGAGTGAGTACTGCAATAACAAAATTATAATCCATTTGAGGATAGGTTAAAGGGCATTGCTGTCTTAGAGAAACACAAGAAAAAAAAAAATCGACTTTTTGTGAAATAGAAACGACTGTTACAGTAGAGAACCATTTAGGGAAGTTCTGAAGCCAAATTGGAAGGACCCGTGAGTGTGTATAACTTTTGAAGCAGTTAGGCAACTTTCTTAAGCCCCGACACCGGTAATGAAGTTTACGGGGCTTATGGTTTCCTGTGTAGCGTCCCGACCCTCTTATACCCCACCACCGCCACCACTCTCACCACCACCTTCACCATCCATGTCACCAACACCACCACCACCACCATCACCACAACCACCCCTCATCACAGCCCTCACCACACCACAACCCTCACTAACACTACAAAGTTCACCACCACCACCATTAGTGCTACTACTGTACTCTTACCTCTACCACCACCACCACCACCATCCCTCATCACAACCCTTACCACACCACATCCCTCACTAGCACTACAAATTTCACCATCCCCACCACCACCAGCAGCGCTACTACTGTACTACTACCTCTACCACCACCATCCCCACCCTCACCACAACCATTATCACCACCACCACCATCTCCACCCTCACCACAACCATTGTCACCACCACCGCCACCCTCACCACAACTATAATCACAACTACCACCACTACCACCCTCACCACAACCATTATCACCATTCACCACCACCACCATCACTCTCACCACAACCATTATCACCACCACCACCACCACCACCACCACCACCCTCACCACAACCATTATCACCACCACAACCACCACCACCCTCACCACACCCATTATCACCACCACCGCCGCCGCTGCCCTCACCCTGCTTCTTATTATCACCATCTTTGTCATTTTCAGTGCTTTAATCACATTATTAGTGCCGGTATTACAGGAAACATTGATATATTGTGACTACCATTTAATGACGAATGTCCGTCGATCTAACTATCTATCTGTCAATCAAGCTATCTATCTATAAATTTATAGTTGCCCACACATGAAACTGTGCAACGTATTCTAGCGAGCAAGTTTGCTGACATTGCTATTTTAGCTAAAAGAAGTGTACTATCCTACATGTCGATATGACACGTCTTATCTAGAATGTGCATACAGTCACTCTGGGGTCTTTCTCCCCTCATGACAAAGCATGGCGAACTGCACTCTTGACTCATTTTGACACTTCGGGGGTCTTCTCCGTTCGCTGATTTTCAAAAACGCCAGTAAGCATTTGAACCATGGGTGTAGGTCAAATGTCCATCTATATACCTAGACTGTTTCACCTCTAATGGGAGATAGCCATTACAGGACGACACACTCACCAAAAATACTCACACACACACACACACACACACACACACACACACACACACACACACACACACACACACACACACACACACACACACACACACACACACACATGTACTCGTATCTTAGGGGAGAAGGGACAGCTACTCACCACGTCACACTGCACGAGGGTCAACTGAGCAAAGCAATCCAGCGACATCCGCAACAGGGCCCGACAGCAGAGCTGGTTTACCTCTGCCACATCACGGTGGACCCATTCCTTTCCCAGCACCTGACCCAATCAGCTGATCAGACAAGATGCGGAAGAACATCCCATAGGGGCCAAGTCACCTTTTATGCATTCACAGCTTCTCTCCAGTCATCTCTATCACGTGCAGCCACTCTTCCTTGCCCTACAGACATCCCTCTCACATGGTCTTCCTATCAGCCTTACACCTCCCACATCAGATCCAGTTATCTCTTTCACCAATCGCTCCTCATGTATTTGTAACCATACCTTGTAACTCCATACTATGTAACTGTAACCATGCTACATAACCATACCTTGTAACCCCATACTGTACTATGTAACCATACATTGATAATATCCTAAACTTCCAAACTAGAACTAACAGTACATAAGTTAACAGTATATGTATATACTAGTGAGTGCCTGTGTGATGAAATGTGAATGCATCAGCTGATTTCATAAACTGCAAAGCAAGCATGCTGGCTCCCATTGCACTGCCGTCGCTGGGACAGTTGTGGGGCTAGTACAGACCGGGTTGGACCTGTGTTTGTCTTCTCCATATAAACTCCCGTTGAAAATACATCAAGACCTCTGGATTGCTCCTAACTGGGGACACGAGAGGGAGTGGAACAAATTGGTGACAGTGGTGAGTCGGATCTCATTCACATCGCCTCCGCACAGTATATTCTCAGTGAAATAGCCCCTTGGCCACATCTCGCTTGTGCCTGTGCTCAGTTCCTGCTCCAGTCTCCACACCTACCACACCTGCAGTGTGGTTGTGTTGCCTACGTATTTCTGGATGAGACAACAGTGAGTCCCTGAAGTTTATATCTACACCGATCTTCAGCCCCCATCAGTCCTCACCAGCACCTGCACGGACAAACAATCAGCAAGCCACTCACCACCGAATACCAGTTCTCACGCCACTCCTGTTTTAGAAAATTATAACACTTATGCACCCCACCACAACCCAACCGCCTAGCTCTCATTTCCCCTCGCTCTTTGCCGACCAAGCCCCCCCACCCACCAGTCAGCCCCACACCCACACCCAGCAACCGCCACACCACACCACCTCCTCCACCTCTTTCCCTGGGTCCGTGGCCAGCCAACCAGTGAAGTCTACGTCATCGTTGCCTTATTCAATCAACATCTTAGTTGTGATCATCTGATACTCTAGGTCGCCTCTGATTGGTCGACATCAGTAGTGACATCATTCTCATCTCTCTCCTCCCAGCGTCTCGGCTCCTCTGCGTGGGAGGGGCTTGCCTCACTGAAGTTGCTCCTTCAGCCAGTCTAACTTTGCTTCATACTGCAACGCTTCGGTATTCAGTACATGTAAATATTTACGGTAATTTAGTTCATCTGTCCATACCTTGACTTTCTATAGAGATTATTCTACGGATTTTCTCTACAGATTGTGACTCATGTTATCATTCATCTACTTCTATTCACTGGATCTCATCTCCTATATTAATTCAGACTCTCGCCCACTTCATCTGTCATGCTCCTCTCTCACTTTATTCATTCCTCGCCCAAGCCATTTTCTTTCATATTCGCTTTCATTGTGCACATTCCCCTTCATTATCATTGTAAATATTTCATATTCCCTCATCCTCTCATTGTATGTTATTCATTTTCATTCTCATAACTATTAATATAAATTTTCTTACTTCATTACATTTCCTCCTTAAAAAAAAATAATAATAATAATTTCTCTCCTGTTCGCCAGCAACTTGAGACCGAAAGTGGAGGTTGATCTTGGTGATGTAAATACCTTGACTCGTCTCAGTAGTGGAAGGTCGTACGTTACAACCTATTCATCTACTCATACAACACCTACCACAGAACTCTTTCACGCCACTCTCACTACCACTTCTTTCTACCACTACTACTTGTGTTCTAGAAAACCCAGATAATTTTCTTCCAGATAAAATAAATCCAGATACAGCACCCTCTCTAAATGATTAGAAATTCCCTCTGCCCATTCTCCAGCCATTTCCTCTAATTTCTCTACTACAGCATCACAGCTCCCAACTCTGCCACGCCCAGCTACCACTACTTTCTCTGCATCTCAATCCATTACATCACTTACTCCCACAATTTTCCAACCTCACACTCTTCTAGCGATGGTGAACCTGGCTTCCCCTCCACAGTCCATATATTTGCACGACGGTAACCGCCCAAAATACACCGCGGAAGATAACTCGGTGCTTATCTATGACTTCCTTAGAGAAGTTGAAACACATAGTCACAATCAACAAATCAAGTCTGATCCTCTAAAAATCTCTTATCTTAAGGGTCGATTACATCAAGGCAAATTACAAATGGGAGCCGCGATTCGAAT
Organism: Coenobita brevimanus; assembly: GCF_032717465.1. Taxonomy (NCBI): domain Eukaryota; kingdom Metazoa; phylum Arthropoda; class Malacostraca; order Decapoda; family Coenobitidae; genus Coenobita; species Coenobita brevimanus. The sequence goes on along the minus strand of NC_137047.1, from coordinate 31,573,542 downwards.
GAGTTATTTCGATTGCTGTAACACATTCGATGAATTCCATCAGACATTAATACAGCTCTGTTGCACTCATTTTAAGGCCGGGTCTCTCATAGGTGTCTCTAATCTCCCCAACAAATGCAGGAGGATATGGAAATTCCAATTAAAGATCCAACGCTGATGAGGCAGCAGCTGCAGCAAAAGCTACAAGCTCTAAGATGTGCCAGTTATTGCGAGACACTCCATGGGTAACTTGTAGTGATGGAAAGTATATTCTTACACTGGACGATTTTGGAGATTACTGGGTTACCTTAGATTTATCAACTGGCTGGATAGTAAACAATAGAAAGTAGCCTTATAGATGGGTTTTAATCCAGGAGACGAAATTCTGGACGTCTCAAAGGCAATAGCAGAAAGACTGGGATCAAGAATCACTCGTCAGGCAAGTACTCGCACCTCAGCCTCTCACTACGTGGATGGAACTGTAAGAGTCTTTCATACCTCTACCGCTTCATCGGATTACTCACGTTCACGACCGACTACCAGGGGCAAACCTAACACTATCCATTCCAACTCGCATCGCCGATTACCAGCAAGAGGTCGTGACCAGTCCAATGTACTACGGTGCAAACAATCCTCGAGTGTGTGCTGGCACTGTGGTTACGCAGGTCATCGAGAATCAAGTTGTTATCGCAAACAAGGACATAACCACTCACCAGGAAGACAACGTGCACCTTCGAAAGCGTGTTGTCCTACTTGCAGATATCACAAGAACGGTAGGCTACTACTCACATCACTGATGGGTGTCGTTACCTTGCGAGCCGTTGGTAGGGGGAAGAGGAGCGCCCTTATTGGAAGAATGTAACATAACAGAATATCAACTCCCCATTTGCCAGGTAGGGCCTGTAACTTCTTTAGGCATAGTTATTCTAGGATGGTGCGAAGGGGTCAAAACATCATTTTCATGGACACAGGATCAATGGTAAATTTGATCTCAGAAACCTCTCTAAACAGCATTAGGGGAACAAGTAGAAAGGTCGGGATCCTTGAATCATCTGATATTCGCCTGTGTGGCGTGGACGGCTCAGAGTTTAATGCCAAAAGAAGAGTCACTGTAGAGATACAACTTGATGAAGCCTTAAAACCTTTCACTGCAGATCTGATGAATTATCAATATGCCGGGAATCGAACCCGGGACTCTCAGGTGAGAGTCCCGGGTTCGATTCCCGGCATATTGGTAATTTATCAGATGATTTTTCCTGTGCACAGTACAGGTTTCTCTCTTCATTCTGACTTGCCGTAAGTGCTTGGGATAGATTAAAAGCATCTACTTGCCCGAGTGCCAGGGGGTTAACTCATCTTCTTGATGCCCACAGTGGGGACGGAGGGACGTTGGTTACAAGATTGTGACAACGTGGATGAGCTTTTATCTGGTTGCGGTGTAGTGGTATGCTGCCTTGATCTCACCTGAGAGTCCCGGGTTCGATTTCCGGCATATTGGTAATCTATCAAATGATTTTTCCTGTGCACAGTACAAGTTTCTCTCTTCTTTCACTGCAGAGTTTCATGTAACGAATGGTCTCAGATATCCAGCAAATACTCTTATTGGTTTACCCACCATGGCTCAACAATCCATTGCCCTATTACCTGCTGTGGTAGTATAGACATTAAAGGATTCCAATATCTAGCATGGAGTACTCACATCCTGTACTTTCCCAAATAAACTCATTCAGTCTAAAGTGAATCTACCCCTACCTGAGAGTAAAGAGGTAAATTCACTAACATCTAATGACACGCCCTCTAAGTATTGAGTAGTAGATCATGACCACCCCTCTGACAGTGACTCAACAGCCGACTCAGGCACGTCTCACTGAACTACGGTACCTCAAATAGTTTGACGTTCTACAATGCGTGAAGACGAGGCATGCGGGAACAAAACGGTGCACAGTTTTGTTGCCACATGAGTTACCAAAGTCTCTGCTCGTGTTGTGGGTGCGAAAGGAGGAGTGAATGTACTAACATTACCAGAAACGTGTTGTGTGAATGGCTTAACTTACGAGTCGGCATCGTGCAACTTGTTGGAGAGTATTTTGTGTTATCACTACTTGTTAAATGTCACAAATGCTCTACTGAAGCTTAAAAGTGGTATAAAGATTGAGGGTTTCCTGGTTTACCCATCGGCCATTGAGGTGTGCCAGGATATACCATTCTCCATACCTACTAGGGCTGATAATGATAGTGAACCATCTGGTGTGTTTGTCATTAACTCTAAGGGATCTACAACGACTCTTTCACCTGACCTAGTCTCACATGTATATTCTAGTGACTTCCCACAGCGTAGGAGCAACTATACTGTTCGCGGTAGCCTGATTCTCCTGTGCCCCGCCCCCTTGGCCCCGCCCACTCACCCGCCGGCCCGGGTAGGAGTTTTGAGCCAGTCTTGTCTGACCAGTGTTGGGTAAACATGTCAGGCGCTCTCGCTAATCGAAGCAACAAAACTTTTATTTAACCCCTTAACTGTAATGACATCTTTTCCATTTAACTAGGAAATGTTTTTTGGTAAAAGATGTTGGAAAAAAAGGACCAAGGAACGTCATCGGCCTAAGAGGTTTGCTAAAGTAACGAAGGTTCCCACTGTGAAAATAAAAAAGTACACATTCTACAAAGAACTCAGTGTTTTGACTTTTTTCCTTATATTTGATATCCAAACACACACACACACAAAAGACCCTTTTTCCCTCTTTAAGATTTCATTGACTTCGCGTGTATCGAATGAAATTTCTCATACAGAATTGTTGGTATTAATAATTTTTAGCCTACATGTTTTTAAACTTTTGTTAGGGAGACAATACCCACGTACTCTCTCTCGTTATAAATAATGAGGAAAAGCAAACTTGGCTGTAAATAAAGTGATCTATATTTAATTTCCATCATTATCATGACTTATCTCCTATTACTATTGTTCATTCAGGCTTCATCCTCTTTTGGATTCTGTGTCACTTAATCTGATGACAAATAGTTCTACCAAGTGTTCAGCTGCTCTGTATTTTCTTCTGTATTCTTCCTTCACCTTCCAGGTGTCCATCATGCACTTTCTTCAATCTTCATTACTCTATCCATTGCCAGTGACAGTTATTTTTCCTACTTTATTCGATCCCTCTGATATTAAGGAAATTAATGAAGGAAATAAATAAGGAAAATTACAATATGGTTATGTTATGGTTATGATACTGTGGTAACTTACCAGACATGACAGATAGATGACTTAATATGTTTAACAGTAATAGCGGCACAGCTGCGATGTGTTACTGCCAAGCTCCGAACTTTCTTGGCGGCAAAACTCAGCTGCAGTCGGGGGAGGAGGCAGATTGGTTCTTTTCAAATTGATTTTGATTCAGTTAGCAAATTTTAGTGCTTCCTTTGTCATACAGAAACGAATTCAAAGTAAAAGTAAATAATACGATACTATTTCGTAGTAAGGCTCATTATTCTATCAGTAAGAAGAATAATTATCTCAGCCAATCAGCAACGAGTAGAGCTGGAAGAGGGCGGGGCATCAGAAGTGGGCAGGGCACAAGAGAATCAGGCTAACGCGAACAGTATTGTCAATCTTTTGCAAATTTATCGAGAGGTAGTAACCTTAGCCGGAGAACCTACGGGTAGGACAGATCTAGTGCAACATCACATAGAACTAGTGCCAAGGACTCAACCAATTTTCATACCAGCGTATCGATTACCCCACAGTTTGAGAAAAGAAATGGATGAGATAGTACAAAACATGTTATAGCAGGACATCACTGTCGAGTCATTAACGTGCACTGTGACTCTTGTATTTCTTGTAGCCACCACAAAGGATCAACCGGATCACCTGCATCATTCTTGTAATACCCAGTTCCATCATGCCCATGGGAAACTATCTCTCTGGACCTCCTTAAATTACCTCCTACAGAATGTGGTGCAGAGAATTTATTTGTGGCAGTTGATCACTTCTCACGCTACTGGGTCCTCGTGGTTCTCACGTAAGAGCGCGAAGAGTGTTGTTGCACGTGGTTTCACAGACCATGTCATTTGCCCATTCACTACACCCTCTACAATTATTACAGATAATGGCACAAAGCTTAACAACAGTCTCCTGGTCGAAATTTGTAAGCAGCACAAAATAAAAAAAATACAATGTTGTCCCTAACCATCCAGCTTCAAATGGCTTCGTAGAGCGCCATAACCGAAAGGTTTTGGAGTGTTTAAGACATCTAGGATCACAAAGTGCATCATGGGATGAATGGATACCCTAAGTTGCAGCCTCTATAAATAGTTCCATCAATGCATCTATTGGCGAGTCTCCTTTCTTAGTCTTATATGGGTTCGATAAAGACCTCCCCTATTCTGTGTTATCCTCAAGGCCTGCTCCCATCTATAATATGGATGACTATGTGAAGGCAAAAGTGTCAAATTTCCAGAAAATCCATCAGTATGTACAAGCGAAAATGGTTTCATCTCAGGAGAGCATGCTGCAACGCCAGCATAAGTCTACCTCGGCTATCAGTATCAGTATTGGATATCTGGTGTTTGCTCATTCATTTAAGCTCACCTCTAAATTGGAAGACAAATTTACAGGCCAACACTGCGTGATAACTCGATAGGGTAAAAAGTCTGAAATACAGGAACTGTCAACTAGAGATACCAATTGGGTGCATGCAGACTATCTTAAGTGTACATAGCGAGGCCTGGTATTGGAAGAGTCACTTGCACAACCTACCGGTACTTCTCCTCCTCTTTCTTCTCCAATTCCTCCATCTGAACCCTCTTCACACACACCTTCCCCTCCCACAGCCAATGAATATCGATCCAAGTTGCATTCCGCAAACAAACCTCCTGTTTAATGCATATATACCACCTCCAAATCATTCCCATTCATTCGAACTTACTTTATAGGTAAGATGTTTGAGGTCTACCTGCTGGCAGTGCTGACTCTAATAGGGTCTGAGTTAGGTGAGGACGACGATGGAGCACGTCCCGGGGCCTTGGTTGGCTCAGGAGGCGAGGTAATGATGATAGAAGATGTAGTCTCCCTGCTCTACGATCTTGAGCCCCTGGCCGACTTAGCCATCGCCCTGCCTCGATACTCACGCCAGTTGGACGAGATATAGACCCTCATATCGACAATTGTGGGGAAACACAACTCAGATAAGATTTGGTACCCTCTTTATCTACCAGTTTCTTGGAAACTGGAGTATATGAAAACCAGATTCTCTCACTTAAATGACACATTTTCGAGCCAGGCACCTGTAGGTTGTTCACGTGTGAAAACGTGGTCTCTTTGATCTAGGGGGAGAAATTCTAAGTGCCTTATTATTATGGAGTTGCAACAACTCGTGACCTCTCTTATTTCAAATCCGACCTTGCTCAGTTAGCCGGTGCCCTTGAATCTCAAAGTCGAGTACTAAAGGTTCAACACACTATGCTACAGATGATCACAGGCCACTTAAATGATGTTACATTATTACACTCAACTTCACGGGAATTCTAAAAGGCAAATTTCAAAAATTAACATTGTTTCCGAGCTCCTTTATGTCAAACTACACATGGACAACCTTTAGCTCTCCCTAGACTCTCTTCTCTCACAAGTCACTGCCTTAGTTCGTTTTCTTGTTGATGCTGTCGGTGGTCGTGTCACTGCAGACTTAGTACCTATCTCCCACCTTCGTTCTGTATTGGAATGGGCTCGCTCTACTTTCAACTTTTCTCCAGTGCTTCCACTCTCCTCTCTAGAACTCTGCTATGCAGTACTTGAGGCCACCTTCCTCGCTAAGAACATTGTTGTTCATAGTCCTCTTCGTTCTACCGTCACATTCGACTTCTTCCAAATTATTCTTTTTCCATTCTTGTTCAATAACTCCTTATTGCAGGCCTCTGTTCTCTCGGAGTATTTCCTCCTATCGCATTGTCGTTTTTCCATTTTTTTCACATCCTCCAGTGAACTCGACAAGTGTTCTTTCCTTACACCTGCTTTTTGTCTTTGTGCTGCCTACCTTCTGGCTATTTTTCCTAGTAGCTCCGCGCCCTGCGAGCCTGCCTTGGTTTGCAACCATTCTGTACACTCTGCCTGTTCCTTTATTCCGGCTCCTCAACTCCCAGTGTATCACGCTCATGTCAACCACATTCATTACTTCTTCACCGTCCCCATCTCTGTTAGTGTCATATGTCCTGGAACTTCTGTTCGTTCAGTGCCTGCTAATGGTCTCTATAAGGTGCCTGGCTATTGTACAGTTAAATCAGAATCTATCATCACCTATGCCACTCGTTATCATCAGGCCGCACTCAGTCACACATACGAAATCTTTCAACCCATCAACATGACTTCCAGCCTCCCTTTTGATAGTCTATTCATCACCTCTGCAAACTTGCATATGTTGGACTTTCTCAACGAGAGTGATTTTGTTATGGATCAATTTTCCTTGGCCTTCAGCCGTTCATGGGTACATCCAGTCTTTGTGTTTCCCCCAGTGGCTATCTCTTTTATTGGATTCATTCTGACCATTTGTGCAGAGCATTGTTGTGTTAGGAAAATGGAATGCAGACTACATGAAATCAGCATCGCAACAAGGATAGTACAGCCACCACAGGACGTTAAAGCTGGCTGTACTTAGTATCCTCTCATATGACTGCTAAACGTGCTAAAAGAATCACATAACAACTATGGAAAATAAAATAACAAATGTGGACAGTAAAACGACCAGGTGAAAGGTACACTGACTACACTGAAAAATTAATGAAATGCAGTGATATAATGGAAAAGGATGATTCAAGAGAGAGAGAGAGAGAGAGAGAGAGAGAGAGAGAGAGAGAGAGAGAGAGCAAAGAAACTTAAGAAAATAGTGACACAAAACACAAATGGAAAAACAAAATGAATAATAAATAGCGTGAAACTGACATGAGAAACAATACTCAAAAGTGACACAATTGAAGACAAAAAAAAAAAAAAAAAAAGAAAAGAAAAGAAAAGTGAGAACATATCTGTATCCAATGGACTTCATCCAGTTTTTGTGTGCCCCACTGTTGATATATTACTATTCCATGTACCGTTATAATATTATATCTGTGTACAATTGACTTCGACTATTAAGTGATGAAAACTGCTAATCTGTATTATTACTAGAAATACTATCTCTAATATATATATATATATATATATATATATATATATATATATATATATATATATATATATATATATATATATATCCACTATATACATATTATTCATCCATTTATATATGACTGGATTGCCCACTTGACTCACATGGCCATGTATTGTAAATAATGGCTTTCTTTTGAATCATACTACTTATACTGGACCATTCTACCTTATAATTATTATCATTCCAAGTAGTTAGACACCTAGTTAAACCTAATCCCCTCAAAAATTATTAATAAATAAACACATTGTATTATAATGAAACACTGTGACAGGAGACACCATTTACATTAAATGGGGGAGTATTGTAACCATGCTATGTAACCATACCTTGTAACCCCATACTATGTAACCATACACTGATATCTCAAACTTGCAAACTAGAACTCACAGTACGTAAGTATATAAGTTAACAGTATATATATCTACTAGTGAGTGCGAATGTGACGAAATGTGCATGCTTCAGCTGATTTCGTAAACTGTAAAGCAAGCATGCTGGCTCCCACTGCACTGCTCTCGCTGGGGCAGTTGTGGAGCTGGTATAGAACGAGTTGGACCTGTGTTTGTCCTACTAGTGAGTGCCTACATGACGAAATGTGCACACATCAGCTGATTTCATAAAAACTGCAAAGCAAGCATGCTGGCTCCCACTGCAGTGCTCTCGCTGGGGCAGGTGTGGGGCTGGTATAGAATGGATTGGACCTGTGTTTGTTTTCTTCAAATAAACTCTCGTTGAAAATACATGAAGGCCTCTGAATTACTCCAAACTGGGGACATGAGAGGGGGTGGAACACATTCTCTCCATATTTTCAAAGATAACTTAGTTTGGGTGCTCACTTTGGTGCTATTTGGCTTTTTCAGTGATATGTTGGCAAATTTTAAGAAAAATAGTTTAAGTAATACCTGCTTTTTCATAAGTTTCCACCGATGTGTGCTAATTCGTAGTGGCCTTAATAGTCTTAGAAACAACGCTGTTTTCATGCTTATCTTGGCAAAGTTTAAGAAAAGTAATTTAAGTAACACCTGCTACTTTTTTATATGTGTTCCAACAACGCATGTAGATCCACTGTAGTTTTAACTTGCTGACTCCCGTTGACGTATATACACGTCCACACATTTTGTCACTGTGACTCCCGTTGACGTATATAAATGTGCAGCAATTGCAAGGTCCCTAATTTGCGCAATTTTCAAATTTTGCGTGTGATTTTTGGTACGTATACACAGTACACCTTCCTCTACAAGATGCCAGGCAGGGACAATGCCTTACCGCGCATGACCTCCTCCCCCCCGCACTCCATTATCTCAGCAATTCACCTATTACCAGTGACCTGGCCAGTAAAGACATGTTGTGCCATGGTACAAAATTCAGGGCCAGAGTGATTCCCCAATCAATTAGAAAGTGGAGGACAAGGTTTACATAGCAATAGAGGAAGAAACAGTCAGAAATGATGATCAGGAAATGTCACCAAAAAAGGTCAGGTATGTTGATGTGTTTGGTGAGTGAAACAATGCTTATATTGCCTATATTACTATGTGAAAACCAATATACTCTCAAACTACATATAAATTTGTACCAAATAAATAAATACCGTTTATGAGTGGTGTGGAATAGTTACCCTCCCATAGAGCTCCTTTTCTTTGGAGCCAGACTGATAAAAACCCAATAAGGTAAGGAGTACTGCTCCCTGTATCCAACATTTTAAACCTCAGGTGAGCGATTTTCTCTATGAATTTTCGATGTTTCTCACCAAAAGCAGGGGTTTGAGCCAAAAATTTTTTTTCCAAAATTGGTCTGGACTGGGAGGAATCAGCGGTGGAAAATCGGTCAGGATGGGGCAGGTTAATCCGTTGGTCCCATGGACGTTTAAAACGGACAGAATCAGGCATTTTCAAAAGTTTATGACGAGGGAAATCACAGAGTACAGAGCAGTGAGCTTTGCGACTTGAATCAATGGGTGGAGGGTGGTACACTAAGTACCCTTCCAACAAAATCCCACACACAAGAATCCTGGACATTGATGGGTTAATAGTCTCCAAAATATCACACTTTTGGTGTTGTTTATGGTATGAGCATCCATACTCTGTCACTTATGAAAGTATTTTTGCTTACTCCATTTGCTCGAGAGAGAAATATATATATATATATATATATATATATATATATATATATATATATATATATATACTGTAATCCTTTGTGTGTGTGTGTGTGTGTGTGTGTGTGTGTGGTGGGAGAGGTGGTAATGATGGTGCTATAATCGTAAGGTTTGTGACAGGTACGGTAGTGGTGGTGGTAGTGGTGGTATGTATAGTGGTGGTGGTGGTGGCAGTATAGTAGTGGTGGTGGTGGCAAGTATAGTAGTGGTATTGATAGTGGTGACTGATTCAGAGGAGAGATTGAGACAGTTGGTAAAGGAGTTTGGAAGGGTGTGTGAAAGGAGGAAATTGAAAGTAAATGAGAATAAGAGTAAAGTGATGAAGTGTACGAGGTTGATAGATGGTAGGGGGATGAATATAGTTTTGAATGGTGAGTTGCTTGAGGAGGTAGATTGTTTTAAATATCTAGGGTCACATGTTGCTGTGGATGGAAGAATAGATGCAGAAGTGAAGTTTAGAATAAATGAAGTAGGAAAGGTGCTGGGAGGAATGAAAAAAGTGTTTAAATGTTGTTCGCTTAGAATGGATGTAAAGAGAAGGCTGTATGAGGGTGTTGTGGTACCGACTGCGTTATATGGGGCTGAAACATGGAATATGGGTGTAGCAGAGAGGAAAAGTTTGAATGTAATGGAAATGAGGTGTCTGAGGAGTATGTGTGGAGTGACGCGTATGGATCGGGTGCGAAATGATGAAGTGCGAAGGAGAACTGGAGTTGTTCGGGAGATGGCTGGTAGAGTTGAGCAGAGGGTGTTGCGATGGTTTGGGCATATGGAGAGAATGGATAATGAGCAATTGGTGAAAAAGATAACTAGATCTGATGTGAGAGGTGTAAGGCTGAGAGGAAGACCACGAATAGGATGGATGGACAGTGTGAAGAGAGCGCTGGATGCAAGAGGGATGTCTGTTGAGCAAGGAAGAGTGGCTGTGCATGACAGAAATAAATGGAGAGAAATTGTGAATGAATAAGTGATGACGCAGCCCTGAGGGGATATTCTCCTGCATTTGGTCTGATCAGCTAGTCAGGTCAGGTGCGGGTAAGAGGATGGGTCTGTTATGATGTGGCAGGGGTAAACCAGTTCTGCTGTCGGGCCCTGCTGCAGATGTCACTGACTGCATTGTGCAGTTGACCCTTGTGCGTGTGGTGCGGTGAGGATCTGTCCGTTCTCCTCTTTGGGGCTAAGATGCGAATGAATGTGTTTGAATGGTTGAGTAAATGGGGAGTGTGTCGTCCTGTCTCGGCTACCTCCCTTTCCTTGGGGGAAGCAGCCTAGGTATATAGATAGATAGATTGATGGTGGTAGCAGGTATAGTAGTGGTGGTGGTGATGGCAGGTATAGTAATGGTGGTGGTGATGGCAGGTACAGTAGTGGTGGTGGTGGTGGCAGGTATAGTAGTTGTGGCAGTGGTGGCAGGTATAGTAGTGGTAGTGGTAGCAGGTATAGTGGTAGTGATAATGGTGGTGGTGACAAGTTTAGTACTGGTGGAGGTGGTGATGGTGGTGGCAAATTTAGAAATGATGGTGGTGGTGGCAGGTATAGTAGTGGTGGTAAGTATAGTAGTGGTGGTGGTGGCAGGTATATAGTGGTGGTAAGTATAGTAGTGGTGGTGGTGATGGCAGGTATAGTAGTGGTGGTGGTGATGGTGGCAGGTATAGTAGTGGTGGTGGCAGGTATAGTACTAGTGGTTGTGGTGGTGGTGGCAGGTATAGTAGTGGTTGTGGTGGTGGCAGGTATAGTAGTGGTTGTGGTGATGGCAGGTATAGTAGTGGTTGTGGTGGTGATGGCAGGTATAGTAGTGGTTGTGGTGGTGATGGCAGGTATAGTAGTGGTTGTGGTGGTGGCAGGTATAGTAGTGGTTGTGGTGGTGGTGGCAGGTATAGTAGTGGTTGTGGTGGTGGTGGCAGGTATAGTAGTGGTTGTGGTGGTGGCAGGTATAGTAGTGGCTGTGATGGTGGCAGGTATAGTAGTGGGTGTGGTGGTGGCAGGTATCGTAGTGGTTGTGGTGGTGGCAGGTATAGTAGTGGTTGTGGTGGTGGCAGGTATTGTAGTGCTAGTGGTGACTGGTATAGTGGTAGTGGTAGAGGCAGGTATAGTAGTGGTGGTGGTAGGTATAGTAGTGGTGGTGGCAGGTATAGTAGTGGTGTTGGTGGTGGTGGCAGGTATAGTAGTGGCGGTGGTGGTAGGTATAGTAATGGTGGTGGCAGGTATAGTAGTGGTGTTGGTGGTAGTGGCAGGTATAATAGTGTTGGTGGTGGTGCTGGTGGCAGGTAGTGTTGGTGGTGGTGCTGGTGGCAGGTAGTGTTGGTGGTGGTGGCAGGTATAGTAGTGGTGATGGTGGTGGTGGCAGGTATAGTAGTGGTAGTGGTGGCAGGTAGTGGTGGTGGTGGTGGAAGGTATAGTAGTGGTGATGGTGGTGGTGGCATGCATAGTAGTGGTGATGGTGGTGGTGATAGGTATAGGAGTGGTGGTGGTGGTGGTGGTGGTGGAAGGTATAATAATGGTGGTGGTGGTGGTGGCAGGTATAGTAGTGGTGGTGGTGGTGGTGGTGGAAGGTATAATAATGGTGGTGGTGGTGGTGGCGGCAGGTATAGTAGTGGTGGTGGTGGTGGTGGTGACAAGTACAGTAGTGGTGGTGGTGGTGACAAGTATAGTAGTGGTGGTGGTGGTGACAAGTGTTGTAGTGGTGGTGGTGGTGGTGGCAGGTATAGTAGTGGTGGTGGTGGTGGTTGTGGTGGAAGGTATAGGAGTGGTGGTGGTGGCAGGTATAGTATTGGTGGTGGTCGTGGTGGGGGAAGATATAGTAGTTATGGTGGTGGTGGTGGTTGTGGTGGCAAGTGTAGTAGTGATGGTGGTGATGGTGGCAGGTACAGTAGTGGTGGTGGTGGTGGCAGGTATAGTTGTGGTGGTGGTGGTGGCAGGTATAGTTGTGGTGGTGGTGGTGGTGGTAGTGGCAGGTATTAATGATGGTGAAGGTGGTGGTGGCAGGTATAGTAGTGGTGGCGGTGGTGGCAAACCTAGTAGTGATGGTGGTTGTGGTGGTAATTATGGTGGCAGGTATAGCAGTGGTTGTGGTGGTGGCGGGTATAGCAGTGGTGGTGGTGGTAGGTATAGTGGTGGTGGTGGTGGTGGTGGTGGTGGTGGCAGGTATGGTGGTGATGCAATGGTGGTGAGAGATTTGCAGTGTTTTCATGCAGATATAGTGGTGGTGACAGGTGTGGATGTGGTGTAGTTGTGGTGGCAGTGAGTGCGATGATGCTGGTGATGCGATACAATGTTGGTGGTGAGTTTTTGCAGCAGTGATGGCAGGTGTGTGATGGTGGAAGCTGTGTCTGTGGTGGTGTAAGGTGTAGTGGTGCAGTGTTGATGGTGACATGTGTTGGTGTTTGGAAGTGTGATGATGCAGTGGTGGTGGTGTTGGTGGCTGGTGCATTACTGGTGGCAGGTGTGTTGGTGATGGTGCTGTGGTGGTGGTGTGATGGTGCAGAATTTGAGTTGGAGGTGACAAGTGTGGTGACGGTGACAGGTGTGGTGGTCGTTGCAATAGTACTGCTGGTGCAATTGTGGTTGTTGTGGCAGGTGGTTTTATGGTGAAGTGGTTGTGGTGGTGGGAGGTGTGGTGGTGGCTGCATGTGTGATGATATTTACAAGCGTAATGGTGAAGCAGTGGTACTGGTGGAAAACGTGGCAGTGGTGGCAGGGGCACTGGTGGTAGCAGGTGTGGTGGTGCTGGTGGTGCTGGTGGTTGCACTGCCGGTGGTGGTGGAGCGATGCTAGAGCAATGGTAATGGTGTGATGGTGGCAGTGGTGTAGTGTTGATGCATTGGTGGTCTAGTGGTGGTATGATGGCACTGGTGGTGGTTGGTGGTGGTGGTGTGGTGACGGTGGTGGTGATGTGTGGCGGTGCAGTGGTTGTGCTGGTGGTGGCAAGAGTTGTGGTGGTAGTGACGGGTGTAATGGTGGTAGTTGCAGTTATGGTAGTGCAGTGGTGGAGGTGGTGGTGGTGACAGGTTTGTTGGTGGTGATATTGGTGGTGAGGCAGGTGTGGTGGTGCAGTAATTATGGTGGTGGCAAGTATGGTGGTGGTGAGACAGGAGGCAGGTGTGGTGGTGCCGTGGTGCTATTGTTGGTGATGATGGGTGTGGTAGTTAAGGAAGGTGTGGTGGTGGTAGTGTAGTAGCAGTGCTGGTAGTGGCATAGTTGTGGTGGCACGTGTGGTGGTGCTAGTGGCGGCAGGTGAGGTGGTCGAGGTGGTGATGGTGATGGCCGCAGATTTGGTAATTGTGGCAGGTGCCGTGTTGGAGATGGCTGGTGTGGTGGTAGTTGCAGGTATAGTAGTAGAAGGTATGGTAGCAGAAGATATGGTGGTAGAAGGTATGGTAGCAGAAGATATGGTGGTAGAAGGTATGTGATCCTGGAAGGCGTAGGGTTTTCAAGAAGTTGGTGTTGGATGCCACTTCTGAGTAAATGCTTTTTCGGGTATGGTGATTTCATAGTCTTTCCACGTTCCTGAAATTGCCCCACCTTTCCCTCGTAGGTTTATCGTAATTAACTATCTATCTATCTATCTATAGCCCGACCCCCTAATCCCGCAAAGGGTGGCCGCAGACAAAACGCCTCCAAGTCGCTCTGTCACCCACCATTTGACTACGCTTCCTCCAACTCACCCCCCCTCCCTCATATACCTCTCAACTCCATCCCTCCACCTCATCCTCGGTCTACCCCTCCCTCTTCCTCCCTCCACCTCACCTACATACACCCTCTTAGTCAGTCTTTCACTCTCCATTCTCTCCACATGTCCAAACCACCTCAGTGTATTTCTCCTTATCTTCTCAACCACAACCACATCCACCCCACAACGTTCCTTCACTTCTTCATTCGTCAACCTGTCCCTCCATGTCACTCCACATGCTCCTCTCAAGTAACTCATTTCCACTGCTCTCACTCTTGACTTGTTCCCCTCTTGCAAGGTCCACGCCTTGCTTCCATACGTCAGGGTAGGGATCACAATACTATCATGCAGTGACTTCTTAACTTCCATACTCACCTCCCTATTTCTCATCACTGCTTTCAGTGAACCAACAACCTTCCTTCCCTGCTGTACCCTTTCACGCACTTCATCCCCCAAAGTTCCATCCTTACTCATCACACTACCCAAGTACTTGAATGCACTCAAATTCTCCATATCCTCACCATCCAACCTCACTGTACACTCTGTGATTTCAATTCCTCTCAAACACCGTAACTTTACTTTTGTTTACATTAACTTTCAGCTTCCTCCTCCTACACACTGTCCCAAATTCATTCACCAAACCTTGCAACTCCCATTCATCTTCACTCAACAATAATGTATCATTATTAGTAGACTGTAGCACCAGTCGAGCAGGGCAGTACTCCCGAGGTGGATGGAAAGCTGATGACAGGGAGTGCTGGAGCTCCCGTTTCATTAGCCCTCAAGACTAGTTCCTGACCATCCCCCTTTGCTGAACTTTTTCAGTGTCTCAGTTACACAGAGAGTAGGCCAGCATGCTCTCCAGTACAAATTTCTCTAACTATCTTCACCAAACTACATGCACAGTACACACTACACTTCCTATTCAAAATTTACCTAAAATGGCGTCGTTATATCAAGCCTCGGAGTCCCCAGGGGGGGGGGACCATAAATGCCCCCACCATCTGCCCCTCTCCCGATGACGACTCAAGGTGCCTGGAACCACTGTCTGACTCTCTTCTTCTTCATTTCTGCAACATTCGCGGCCTTTCCTCTAACTTTCGCTCTGTTGAGCACCACCTCTCCTCCTCTAAACCTCACCTTCTTTTTCTAACGGAGACTCAGCTGTCTGAGGCAACTGACAGCAAACCCTTTTCTGTATCCTCCTACTTTCTCTATACTCATTTCAAAGCCAAAGGTGGCTGTTGTGTATATATACGCAACGACTTATCTTCCTCTCGTGTTCCTGAACTTGATTCTTCTGAATTCTCCACACTCTGGCTTCAGCTTTCCTGTCATTCTCTGACTAAATATATCTGTGCTGTTTACTTATCCCCTAATTCTACTGACTATCAAAAATTCTTCGACTATCTTACTTCTACGATGGAACACATTCTATCCATTTCTCCTTTCTCTGAAATCTTCATTCTTGGAGATTTCAATGTTCACCACCACCTTTGGCTCTCCTCTCCTTTCACGGATCCACCTGGTGAACAAGCCTACATCTTTTCTATCCTTAATGACCTAGAGCAGCTTGTACAGCACCCTACCCGTATCCCTGACCGCCTTGGAGAGAGCTCCAACATACTTGACCTCTTCCTCACAACTAATCCTTCTGCTTACTCTGTTAATCTTTTCTCTCCGTTGGGCTCCTCCAATCACAACCTTATTACCTTAACCTGTCCTATCACTCCGGTACGGCCTGTGGACCCTCCAGGGAAACGTCGTCTGTGGCATTTTGGAGCCGCAGACTGGGAGGCCCTCAGGCAGTACTTCTTTGATTTTCCCTGGAATGATTATTGCTTCCATGGCCGTGAGCCATCTGAGTGTGCCTTGCGCATTACGGAGGTTATTCTCTCGGGCATGGAAGCATACATTCCTTTCTCATATCCTTTGACTAATGCAAGAAAGCCTTGGTTTAATCACGCTTGTTCTAATGCTGTCCGCAACAAGGAGAGGGCCTACAAAAGGTACCGGAGCCAACCCACCCCTGAATCACATCATCTTTACGTTTCTGCCCGGAATCGTGCTAAGTCTGTTCTTCGCTCTACTAAAATTAATTTCATCCATACTAAATGCTCTCAACTCTCCAACTCGAATTCTTCCCGCTCCTTCTGGCATCTTGCCAAAAATCTTTCTAACAACTTTACCTCATCATCCTTCCCTCCTCTTTTCTACTCTGATGGTTCTGTAGCTATTTCTTCTACTGATAAAGCAGATCTCTTCGCACAGAATTTCTCCTCCAATTCTACCTTAGACGATTCCGGTGCTGTTCCTCCATCACTTCCCCCCTCTGACTTCCTCATGGCTGACATTAAAATTTCTTCAGTTGATGTATTTTCTGCCATCACTGGCCTCAGTACTAACAAGGCATATGGGCCTGATGGGGTCCCTCCTGTTGTTCTCAAGAACTGTGCTTCTGTGCTTACACCCTGCCTAGGCAAACTCTTTCGCCTTTGTCTGTCAACTTGTACCTTTCCTTCTTGCTGGAAGTTTGCTCTCATTCAGCCAGTCCCAAAGAAGGGTGACCACTCCCAACCCTCCAACTATCGTCCAATTGCTTTAACGTCCTGTATTTCAAAAGTTTTTGAGTCAATTCTTAATAGAAAAATTTTAAGGCATCTTTCCTATCACAACCTTCTTTCCGATCGTCAGTATGGGTTCCGTCAGGGACGCTCCACTGGCGATCTTCTCACCTACCTTTCAGACTCCTGGTCATCCTCCTTTCGGGACTTTGGCGAAAGCTTTGCCATTGCACTTGACATCTCAAAGGCTTTCGATCGAGTCTGGCATAAATCTTTAATTTCCAAACTGCCCTCCTACGGTTTCTATCCTTCTATCTGTGCCTTCATCGCTAGCTTCCTTTCTGGTCGTTCTATAGCCGCTGTTGTAGACGGCCATCGTTCTTCTCCTAGATCTATCAACAGTGGTGTTCCTCAGGGCTCTGTCCTATCACCAACTCTCTTCCTTTTATTCATCAATGATCTTCTAAGCTGTACATCTAACCATATCCACTCATACGCTGATGACTCCACCCTTCACCTTCCCATTCGGTTCCCGCAATGCCCATCTCAACAGTTACTTCAACAAACAAGGGATGAGGCTATGGCACACCTAATGTCTGACTTGGCTCGTATCTCTGACTGGGGTAAAAATAATATGGTTGTCTTTAATGCATCTAAGACTCAGTTCTTACACCTATCAACCCGACAAAATCTTCCACAGGTATACCCACTAATGTTTAATAATATTCAGCTTAATCCTGCATCATCCTTGAACATGCTTGGGGTTTCATTTACTCGGGACTTATCTTGGAAAGATCATATTACATCTCTTGTAAAATCTGCTTCCAAGAGATTGGGTGTGCTAAGCCGACTCCGCTCTTTCTTTACCCCTGTGCAATTGTTGACTATATACAGGGGTTTTATCCGCCCCTGTGTGGAGTACAACTTTCATGTGTGGGGTGGCTCCCCACATACAGCTCTTCTCAATAGGGTGGAGTCAAAGGCTTTTCGTCTCATTAACTCTCCTCCTCTTACTGACTCCCTTCAACCTCTGTCTCTTCGCCGCACTGTTGCATCTTTATCTCTTTTCTATCGCTACTTTAATGGTCACTGCTCCTCTGAACTGTCTGCTTGCATTCCTCCACCTCTACGACGGGCGCGTAGCACCCGTCTGGCAGCAAACTCTCATCCTTTTTCTGTCCAACTCTCTAATGCAAGAGTTAACCGTTACTCCCAGTCTTTCATTTATGCAACAGGTCAGCTCTGGAACTGTCTCCCTCTGTCTGTATTTCCTGCTGCCTATGATCTCCAGTCTTTCAAACGCAGTGTGTCCAGGCATCTCAAAATGATCGGATCTTGAATTTGGCTCTCTATTGTATTTTGTTTTTCTCTTGGAGGGAACTGTTACTGCGGGCTCATGGCCTTTGGTTCCTTCTTCCTCGCATAAAAAAGAAAAAATAAAAAAGAAATCAGCAAACAGCAGCACCGAATCTTCCAAATCTCACCCTTATTCATTAGAGCCACCCTCACATCCACTGCCCTACCTTGCACCTCCTTTACAACCCCATCCATGTATATATTAAAGAGCCATGGAGACATCACACAACCCTGTTTCAGTCCCACATTGAGATCAAAGAACTCACTCAGCTCACCATCCACTCGCACCGTAGCCCTAGCTCCCTCATACATACTCTTCACAGCACTCAACAATTTCCCCTCCACTCCATATATTCTTAATACCTTCCATATACCTTGCCTATCTATTCTGTCATAAGCTTTCTCCAAGTCCATGCAGGCAGCATACACTTTCCTTCCCTTCTCTAGATACTTCTCCACTAAACATCTTAGAACAATTATCTGATCTACACACCCTTTTCCCTTCCTAAATCCCCCTTGTTCTTCTCCAGCTAGCTCCTCTGTCATATGCCTAACCCTATCAATGAGTATTCCACCATATATTTTACCAGTCAGACTAAGAAGGCAAATACCCCTATGGTTACCACATACTTCTCTCTCCCCTTTTCCTTTGTATAAAGGAACAGTTATACCTGATTTCCGGTCCTCTGGAACCCTTCCCTCTTCCCAAGCCAATCTACACAACTTTCATATCCACTCCACAACAATCTCACCCCCATACCTAAGCATTTCATCACACACTCCATCAATTCCTGGGGCCTTTCCCAACTTATTCTTCTTCATCACTTCCACCACTTCCGCCCTACTGATCTCTTCCTCCCTCCTCTCATCTCTTCTTCTCCCAGCCATTCCCCAACCACTTATACATGCACTGCTCTCACTCTCTACATTCAACAAATCCTCAAAGTGCTCCTTTCATCTCCTCAATTTCTCTCTCTTCTCCACCAACAATCTATTATTCCTATCTTTCACTCCCCTACTATTTCCCCAATCACACTGCCTTACTTTCTTTACCTCCTTCCAAAACAATTTCTTACTCTCCCTCCATTTCACACTCAGATTCCTCCCAAACTCTTCATCCACTTTCTTCTTACACTCCTTCACCAGTCTCTTAACCTCCCTTCTCCAGCTCACATATACCTCTCTCTTCTCTCTCTCATCTTCTCCCCTTCCTCTACTTGCTAACCATTCACTATATGCCTTCTTCTTTTGTTCCACAGCTCGTTTCATCTCATCATTCCACCATGCTGTCCCTTGCACACCCTTGCATCTCCTCTTCACTCCACAAATCACCTCACACGCTGCGCCTATCTCTTCCGTGAATATCTTACATACTTCTTCCATCCCTTCCATCTGCTCTAGCTCATATCTTCCCAATCTTTCTTCCACTATGCTCTTATACTCTGTCATTTTCTCACTATTTTGCAATTTTTCCACTCTTCTCACAGGAGATGTTTCCTTCTGTCTTCCCCTTCGTCTCCTCAACTATTTTCTTTGCAGCTTTACCTTGGTCATCACTAAGTGATGGTCCGAGACTCCATTCCCCCACCCTCTCCACACTCTTGCATCCAACACTTGTCTTCTCATTCGCTCATCCACACACACGTAGTCTATCATTGCCTTTCATTCAACAAGTTCATCATCCATCCTCCTCATTACTCTTCATGTATACCGGTGGATCATCTTATGACGAAAGTAGGTGTTGGCTACTGGCAACCCCTTACAAGCACAGATGTCCACCAAAGCACTACCATTCCCATCTACTTCAGCTGGCACACCCCACTGACCAACCACTCCATCCACTCGTACATTCCCAACTTTGCCATTCATGTCTCCAATCAAAAGCACTCTCTCGCTCCTCTCAAACTTGTCCATACATGCTTCTACTCTCGCCCAAAACTTATCTTTCACTCTTGCCACTCGGTCCTCTGTCAGGGCATACACACATACAATCGCCCACGCTTGTATACCTACTTTCATCCTCACCCATACAATCCTTGCACCCACTGTTCCATACTTTCTTATATTCTCCTTCCACTTCTTGCTTATCATCAGACATACTCCCTCTCTTGCCCTCTCATTCTCATTGACTCCCGCACATATACCTAAACTATATTCCCATTCTCTCACCCTTTCACCTTTTTCCATTTAGTTTCAGTCAATCCACATATATCCACTCTTTCATCCTCAAGCACCTGAACAATCTCTCTCTCTTTCACTTCATCATTCACTTCTCTCACAGTCCATGCTCCCACCCTAAGAATGTCCTTTGTCCATTCCTTAGTCGTCAATGTATGGTCTGTCCGGGTCCGAGGCGCTTTATTCGCTTTTTTAGTTAGTTCTTTTTACGGGGTGGGGTACTAACCCACCACCAACCCTTTTAGTCACCTCGTACAACAAGCAGGGATACTGGGGGAGTATTCTTGAAACCCGCTTACCCCCAGGGGGTAATTAACAATTAGTGGTATAGTGCTCTGTGGTATGGTGTGGTAAGGTTTCGTGTGATGTGGTATGGTATGGGGCAGGGCACCGTATGGAGAAGTTTTGTGGTGTGGAAGATATTACACAGATGGTAGTGTGTTGTGGAGTGTGTGAGGGATGTTGTTGTTCTTGTGGTCCCGTGGATATCAGAGTGTGAACCCAGTGGGCTGCAGGCTGGAGGTGCCCTTCTCCAGCAGTCCACCATCAGCTCTCTCTCT